>NC_081349.1:22010814-22187863 GCF_029784015.1 Lycium ferocissimum
AATATGGTTTCCAGCAGAAATATCTGTAATTACAAAAAACTCCAGCACAAACAGAGGCACACATTGCTGCCATTTTTGAGATGCAATAGAACTCCGTCACGGTCAGGAAAAGAAGGAAGATAACAGGAAGAAGAGATTGGAAAATGAGATAAGGAAAAGAAAGAGAACCTGTGACTATATGTTGAATCAAATTTTGAACAATGCAAGTTTACCCTTTTATATATAGACAAAGTTGAAGAATGTTAATTGAATCTTTTATTGTTTTTGTTATGGATTTTGTAGCAAAGAAAAATCCAAGAAAATTTGGAATGGATTGAGTAGAAAATACCATACAAAAGTTTTACTGCTTTCACAGTGACAATCGAACGAAGCAATCTTAGACTTAGTGAGATACAAAAGTTAGCTCTTACCATCACCACCATCCATCATTGCTAATGAATTTACTCCAACCGGTGATTCACACCAAAAGTGAAATGCACTCAAAATTAAGACTAAACCATCATATAGAGGTCCTCTAAGCAATTCTCTGCAAGCAAAGGCTGAAATCTAAGAGAGGAATTCATAAATGAAAATAAAAAGCAAGATATACTGCACACGCAATATAAAACCAACAAATACAAACACTACATTAATAGCTTTGTAAATGCGTCCCCTGTAATCCCACATGGAAAGTAATCAAACTACCAAAGGTTAACTCAAATTATACAATTGAAACAATCGTCAAGAAATTTTGTAACTCCAAATTGTTTTTGGATGACTCGGTGCTGGATTAGGATAGTTAGTTCTCAGAAGATGTGGGTGAACTGCTTTTCAGATAGAAACAGATGTATATTACCCATGAGTTGATATATCAGCGATTTTATATTCTCATCTTTTGATCAATCTTATTACTACATACTAACATTTTCTATGGTATATGTAGCTGCATCTTCATGACTGACCATGTCATATCTTCAAACAGTATATATATATTATTTGTGTCTCTAATAAGGGTAAAACAAATGTTTGACTGTAGAAATAGCTTGATTATTATGGGCCATTTGAAGCTATTATTGATGGAGTAAATGTTGGCCTTTAAAGCCAAAAAGGATTTAAACCATAGGTAAGTGTCGGTTGCCTTGTTAATAAAATATGGTATTTTCATTATAGTCCTCTATCTTCACAAATTCAGCTCCTTTGTTTTCTCTGATTGATAATTTGGTCAATGCTGTTGTGGGACCTTTTCTCTGAGTATGTATTTTAATCCTGCTATGTATTTTAATCCTGCTCATCTCTATCCACAAAATATAACAAATGAATTATTTGAAGGCACTGAACTTGCAATTTTACATGTGTATTCCCAATTCAATCTAGATCATTGTAAATCCGATGATTAGACAGCCATTTTATAAGTTTTCTGTACAGTAATCTTGCAAATTGGTTTGCTAATATCCAATTCAATAAAGACCATTGTCAATTTGATGACTTCATAATTATTTTTAGACCAACATGTTTCAAGCACTTTATTCAGCCAACATCCTCGCTTGCAAGTTGATAGTATGTTATCCGTTTAACAGAAATAAGGTATAATAGGCTGCAAAATATCATCGAGGCACCAGTTTAATGAAATATGTATAGGTAAGATATAAAATTAGAGATCTATCCCAAAAGTTGATCCATACCAGAAACCTGGATATTATGGGTGTGTTCGATATGGAGGAAAATGTTTTCCTAGAAAATGTGTTCTTGGAAAATAAGTGAATTTCTACTTATTTTCTCATGTTCATTTGGGTAGCGGAAAATAAAATAAGAATTTTTTACTTATTTTCTTCATGTTCATTTGGTTGGTAGAAAATATTTTCAGGAAAATACCCACCTAAGCCCTACAACTCCACCCCAACCCCACCACCCCATACCACACCAACCCCCACCCCCAGCCCCACCCCTCAGCCCCAATTTTTTTTTTGAATTTTTTAATTTTTTTTTTCTGGATTTTTTTAAACCACCACACCCCCCCCCCCCGCACGCGTGGACCCATACCACACCAACCCCTTACCCCAATTTTTTTTTTTTGAAGTTTTAAATTTTCTTTTTCTCGGATTTTCTAAACCACCACATCCCCCCCCCCCCCCACCCCAAAAAAAATTCTTAAAAAAGTTTTAAAAGTTACTACTTTTTTTCGATTTTTACACCACCCACCCTCCAATAACCACACAAACTTTCAATTTTTATAATTTTTTAATAAAGGTAAAATTAAATAGTAAGAGAAAATTATGGGGGGGGGGAGGGGGGAGGGATAGGGGGGTGCTTGCAGGGGGGTGGGTGTAGAGAATCAAAAAAGAAAACTTTTAAAAAAAAAAAATTAGGGGTGGGGTGGGGTGCGGGGTACGGGGGTGGGGGGTGGGGGAGGGTAGGGATGTGGTGGTGTAGAAACCAAAAGATTTTTTTTAAAAAAAAATTGGGGGGAGGGGATTGGGCGGTGGGTTGGGGGTAGGGTGCGGCATGGGGGGGGGGGGTGGTGCATGTGTTGTGGGAGTGGTTGGGTGGTGCATGGTTGCGGAAGTGGTTGGGGTTTGGTAGTTGGTGCAAAAAACCAAAAAAAAAAAAAAATCGAACTTTTTTTTCAAAACAAAATTATTTTTTTTTTTTTGGGGGGGGGTGTCCGTGGGGTTGGGGTGCGGTGGGGTGATGGGAGTTGTTGGGGTTTGGTAGTTGGGGGTGGGTGGTGCAAAAAACCAAAAAAAAAAAAAAATCAAAACTTTTTTCTCAAAACAAAATTAATTTTTTTTGGCGTGGGGGTGGGGATGGGGCGCGGGGTGCCGTGGGGGTGGGGTTGTGGGAGTGTTTGGGGTTTGGTGGTTGGTGGAATGCATTGTGGACTTATTTTCCTTACTTTTATTAGGGAAGTCATTTTTCCCATTTTTAAGAAGCTTTTTTTGTTAAAGAAAATGTTTTCCAAATTTTTTAACCAAACTACCATGAGAAAATTGGAAAATATTTTCCGGAAAATGTTTTCCATCATACCAAACACACCCTATAAGTAGCATATTTTCTTATAACCATAAGAAATTTCCTGGGAACAAAATATATTAAAAGAATCATAAACATGAGTAAACAAAACCTGTCTCGTATCAGAAAAGAAGATAAGATAACTTTTATTTAGCACAATATCAGATTGGCAAAAGTTTGCATTGTGATTTCTTACTCATGAATGCTATTCACATCAATAATGCTAAAATGCTATACATCAATAATGCTAAACCACCCCACATTTATACCATCATTAACAACTATTCCCATATCAATATACATAAGCCGACGAGGCCATCAAAATGATATACAAAATATAAGCCGACAAGGCTAAAGACATCTAATCATACACAACTATCTACGAGCCTCTAAGAAGAGTAGGTAACATCATATAGGCGGGACAGGACCCCGCCGTGCCCATGTATGTACACAAAAGAATAATACCAAAAGTTGTAGCTCCGGATGAAATGGAGCTCCTCTATGTAGTCCCTGAATAAGAAATGCTATGGATCAAGCCTGTCTCCCTGGCCACCTGCGGGCATGACACAGCGTCCACAAACAAAAGGACGTCAGTACGAATAATGTACTGAGTATGTAAAGCATAATCAACATCATAATAGGAGCATAAGAGACAACATAAGAAATAGCATAAGATGGGAGAATCGGGAGATAGTAGAGCCATCATCATAATTACTTACTTGTCTTTCATAGGGACCTTCCATTTCTAATGCGTGCTCGTGTACACACATATAAACATATACATATATCTACATCCGTATCCATATTCATATATTCATATACATATTCATATCCATAGCATACCCGACCATGGAGGTTCGGTGGTTTCACATACCCGGCTATGACAAGGCTCGGTGATTATACATACCTGGCCCTACCAAGGCTCAGTGTCATCCGTACCCAACTGCAGTGGTGTGCGCGCAATAGATATCATACCCGGCCATATAAGCTCGGTGTTACATAATAGTCATACATACTTAGACACGTATACTTAAGAGTCCATAAGTATCATCAACATCATTACCATTATCGTTTTTGTTACGTCTATCCTTGGAGGGTCAGCTATCATATAAAGGATGCAATGGAAATCATGAAAGTATCGAGGATCATGAGCTTTAGTAGCTTTAGAGATAGAATCATTTGGAGGACATTATAGAACTCATGAAAGGATATATATATATATATATATATATATATATATATATATATATATATATATATATATATATATATAGCCAAGGAACCATGCCTTATTGAAAGAAGGATTAGCCTTACATACCTCTTTGTCTTCTCAACTATCTAACGTTCACCGTTGAAGCTTGAATAATCTACATTTAGAAGGATTCATGCCATGGTTAAGCCTTAATGATACTTTTAAATTCAAACTAGAATAATTCATAGTCTAATGAAAATTGGGCAGCATTTCCCCTATTTCGTCAACTTCCACCATATCACAAAACAACTCCCAACAACCACAATAACATCCATAATACACTCATAATATCCAATTCAAGTAATCACATTACACTAAGCCTTCAATATTCACCCCCATGTTCAACTCATACTAGCAACTTCATACCCATTTTAGCACATTTACATATGATGCTTCTTCATTACCATTATTACCTTCCATAACAAGATTATATCCATATTATACTAGAAATCATGACTCAAGTTAGCTCACTACTTAAAAACATCACCAAAGTTACATTTAGACTTCATTTTCTACTTTCTTCTTCTACCCAAGTCTTTCAACCTCTCCATAGTCCAAATAACATGAAATGATCATAAAACTTACCTTTGATTGAGTAGGAATAACCTTTGGATGGGAATACTTCACTTGAAAAAAAAAACCCTAGCTTCAATCCATAAAGTTTTCTTGACTCTAGCAACCCTTAAGAGCTTCCTTATACTTGATTTCCTTGGATTAATGATATGAGCCTTTGATTTCCCTTGGATTCTTGTATATGAAATGTGTGGAATGTTCTAGAACCTTGGAGAGAAGTGGAGAAGTGTAGAAAATGAAAATAATGAAGTGGGATCACATTTATATACTTGAAAATAACTCAGCCCGTCGGGTGTTATACGGACACTTATACGGTCCGTATAACATTGTACGGTCCGTATAAGTGACCGTGGTTCACCATCATGGAAAACATCTTCCTGTTGGGTGTTATACGGACCCTTATACGGACCGTATAATGTTATACGGACCGTATAAGCGGTCGTATAACCCCACCTCTCGGAAATTGTTTCCGTCGTTCGTTCGATCTCCAATCCTTATGGAACCTTCTTGACACTTGTTTAACACTTCATTACCAATCTAAGGAGAGTTACAACTCTCCTTTAAGATATCACTAAGTCAACATTAGCTCGGTACTTTACGGAATTTTTCCAAAACATAACATATACTTTGCCCTTCTTAAGGAACTTTCTCCTCTTACTTCCAACATCTTTGAAATCTTAACTAGGATCGTTAAATAACCTTTCTTACTTATAGAAACATCGTATTCATCTCACCCTGTATTAGTCTATCTATCATATGACGACATGAAATTTTTTCGAGGTGTAACATTCTCCCCCCCTTAAGAACATTCGTCCTCAAATGTTAGGTTCTCGGGGATTCTATAAAAATTTGCCGTAGTTTCCCCTATAATATGGCACTACCATCCCCCCTACCATTGATTGCGGGATTTTGGCACATCTAATGCTCTTTAACTCTAAGTTTTACTTATTTTCGAGCAAGATTTTTCCGTTTTATGTATTGTGCGTATTTTGAAGTTAGAACAATGCTCGATAAGCATAAGGACGGACAAAATCCTCGTCAAAAAGTTTCTACGGTAACAAAATTCTCCGACTTATATAATATGATACGGTCTTAGTTCCCGCAGAGCATAAAAGTGTACATCTTTGGTCCATGTTGACGACCGTCGAAGTGCAAAGATAAGCTAGGATTGATTATTCATAAATAACATTTTTTAGACATAAGACTTGTAGTAATTACTTTTAAGTTAATTGCTTTTGAAGATTTCACAGACTTACATTCATTACTTTCAAGTTTTATTCGTAAGTTCAATACAATAATTCAATTATGCAATCTTCAATCTTTTATTGTTTTCTTGTTGCCATGAGTAAGAAACACCTTTACTAAGGTTGTAACCCGAGGATGGGTGTTTTGTGATTGGGGATCATAATGGATTGTTAGGGTTTATTTGTTCTTCGTATTCACATATAGTTAGTGGTTGCAAACATTAGCTCACGCCATAAACTTTAGTTTATTTGGGAAAATAGCTAGAGGTAAGAACAAATAACAAGAACTCCACTTAGGAATAAGAGGAATTTACTTGGCATAATCAACCGTTCTTCATGTACTTTCTTATCTTTGAAAAAGCATAGAAAGAAATAATCTTTTCTTATTGGAAAATAGTTTAGATTCACATAGGGAATTAGAAGTATATCAAGATCGAAAAATACACTTTCGCCACAACCTTGGTTCTTTTTACCCATATATTTACCACTTTAAATTTCCATCGATTAAATTAGTCCACAAACCAAATCAACTATAAAACCCTTTCCCGGAATACACCAAGACCTCTCAAGATTAGTATAATACAGTAAACTTTTCACGCCATATTCTCTGTGGGATTCGACCCCAACCTCGTTGGGTTACTATATTTGACAACGTCCGCGTTATACCATTAATAGGTGTAATTTGAGCGTACCAACCATGGCCACACACGACTAAGAAAACATCAAGAAAAGCATTACATACCTGAGGATAATGGCATCTCTGCCTGAGTCTCCTCTGAGGGTGAAAATAAATGTTGGTACCGGAATTTCATGTCTTCTTCGGCTTCCCAAGTCATTTCCTCTCTATTATTATTCTTCCATAAAACTTTAACTGAAGCTACCTCTTTGGTTCTGAGCTTTCGTACTTGCCTATCTAAAATGGCAATGGGGACTTCCTCATAAGACAATTGTTTGGTGACTTGGACATCATCTATTGGTACAATTCTAGAAGGATCTCCAATGCACTTACGAAGCATCGATACATGAAAAACTGGGTGAACTAACTCCAAATCAGGAGGTAGATCTAATTTGTAAGCCACTTTGCCTACCTTGCGTATAATCTCATAAGGTCCAATGTACCGGGGACTAAGCTTCCCCTTTTTGCCAAATCTCATTACGCCCTTCATCGGCGACACCTTTAAGAATACCCAATCTTTCACTTGGAACTCTAAGTCCCTTCGACGATTATCCGCATAGGACTTTTGACGACTCTGAGCTGTTAATAATCGATCCTGTATGAGCTTAACTTTCTCTATAGCTTGCTGGACCAAGTCTGGCCCTATCAATTTAGTCTCTCCTACCTCGAACCACCCAATTGGGGATCTACACTTTCGCCCATATAAAGCCTCATACGGTGCCATTTGGATGCTAGAATGATAACTATTATTATAAGCAAATTCAATAAGTGGTAAGTGATCCTCCCAACTACCTCCAAAATCCAATACACATGCCCGTAGCATATCCTCAAGGGTCTGAATGGTACGTTCGGCTTGTCCATCCGTCTGCGGGTGAAAAGCCGTGCTAAGACTCACCTGAGTCCCCAAACCTTCTTGGAAAGATTTTCAAAAATTAGCTGTAAACTGAGTCCCTCTATCGGAGATAATAGATACTGGAACACCGTGAAGCCGCACTATCTCCTTAACATAAAGCTTTGCATAATCTTCTGCTACATATGTAGTTCTGACCGGTAAGAAATGAGCTGACTTCGTAAGTCTATCCACAATCACCCATATAGAATCATACTTACGTCGGGAACGGGGTAAGCCTGTAATGAAGTCCATGTTAATTACTTCCCATTTCCAAGTTGGAATTTCTATAGCTTGCAACAATCCGCCTGGCTTTTGGTGCTCGATTTTCACTTGCTGACAGTTGGGACATTGAGCTACAAATTTCGCTATATCTTTCTTCATCCCATTCCACCAATATATAGATTTAAGATCATGATACATTTTCGTTGCTCTCCGGGAACGAATAATGGGAACAATGGGCTTCTCTCAATATTTGGCGGCGTAGTCCTGCAACATCAGGAACACACAACCTGCCTCGGCATCGGAGAACTCCATCTCCAGAAATCTCAAATGATGACTTCTCCTTCTGAGGGAGTGTATTTCTGTAATGAATTAGCATGGGATCTTCGTATTGTCGCTCTTTCACTTCCACTACTAATGACGAAACCGCTGAATTTTGAATGGTAGCTCCCATACTACCTGAGTCCACTACTCGAACTCCTAGGCTAGCTAACTGCTGGAGCTCACGAGCGATCTCTCTTTTCTCTGGCTGCACATCGCATAAACTTCCCATGGATCTACGGCTAAGAGCATCAGCCACAACATTTGCTTTTCCGGGATGATACAGGATGTCAACATCATAGTCTTTCAATAATTCCAACCACCGCCGTTGCCGCAAATTCAATTCTTTCTACTTGAAGATATACTGAAGGCTCTTATGATCTGTATAAATATCCACATGGACACCATACAAATAATGTCTCCACATCTTTAATGCATGAATCACATGAACCAATTCAAGATCATGGGTTGGATAGTTCTTCTCATGTTTCCGTAGCTGTCTTGAAGCATACGCAATCACCTTACCATGTTGCATCAACACACAGCCTAGCCCAATGCCTGAAGCGTCACAATAAACAACATAACCTTCCAATCCCTCGGAAGTGTCGGATCAGGGCGAGAAGTTAATCTATCCTTTAGCTCTTGGAAACTACGTTCACAAGCATCTGTCCATTGAAATTTGGCTAATTTCTGGGTTAACTTCGTGAGTGGTGCAGAAATAGAAGAAAAGCCTTCTATGAATCTCCTGTAATAACCTGCTAAGCCCAGAAAACTACGAACCTCCGTAGGAGTTGTGGGCCTTGGCCAAGTTTTCACGGCCTCAATCTTTTGGGTATCTACCCGAACACCATCGACTTAAATGATATGCCCCAAGAAGGTCACCAAGTTCAACCAAAACTCACACTTGGAAAATTTGGCAAACATCTCCCGAGTTTGAAGAACTCTAAGAACGATACGCAAATGATCCGCGTGTTCGCCTCGACCTAGAATACACCAAGATATCGTCGATGAATACAATCACAAATAAATCTAGGAACGGCCTGAACACATTGTTTATTAAATCCATAAACACTGCCGCCTCATTAGTTAGCCCAAACGATATTACCTGGAATTCAAAATGGTCGTATCTTGTTCTGAAGGCTGTCTTAGAAATATCTTTCTCCCTAACTCGCACCTGATGATACCCGGATCTCAAATCTATCTTTGAAAACCATTTGGCGCCTTGTAATTGATCAAATAAATCATCAATCCTCGGAAGAGGATATTTGTTCTTGATCGTCACCTTATTCAGTTGCCGATAGTCAATACACATTCGCAAGGAGCCATCTTTCTTTCGCACAAACAACACGGGTGCTCCCCACGGGGATGAACTAGGCCTAATAAAGCCTTTCTCGAGCAAGTCCTTCAATTGCTCCTTCAACTCTTTCAACTCTACGGGAGCCATTCTGTAAGGAGGGATAGATATGGGTCTAGTATCCGGTAGCACATCAATAGCAAAATCAATCTCTCGCTCGGGAGGGAGGCCTGGAAGCTCTTCCGGGAACACATCCGGAAACTCATTCACTACGGGGACAGACTGAAGAGTTTGCGGTTCAGCTTCTACATCTTGAACCCGAACTAGATGGTAAATACAACCTTTTGTGATCATTTTCCTTGCCTTAAGATAGGAAATAAACCTACCTTTTGGTGACGCAAAGATTCCCTTTCCATTCTAAAACTGGTTCTCCCGGAAATTGGAAGCGAACCATTTTCATTCTACAATCAACATTGGCATAGCAAGAAGCCAACCAATCCATGCCCATGATAACATCAAAATCCACCATTTTTAGCTCATGTAAGTCAACCATAGTACGATGGTCACAAATCACAACTACACAATTTCTATATACTTGACTAGCTATTACCGGTTCACCAATGGGTGTAGATACCTCAAAAGGTTTGATCGACTCCGATTTGACCCCAAACCGACCCGCAATATATGGAGTAACATATGACAATGTGGAGCCCGGATCTATCAAAGCATATACATCATGAGAAAATACCGATAATATACCTGTGACAACATCGGGGGAAGACTCAAGATCTGGCGTCCACCAAAGCATAAATACGGTGCTGAGGACCACTAGAACCGGGAACTCTCCCTCTTGCCTCTACCATGGCCGACCGGCACATGTGAACCGGGCCCCATAGGGCGTATAGATGATGAAGACCCAGCTATCGATCCTGAAGGCTGGGTCCTACCCCTACCACCAACCGAGGGGCAATCGCGCATAATATGGCCTGGCCGACCGCATGCATAGCAAACCTCTGAACCTAGTCGACACTGGCCCTAATGTAACTTCTCACACTGGGAACATCGTGGCACGGGTGGCCTTGCCTGACCCGAATCACCCCTGAACTGAGAACCTGAAGCCTTGAAACTCTGACTCGGCCCGGAATAAGTAGATCTATCAAATCTCTGGCCTGTAAACCGTGGAGGCGCACTAGTCATAACATGGCCTGAATGCCTAGAAAACTTCTATCTCGTCCCGCCTCTATACTCACTCGTCGGACCCGAAGATCTAGCCCTCTTGTTATACCCTCTATCATGCTCACGCTCACTTCTTTGTTGTTGTTGGCTTTCTTCCAAATTCTGGGCGTGGGCTTGAATGCGTGAAATATCCATATTGTCCTGAAGGGACACAGTCAAGCACTTATCCATCAAATGTGGCCCTAGGCCTCTCACAAATCGGTGCACTCGGTCACTCATATCTGCTACCATGGCCGAAGCATACCTAGCCAAAGAATTGAAGCAGAGACTGTATTCTAAAGCACGCATACTCCCTTGCCTAAGATTCAGGAATTTATCGGCTCTAGCCCGCCGAACCTCTGGAGGCAAGTAATGTCGGAGGAAGGCATCCACAAATTCTTGCCATACCGGGAGAGGTGCATTGGCTCCCCGTGAAGCCATCCAAACTGTATACCAATGAACCGTGATATCCCTCAATCTATAGGATGCTAACTCCACCGATTCAACATCTAAAGCATGCATTAACCGAAGTGTCCTCAACATTCCATCAATAAAATTCTGAGGGTCCTCATCCGGCTTTGACCCGAAGAATTTCGGAGGGTTCAAGCTAATAAAATCACAGGCCCTTGCACTAACAGCCCTGTCACCTTGCCCCGTACCTTGCCGCTGAGTCTGGGCGGCAACCAACTGAGTAAGTAAATGAATGGCCTCTTTTACATCTTGGCCCGAAGCATCCGGTGGAGGAGCTGGAGGTGCTGGAAGCCGGGCCGAGGCTCCCTCATGCTCCTCGAAATAGGCACCGAATGGGAGGACCGAGATCGAGCCGCATTCGGGACTCACCCTCCTCAATATCCGTTGCGTGCTCTTTCGCCTCGCTTTTCTGCCACTGTCTTGCCCTTTTGGGCTGCCGTAGCCTTTCTCTTTACAGGCATCTCTGAAATACACAATACACAGTTAAGGAAAGAGAAATCCTTATATCATGGCTCTATCGCACGATCTTATGAAGAAAGAAGGTCATTCATTCCTAAAATGCCCGTGACCTCCCGTTTATAAGCGTGGCGTGCAACACCCGTGACGAATGCCCGACCACTACTGGCCAAGCACTCCTATGCTTGGATTCACTTCTCACTGATTAATCTGGGCCCATACACAATCCATAACTGAGCTATACTGTCTCCTGAATAATTAACACAAGAAACACCGTCTCGAGGACTCACGGCCAACACATACATATAAGCATAAATACTGAGAGTAATGGCGCAAGCCGACTAGGACACTACATATACTGTACAACAACGCAAGCGCCGACCAGGCTGCATAACATCACGGATACATAACACTGTCTACAGATCTCTATAGAATACAAACTGTAGAAGAGACAGGACAAGCCCCTGTCATACCCGTTTATCAAAAGAGCATACCAATAGGGCGGTCGCTCCGGTCCAAATGGAGCTCGCTGGCTGAGACGGAAGAGAGATCCTACTGGTCTGGCTCACTCGGCTGGCTACCTGATCCTGCGGGCATGAACGCAGCATCCATAAAAGAAAGGACGTCAGTACGAGTAATGTACTGAGTATGTAAGGCATGAATGATAACATGATAATATGTACAGAACATGAACAACAACATAATAAGGAAATATGGAAGATATAAGAAAAAGGTATAACTGTAACTGCTTGCCTCTTAAGGCGGAATCATGCATGCTCACTTTTACCTTCAAAACATATCACACATACATACATAAACTGTCTGAATCAAATAACATCATTAGCCCGCGTCCAGGGTAATCATCTCACGCCGCCCACTAGTGGTGCTGCCCGTGCCATATAGACACGGTGTTATTATCATCATCCATAAGCCGCCCACTACGCCCAGCGTAGTGGTGCTGCCCGGCCGTATAGGCACGGTGTAATCATCCATAAGCCGCCCACTACGCCCTCCGTAGTGGTGCTGCCCGGCCGTATAGGCGCGGTGTAATCATCACAACATAAGCATGTATAAGATCCCAATCAAAAGCTATAACTCCATCACAGTGACGTAAGGTCGGTAACCTCCGATTATATTATAGAATAATCATGATCGTCGTGTCTCACCTTGAAGGACGAGCATTATAAGGTGAGACTATCAATGAAGAATAACATCAAGGGAAAACATAGAGTAAGATCATAAATATCATAAAGCGTCAATTCATACACTTTGGAGCTTTTAGAAATAGAGTCATCATCAATGAATAAAATTAAGAAAATCAAGAAATAGCTCAACATTCTCATATTATCATTGATCTCATAACTTGAGACTTTTAAACATAAAATCATCATTATCATAATCATCATAGAGATGTGCTCATCTTTGACATCATCGTTATCATTGTAAAAACACATGTCCATCGTTGTTGTTCATAAGAGCTTCCAAAATCATAAATCTCTCGGTTTGGAAAATACGGACATTTTGGAAAAACATTTATGGATTATCAGGAAAGGAGTCATGCCTTGAATCATGAACTTCTAACGTTTAGAAACAAGGAGGTTATGGAAACATTTATGGAATCAAACATAGGAATCATGCCTTTGAAAGAAAGGGACGAGCCTTAACATACCTGCGCGGCCTCCTATTTTCTACGCTTATCCGTCCGTACTCGCAAATCTACATTTGAGAGAATTCACACTATCGTTAGACTCATCATTGCATACGTGTACCAGCTTTCAATTTAAACTATTTTATATCCTGCTGAAAATCGGGCAGCATCTCCCCCGTTTATATGCCTAGCCCGAAATTTCAATTCAGCAACCAACAACAACAACAACAACAATACCAACATCAATAACATCATTTCCAACGCCAATGTATACCTTAAAATAACCCACACGCTGTTTTCCAACTTTCATAACTAACAACATCCATAATACCATAATCAATTATATTAATTTACTCAAATTAATCCAAAATTCTTTTCAAATAATATGGCCATCAACTTCAATTCATACTCTTTTTTTTTCTCCTATGATTCTTTCCTCTCTAAGAATTTCTAAACCTTTATATCTCAATCATGTAAATAATAGGAAGAACAATTTATAGAATCACAACTTCACGTTATTCTCCCTTTTCCAAAATCAAGTTCATCGCCACCTTGAAAAGAAACAAGAAAATCTTCTTCCATGAATTTTCCTTGAGGTTTTGATGTTAATATTCTCTCTTAATGATTTGGAAAAATTTATGGAAGATTGGGAAAAAATGGAGGTTATTCATAGAACTCTCAAGAGTTCTATAAGGTCAAATTCGGAAATATTGATGAATGAAAATTAATGGGTTAGAGGGGTATTTATAGGTATGGTTCGGGGGGTACTGTAGCACCCGGGTACTGTAGCAGTGCGTTTCTGCTCCGTCAGCCGAACTTGTAACATCCATAATTCTCTACTCCGATGTGTTATCGATGAGCGATTTGTTGCGTTGAAAACTAGACTCGACAAACTTTATTTTAGGCTTTTGAAAAATCGTAAAACACCTCATATGCTAAGAGATATCCTTCCCTCAAGTTGGACCAAAATTTTTGCATGAAACTTTACCCATCCTTTCTCCAAAGTCGTACTACTCCATTTCTTCCACTCATTTCCTTATAAAACCTTCCGGTATACCTTATATATATCCTTCACTCATTAAATATACTTAATAATGCTTGCTCCTTATATTCCAAAGTGGTTTTACTTAACCATAACTCAACGTACTTATGTTTCAAATTTGATAAATGCTTCTTCAAAGATACGGGGTGTAACATCCTTCCCCCCTTACAAAAACATTTGTCCTCGAATGTTGTAGTGCACCGATCCTCAATAGCCTGATTGAATTTTTTTTTGTTTGTTCAGTTACCGTATACTTATACTATAATTTGGTCAGTTTCATGCTGTTCTTTCTTAGCTCTTTATCAAATTCATTTGTGAGTCGTGCAGTCCTCAATCCTCACATATATATAGTCACAAGTCAACTAGTATTCCATTCTCATTTTTTCTTCATTCTTGTGGTTCAACTAGCCACGCCACGGCTACTCGCCATCCTGCGAGCGTCCTTCCTCTTTGTTCCTCATTTCTTTATTAACGGATAACTCCCTTGCTCGAATACAACACTTTCTTTTGTTGACTCCTCCGATACTATCTTGGCTATCCCTACTTGTACTTGTTGAGCTTAGATACGTGCTAGATTATCCCCTCGTAATTCATCAGCCAAGCTCTCTGATTCATCGTAAATTTTCTTATACTAACGTCCAGTTGCTTGTTCAGCGGTACTCTGCTACTGACAAATCTTTATTCTTAACGATTATGTTTCTTCAACCATTCATCTTAATTCCTTTCTAGGATCAGTTATAACCATATCCTCAATACAATCTCTTAAATATGTACATTCCTAATGTTCCATCACCATCTTTATTATTCCTTGTAGCAGATTATATATTGCGAATGAACCAATAATCATAGTTCGAACTGGTCTATAGCTCACAATATCTTCGAGTTCTTGTCAAAACTCTCCCTTTAATTCCTTTGCCTCAAATCTTGAAATATAACTTATAATTATAAAGTTAGGGCAATTCTCACTTTACCACAACTTCTTTTCTAACATCGGTATGGTATACTTACCCTTGACTTCCTTATTCCAGTGATCACTTAGTTAGCTGTCATTCTTTGTTGGCTTTTCCGGTGTGTCCATTCCCATCTGCGGGGCATAACCTTACGCTGATGGTTCATATAATTCTATAATACATACCCTTATACTCAGTATGGTTAGTGACTCGTGATATACTTTCTAATTTCTAGTGATGCTGCTGCCTTTCTATCTGCACCCACATCGTTCTTCCTCTCTTTAGAGATCGCCACACCGCTTATCGTTACTCCTTTTGTTAAGATTCTCATATTTTTCCTTTAATATCAAGATTTTCTTCCGTTGTAACCCAAAGTGTCCTTTGTACTCATCATCCATTTATCATTCTCTTTGTAGTTAGCTTGTACCTTTTCTTACTCTTTTTATTACTCTTTAGGATACGTCGCTGCCTATTTAGGTGCGGCACAAATTTCCCAGGGCTAGAAATATCATATCTCACGACCGCATGAAGTATTCTCTTGATCCATTTTTAATTCCCTTTCATACCTGCTTTGTGGTATGCTTATCTTTAATTCGTCTCTGCTCCCTCTTAATGCATTCTTGATATGCCACTATGTCCCGAATTTTGGCCTCTTTAAGCTAACATCTTTCTTTCCTTGGAATTTTGACATTGCCATACCTCATTTCGACTAGATCTCGCTTCTTCCCCCCCCTTTTTAAGGGTGTTTTTATACACTAGTAACTCCCGAGTATCAGTAGTCATTGGCCAACCCTAACGATCCTCCAACTCTTTTGGTCTCTTATAATACCGAAATTCTCTCATCGTATAGCTTGACTTATTTTCCTTTCTGCTAATCGAGGGCTTTGCATTTAAACGAAGCGCTTATGCATTACAGATCCATTCTCGCTGCCTTCTTTAAGGCCCTTCTACTTCTACCTTTTATGACTGAACATTTCCCGAATCAATGGGTTAATGGGGACATTGGAATCCATCAAAACATTTTACGGAGCGTTTGGTCACACTTTGCTCTTTTTATCCCTCGTCTTCCTCCACAACTATTATCACTGAAATTCTTCTTACTCTAAGTTTTCGGTTTCACTTTACATCTACAATATATCATTGAGAGTTAATATGCTACACTCTTCCACTTCCACTATCAATCCTTTTATTCACTTAGCTCACTTATCCGAAATTTTCCTTGACTACTTATTTGCATCCCACCTATGCGTTGTAGTTCTTCCAGTGTTCTGCCACTTCTTGTTCGTGTCGTGAAATCCTTGCAAATATACTCTCTTCTTTCTTGTCCTTCCTGCCGCAAAGGCTAGTCCATGTTCATGAATATTTCCTATACATCCTTCTATTTCCTTTATAATCAAATCTCAGTATTCCTTATCCTCATCCCATGTCATTGATGTACTACCTCCCGGTTAGCTTTGTTAGTTCATTATCCTCTCGCTTGTCCTTGGTGATTGCTCAATTTTTCTTTTCTTTCCTTTTTCTTCTCTCCTCTTCTTTTGACCAGCCCATTAGTGTACCTTTCCTACTTTAATTCTCAAACCTTCCTTGAGTTCCTTCCTCCCCGAGCACCCTTCTCCACTTGTTATTTTATGGTATCGACCCTGAAGTTCATGAAATATTCCTTTAAACGTGCAAATCCGTTCTATTCTTAAATCATCTTTTAGGAAAGCTTCTTCGTTTTCGAGGCAACCGTGTCAGTATGACTACACATTTATCCCTTTATATACCTCTCGAGAGCTGGAAATCTCTTAGTATCGTTGCAAGGCCTAATCATTCTCTCTCTTACTTCACATTCCTAGTTGTGGTCATTATCCTTTAGTCCCACTTGTCGAAGTCTCGTTCTCCAACCCACACATTCATCTTTTATTCCATACTACCGCACTTTATCCCTTTTGCACGCTTACCTTCAAATTTTATCCAAATAGTCCCTTGCTTTGCCCGTCGTCTCTCTTGGAAGCTTCACTCACCCTTGTTCCTTACATTTTTTTTTTCTCACGACATTTTGATCTTCTTACTTTCTGCATACTCACTTTCTTCCTTTCCCGGATGTCATTACATTAGGACTTTCCAAATCCAACCTGTAATGAAAATAACATCGGCTTACCTGGTAACGTTCTTTTGTCACTTGAACTTCACTACCCTGTTCGATTAATGCCTTCGGTATATAGCAGCGTCGGTTGCTGGGGCACACATATCGGTTGACGCGGCCACATATGGGATGTCATACACATACATATATATATTTACTAACGCCTCGCTTCCAAAGTATTTCCGAATACCTTTCACACTTATCCTAGTTCTAGAGCGGTGATGCACCTTCTTTCTCTTTGTCGGTTTAGTTCGTCTTATCCTTCGCGATCTTTTAGGGTTTCCAACCACTTCGCATACTCCAATTTCCCTTAGGTTACTCTAGCTTCTCATCTGTCTCTTATGTCCGAATTTGTAGAGCTCTTAATATACTTCCCAGGGGGTCACCCATCCTAGTATTTCTCTCACCCCAGCACGCTTAACCTTGAAGCTCTGATGAAATCCGGTGCATTAGTGTTGGTATGATCGCATCGACCTTACCGCGTGACCTTTCTCACATGACCTAGAACAAGTTGAAGTTCTAACAGATTCCAATACATTCTCGTAATGCATCTCCCTCCGAATTAGAAAGGATCTCTTACTCTTCCGACTACGCAAATACTATTTTGGCCTTTTCAATCCTCAATATTCACCTTTCATCTGCGCGTATACTACCTTCCATCCTAGATTTCAAAATTCCCAATGGTGGTGAAACACCTTGATCGCCGTTACTTATAAATACTTAGTTATCGGTCCCTTTAGGATTTCCACTAGTCGCTAGTAAATAGTAACCTACCGTAAATGCACACACATACAGAATTCCAATAAAGTCTCATATACCGTAGTCGATCGCTCTTTAGCCTGATCCGGTGGGCTATAAAGCGAAGTGTGCTCTTCATCAAGATTTTCCCACCATCGGCACCATCTGCTCGTCTGGCCTTCATCATCTCTCTCATCTGGGTCCGAGGGGTATGGATAATCAAGCAACTCCTGATTTACCGACGGCCAGGATAGAGGGCTAGAGTAATCCGTAACACTCACTGGGTTAGCTGGTCTGACGTAGTGCTCTGCCATAGGAGCAATGGTACGGCCTCGGGATCTCCTCCTCCGGTGTCCCGACGAATCCTCGACGGATCCGTGTCATAACTGTCCCCTGAGGGGTCCTCCTCCCTGGAAGTCAAAAACTCTGGAGGAATCATCGCTGGGTCCTCCGAGGGATCAGTCTTAATAGAATAACTGAGGCTCCTCCTCCTCGGTCTTGGAGCCTGGGGTCCTGGATCAACTTTGGGGGCCTTCTTAGCACTCCCACTGTCTGAGGCTGATCTCTTCATCTTTCGTCAGTCTGCACTTACCTACAGGAAAAGGGGTCAGAAACGATCTCTCCTAGACTCTGGCTCTATCGCACGATCTAAGATAGAAAGAAAGGTCAATGATTCCTAAATGCCCCGTAAAGCCTCCTAAATGCCCCGCACCTTTATAAGTGTGGCCGGCTTCACACCCATAAACAGGACTCTACCGGACACGGTCTGTAGACAATCCCTAGGACGAACTGCTCTGATACCACTTTTGTCACGACCCAAACCGATGAGCCGTGACGAATGCCCGACCACTACTGGCCAAGCACTCCTATGCTTGGATTCACTTCTCACTGATTAACCTGGGCCCATACACAATCCATAACTGAGCTATACTGTCTCCTGAATAATCAACACAAGAAACACCGTCTCGAGGACTCACGGCCAACGCATACATATAAGCATAAATACTGAGAGTAACAGCGCAAGCCGATTAGGCCACTACATATACTGTACAACAACGCAAGCGCCGACAAGGCTGCATAACATCACGGCTACATAACACTGTCTACAGACCTCTATAGAATACAGACTGTAGAAGAGACAGGACAAGCCCCTGTCATACCCGTTTATCAAAAAGAGCATACCAAAAGGGCGGTCGCTCCGGTCCAAATGGAGCTCGCTGGCTGAGGCGGAAGAGAGATCCTACTGGTCTGGCTCGCTCGGCTGGCTACCTGATCCTGCGGGCATGAACGCAGCGTCCATAAAAAAAGATAATGTACTAAGTATGTAAGGCATGAATGATAACATGATAATATGTACAGAACATGAACAACAACATAATAAGGAAACATGGAAGATATAAGAAAAAGGTATAACTATAGCTGCTTGCCTCTTAAGGCGGAATCATGCATGCTCACTTTTACCCTCAAAACATATCACCCATACATACATAAACTGTCTGAATCAAATAACATCATTAGCCCGCGTCCCTCCCGCGTCCGGTAATCATCTCACGCCGCCCACTAGTGGTGCCGCCCGTGCCATATAGACACGGTGTTATTATCATCATCCATAAGCCGCCCACTACGCCCGGCCGTAGTGGTGCGCCCTTGTCGTATAGGCACGGTGTAATCATCCATAAAGCCGCCCACTACGCCCTCCGTAGTGGTGCTGCCCGACCGTTTAGGCACGGTGTAATCATCATAACATAAGCATGCATAAGAGCCCAATCAAAAGCTATAACTCCATCG
This sequence comes from Lycium ferocissimum, assembly GCF_029784015.1. Lineage (NCBI taxonomy): Eukaryota > Viridiplantae > Streptophyta > Magnoliopsida > Solanales > Solanaceae > Lycium > Lycium ferocissimum. The sequence continues at coordinate 22,030,710 of NC_081349.1, forward strand.
GAGTGACGTAAGGTCGGTAACCTCCGATTATATTATGGAATAATCATGATCGTCGTGTCTCACCTTGAAGGAACTAGCATTATGAGGTGAGACTATCAATGAAGAATAACATCAAGGAAAACATAGAGTAAGATCATAAATATCATAAAGCGTCAATTCATACACTTTGGAGCTTTTAGAAATAGAGTCATCATCAATGAATAAAATTAAGAAAATCAAGAAATAGCTCAACATTCTCATATTATCATTGATCTCATAACTTGAGACTTTTAAACATAAAATCATCATTATCATAATCATCATAGAGATGTGCTCATCTTTGACATCACCGTTATCATTGTAAAAACACATGTCCATCGTTGTTGTCATAAGAGCTTCCAGAAATCATAAATCTCTGGTTTGGAAAATACGGACATTTTGGAAAATATTTATGGATTATCAGGAAAGGAATCATGCCTTGAATCATGAACTTCTAACGTTTAGAAACAAGGAGGTTATGGAAACATTTATGGAATCAAACATAGGAATCATGCCTGTGAAAGAAAAGGGTGAGCCTTAACATACCTACGCGGCCTCCTATTTTCTACGCTTATCCGTCTGTACTCGTAAATCTACATTTGAGAGAATTCACACTATCGTTAGACTAATTGTTGCATACGTGTACTGAGCTTTCAATTTAAACTACTTTATATTCTGCCGAAAATCGGGCAACATCTCCCCTATTTATATGCCTAGCCCGAATTCATAATCCAGCAACCAACAACACAACAACAATACCAACATCAACAACATCATTATTCATACCAATATATTCCATAAAATATCTCACACGATGTTTTCCCAATTTTCAAACTAACCATAACAACATCCATAATACCATAATCAAAGAATTATATTCAATTTAGTCTCAAATTAATCCAAAATTCTCTTTCAACTCACCTCATGGCCATCAACTTCAATTCAACTCTTTATGATTTTTCTCCTATGATTCTTTCCTCTCTAAGAATTTCTAAACCTTTATATCATCTCAATCATGTAAATAATAGGAAGAACGTACTTTATAGAAGAAGAACTTCACTCTATTCTCCCTTTTCCAAAATCAAGTTCATCGCCACCTTGAAGAGAAACAAGAACAATCTTCTTCCATGAATTTTCCTTGAGGTTTTGATGTTAATATTCTCTCTTAATGATTTGGAAGGGTTATGGAAGATTAGGGAAAATTATGGAGAGTTATGGAGAGTCATAGAACTCTCAAGAGTTCTCTAGAAGAGTGGAGAATGAGAAAATAGTGAAATATGGTGAAAATTAATGGGTTAGAGGGGTATTTATAGGTGTGGTTCGGGTCGGGTACTGTAGCAACTCGGGTACTGTAGCAGTCCGTTTCTGCTCTATCAGCCTAACTTGTAACGTCCATAATTCTCTACTCCGATGTCCTATTGACAATCGATTTGTTGCGTTGGAAACTAGACTCAACGAACTTAATTTTAGGCTTTTGAAACACCTTAAAAAACTTCATATGCTAAGAGATATCCTTCCCTCAAGTTGGACAAAAAATTTCACATGAAACTTTACCCATCCTTTCTCCGAAGTCGTACCACTCCATTTTTTTCCACTCATTTCCTTATAAAACATTCTGGTATACCTTATATACATCCTTCACTCATTAAATATACTTAATAATGCTTGCACCTTATATTCTAAAGTGGTTTTACTTAACCATAACTCAACGTACTTATGTTTCAAATTTGATAAATGCTTCTTCAAAGATACGGGGTGTAACAACTGATCTGATACCACTTTTGTCACGACCCAACCAGAGGACCATGACGGGCACCCGCTGCTAACCCACTCGGGTACCTCTTATCGTACATGCATATTCACATCTAGGTGGACCACATAGCTTACTCATGAATGCTATACATCAATAATGCTAAACTCATTAGGCAACCCCACATTTATGCCATCATTAACAACTATGCCCATATCAATATAAATAAGCCGACGAGGCCATCAAAATGATGTACAAAATATAGGCCGCCAAGGCTAAAGACATCTAATCATACACAACTATCTACGAGCCTCTAAGAAGAGTAGGTAACATCATATTGGCAGGACAGGACCCCGCCGTGCCCATGTATGTACACAAAAGAATAATACCAAAAGCTGTAGCTCCGAATGAAATGAAGCTCCTCTATATAGTCCCTGAATAAGAAATGCTATGGATCAAGCCTGTCTCCCTGGCCACCTGCGGGCATGACGCAACGTCCACAAACAAAAGGACCTCAGTACGAATAATGTACTGAGTATGTAAAGCATAATCAACATCATAATAGGAGGATAAGAGACAGCATAAGAAATAGCATAAGATGGGAGAATCGGGAGATAGTAGAGCCATCATCATAATTACTTACTTGTCTTTCATAGGGACCTTCCATTTCTAATGAGTGCTCGTGTACACACATATAAACATATACATATATCTACATCCGTATCCGTATTCATATACATATTCATATCCATTGCAGACCCGACCATGGAGGTTCGGTGGTTTCACATACCCGGCTATGACAAGGCTCGGTGATTATACATACCTGGTCCTACCAAGGCTCAGTGTCATCCCTACCCAACTGCAGTGGTGTGCGCGCAATAGATATCATACCCGGCCATATAAACTCGGTGTTACATAATAGTCATACATACTTAGACACGTTTGCTTAAGAGTCCATAAGTATCATCAACATCATTACCATTATCGTTTTTGTTACGTCTATCCTTGAAGGGTCAGCTATGATATAAAGGATGCAATGGAAATCATGAAAGTATCGAGGATCATGAGCTTTAGTAGCTTTAGAGATAGAATCATTTGGAGGACATTATAGAACTCATGAAAGGATATATATATAGCCAAGGAACCATGCCTTATTGAAAGAAGGGTTAGCCTTACATACCTCTTTGTCTTCTCAACTATCTAACGTTCACCGTTGAAACTTGAATAATCTACATTTAGAAGGATTCATGCCATGGTTAAGCCTTAATGATACTTTTAAATTCAAACTAGAATAATTCATAGTCTAATGAAAATTGGGCAGCTTTTCCCCTATTTCATCAACTTCCACCATAGCACAAAACAACTCCCAACAACCACAATAACATCCATAATACACTCATAATATCCAATTCAAGTAATCACATTACACTAAGCCTTCAATATTCACCCCCATGTTCAACTCATACTAGCAACTTCATACCCATTTTAGCACATTTACATATGATGCTTCTTCATTACCATTATTACCTTCCATAAAAATATTATATCCATATTATACTAGAAATCATGACTCAAGTTAGCTCACTACTTAAAAACATCACCAAAGTTACATTTAGACTTCATTTTCTACTTTCTTCTTCTACCCAAGTCTTTCAACCTCTCCATAGTCCAAATAACATGAAATGATCATAAAAATTACCTTTGATTGAGTAGGAATAACCTTTGAATGGGAATACTTCACTTGAAAAAAAAACCGTAGCTTCAATCCATAAAGTTTTCTTGACTCTAGCAACCCCTAAGAGCTTCCTTATACTTGATTCCCTTGGATTAATGATATGAGCCTTTGATTTCCCTTGGATTCTTGTATATGAAATGTGTGGAATGTTCTAGAGCCTTGGAGAGAAGTGGAGAAGTGTGGAAAATGAAAATAATGAAGTGGGATCACATTTATATACTTGAAAATAACTCAGCCTGTCGGGTGTTATACGGACACTTATACGGTCCGTATAACATCGTACGGTCCGTATAAGTGACCGTGTTCACCATCATGGAAAACATCTTCTTGTTGGGTGTTATATGGACCGTATAAGCGATCGTATAACCCCACCTCTCAGAAATTGCTTCCGTCGTTCGTTCGATCTCCAATCCTTATGGAACCTTCTTGACACTTGTTTAACACTTCATTACCAATCTAAGGAGAGTTACAACTCTCCTTTAAGACATCACTAAGTCAACATTAGCTCGGTACTTTACGAAATTTTTCCAAAACACAACATATACTTTGCCCTTCTTAAGGAACTTTCTCCTCTTACTTCCAAAATCTTTGAAATCTTAACTAGGATCATTAAATAACCTTTATTACTTGTAGAAACATCATATTCATCTTACCCTGCATTAGTCTATCTATCATATGATGACATGAAATTTTTTCGTGGTGTAACTGATTCCATCGGTTCTCGGCTGAAAAGACTACTTAATGACACATCATCAGTTATTGTTGCATACCTGATAATCAAAGCTCTAGAAAATCTTGACCCATTTGAGGTATATACATCTTCAGAATCTTTATATATATTGAGGAGAGAAAAGGATGCACAAAACTGCATAAATAGCTAATTTTTCCTCAATAAAACATAGACAAAAATTATGCGAACTTTTCTGTTATTGTATGAATTTATTGAACATGTTTCATCTTTTCAGAAATGCAAAACATATCTGTCAATATAAACATATAATGTCACCTTATAATCACATTTCTATGTAATTAAGTAATATAAACATACCCTTTTCCTGGAAAATCCCGATTTGCATTTTTGATGGGGAAACGGGGTGGGTTATCTTTCCAATTGGATTTGGGTGTGATGTTTATCAACTGAAAGAATCAATAAACAAAACTACCTGAAGAGGCGTTTTGCGTTTCGAAATGACAGGCAAAATCATTGATTAGAATTGAGGAACATGTTACACCTCGAAAAATTTTCCGTTAACGTGCAGTAAATAGGCCAATGAAGGGCATGATATATACGACATTTTGGATAAGTAAGAAATAGTCTTAAGTGGTCCTAATTAAGATTTCCAAAGACATTCGAGTTAAGGAAAGAAAGTTGTTAAGGAAAAGCGAGTTATAAGTTGAGTGTGTCGAACAAAATTATGAGTATTGAGTTAATGATGCCTTAAGGATGTTTTGGAGAAGAGTTATAACATCCCTTAGATTGCTAACGAAGTGATAAACAAGTGTTAAGAAGGTTCCATAAGGATTGGAGATCAAACGAAACGACGGGAACAACTTCGGTGAAACTGTGAGTTCCACGACCATGTTCCACGGACAGCATCATGATCCACGGACCGTGGATGGGTCCGTGGAACTACCAGCAGAGAAGATGGCGGGCTGGTTGTGAACCACGACCAGTTTCACGGCCAACACCATGATCCACGGACCGTGAAGCAGTCCGTGGAAGTCCCGACGACTGAAACGTTCTAAGTCTTTAAATGTGATGCCCACTTCATTTATTTCATTTCCACCAACTTCTTTCATCTCTCAAGACCTCTAGAACCTTACACACATTTCATCCACAAGAAAACCAAGGAAATCAAAGATCAATAATAAGAATTGGAGTGAATCAAGTGAAGGAAACCTCATTAAAGTCATCCAAGTCAAGAAATCTCAAGAAATGTGAAATAGGGTTTTGGTGAAAAAGGTGTATTACCATTCAAGGCTTACTTCTCCATCATCTAAGGTGAGTTTCATGACCTCCCCACGTTATTTGAAGTATTGTTAGGATGAAATACTTGGATTGCGAGAGAGAATATAGAAAATGGGTCTTAAATGAGTGAATAATGTCATTGTGGAATAAAGCTTGGAATGAATCATGAAAATGGATATGTTGAGACTATAATTACGTTATAAATGACATTTAGAACATGGAATAAGTATTCGATATGAAAGAACGCGATAATGGACTTTAGTCATGATTATGGAGAATTGGGATGAAATTGTGAAATGCGAATAATGTAAATGAATGACGATTGTTGTTAGTAATATTGTGATTGTCGTTATGAATGTTCGGAGTTGATATGGAATATGGCGGAAAGTAGTATAAACAAAGGAAACGTTGCCCAATTTTCTATAACTTTAGTAAATACGCTCTCATGATTGCCTAGCTAATGTCGATACGAATTCCATTGAAGGTATAAACGAGTGCATTAAAGAAGGACGAGCAAGCTATAAAATAGTTAAACGACAAAGGTATGTCAGGCTTAACCTTTCTTCCTAAGGCATGAATCCTATGTATGATTTTCCTCCTTCTTCATGAAATTCCTATATTCCGAAAGACTAAGAGCCCATGTTCATGAATAGTCATACGAGATGAGAAATACGCTACGAGTACGACAACGAAAATGATAGGATGTATCTGCAAAGTTAATGATGTTCTCTTCATGTACACTCACCTTAAAATGTAGTCCCTCCAAGGTGAGATATAACGACTATGATTACTCCATAACGTAATCGGGGGTCCACGACCTTATGTCACCCCGACACAGCTATAGTTGCTTTCAAGTTCTAATGTGTAATTTGATGATACATGTATAATGATAGTAAATTATAATAAAGTCATGCTATGTTTACGAGACGATTAATAATGATGAGTCTATGATATGTATGATGACAAATGCATGATATGTATGATGATGTGATTCCACCGTGCCTAATTGGCCGGGCATGTCACCGCTAAGGCGGGCTGCATACGATTCCACCGTGCCTAAATGGCCGGGCATGTCACCGCTAAGGTGGGCTGCTATGTTTACACCGAGCCTAGAGGGCCGGGCATGACACCACTAGTGGGCTGCATACGATGGTTATCCGGACGCGGGTTAACGACATGATGACGGGTGATTGATATGATGATGCATGTATGGTATGACGATGTATATGTGATATGATAAGGCATATGCTATAATAATGCACATGATATGTTTATGTATGATGTATGTATATGAAATGTATCTATACTTAAAAGGAGTACACGGGTTGTATCCTCATCTCATGACTTATAATCTCCTTATTATGTTTACTTCATTCCTGCCTTACATACTCAGTACAATGTTCGTACTGACGTCCGTTTTCTTTGGACGCTGTGTTCATGCCCATAGGTAGGCAGGGAGACGGTGCAGATCCATAGGAGCTAGTAGTCATGTCGTGAGAGCACTCCATTTTCCGAGGTGCCATTGATTATTCTTTTGGTACATATGTGTATATATTCACGATTTGGGCACGACGGGGTCCTGTCCCGTCCATATGTCTAGTACTCTCGTAGAGGCTCGTAGATACGCATGTGTGGGTAGTATGGTCCCATAGCCTTCATGTATATGTATTATTTTGATAGCCGAAGGGCTTATGTTTATAAAAGTAAATATGTTTCGAATGATGATAGGCTTCTATGATTATGAGTAAATATTATGAATGAGAGCAGGTAAGTAACAGGGTGAGCAGTGTTCGGTGGTTAGCCCCGGATACCCGTCATGGCCCGTAGCCCGGGTCGTGACAAAAGTGGCATCAGAGCAGTTCAGTCCTAGGAAGTGTCTACGAGCCGTGTCTAGTAAAGTCTTGTTTATAGTGTGTTGCGCGCCACGCTAATAAACAAGAGGCTACAGGGCATTTAGGAAAAATGACCATCTTTCTTCTTATGGGATCGTGCGATAGAGCCGTATATAAGATTTAATCCTCCCTAACAGTGTGTTGTGATTTCAGAAATGCCGCCAAAAGGAAAAGCTAAAGCCGCCCAGAAGGGCAATACTACTACGAAAAGGCGGGCAGAGAGAGAGCCGCCTATGAACATAGATGATGGTAAATCACACCATGAGGCTCCATCTAATGCCTCCACTACTCCGCCTATTACGGAAGGGCAAGAAGGGGCTTTAGCTCCAGCTCCTATGCCTCCAGTTCCTCCATGGCTACTACTTCGGGTCAACAAGTGACCGAAGCTATTCATTTATTGACACAGTTGGTTGCCGCCCAGGCACAACGGCAAAATGCGAGCCCAAGTGATCGGTCAGCTAGTACTAGAGCCCGTGACTTTATGAGTTTAAATCCTCCGGAGTTTTTCGGGTCAAAGCCGGATGAAGACCCGCAAGGTTTTATTGATGAGATGTTGAGGACATTGAAGATTATTCATGCCTCCGAGACTGAGTCCGTGGAGTTGGCATCATATAGACTCCGAGATGTGGCGGTTCTATGGTACAATAATTGGATGGCATCGAGAAGAGAGAATGCGCCTCCTCCGGTTTGGCAAGAATTCGTAGATGCTTTCATCCGCCATTATTTTCCACCCGAGGTCCGTCGAGCTAGAGTGGATAGATTTCTAAATTTGAAGCAAGGGAACATGAGCGCCCGGGAGTATAGCCTTCAATTTAATTCTTTGGCTAGGTATGCTCCGACTATGGTGACCGATATGGGAGATCGGGTACACAGATTTGTGAGTGGCTTAGGGTCACATTTGTTTAAAGATTGCTTAACGGCTTCATTGCAAGATGGGATGGACATTTCCCGCATTCAGGCCCATGCTCAAAATCTAGAAGGACAACAACCTTCGCAAAGGGGTGATCGTGATGTTGATAGGGGGCAAAGAAAAACAAAGCCGGATCTATGGGCACGGCGGTGATTATAGAGGGGGGATCAAGGCGGACACATTCTAGGCACTCGGGCTAGTCGATGACGAGTGCACCTCCCCGATTTACGAGCGAGAAATTTGATCGCTCTTTCCTTCGGGACGGGGCCGAGTTTGAGGGCCCCGGGTTCTCGGTTTGGGGGAGATTACGGCCGGGGAGACCACCGGTTCCGATGCGGCCGGTGCGAAGAATTGCACTCGGGGCCATGTCGCCGGGGCACGGATGCTTGTTATATTTGTGGAAGGCATCGGACACTTGATGCGAGATTTTCCTTCGAGATATGGCGGTGGGATTCGGCCCACGGGATCGGCAGCCGGGTTCCTCTTCGCACGTCCGGCGTACTCCCCCGTATTCCGGGCCGAGGTAGAGGCCGGGGGGATCGTCTACTTCGTGTGCGCACGCCCCGCTTATATGCTTTAGCTGGACGACAGGATCTCGAGTCCTCCCAGATGTGGTTGCAGGTACATTGTCTGTGTTTTCTCATGATGTGTATGCATTGATAGATCCGAGTTCCACGTTATCATATATTACTCCATATGTTACAAATCGTATTGGGGTGAAACCTGAGCCAATCAAACCTTTCGAGGTGTCTACTCCGGTTGGTGATCCCGTGATAGCTAAACAAGTGTATAAAGATTGTATAATTGTGATATGTGATCGCCGAACCAAAGCTGATTTAGTTGAGCTAGAAATGTTAGACTTTGATGTTATTATGGGTATGGATTGGTTGGCCTCATGCTATGCTAATGTTGATTGCCGATTGAAATTAGTTCGCTTTCAATTTTCGGGAGAGCCCATGCTTGAATAGAAGGGTAATACGGCAACTCCAAGGGGTAGGTTTATTTCCTACCTTAAGGCAAGAAAAATGATAGCTAAGGGTTATATTTATCATCTAGTCCGAGTTCATGATACGGAAGCAAAGTCTCCAACTTTCCAATCTATTTCGGTAGTGAATGAATTCCCGGATGTATTTCCAGATGAACTTCCAGGCCTTCCTCCGGAAAGAGAAATTGATTTCGCCATTGATGTGTTGCCGGACACCAAGCCTATTTCTATTCCTCCTTACCGAATGGCTCCAGCAGAACTGAAAGAGCTAAAGGCACAATTGAAAGATTTGCTCGAGAAGGGGTTTATTAGACCCAGTTCATCACCGTGGGGAGCACCAGTCTTATTTGTGAGAAAGAAAGACGGCTCCCTATGAATGTGCATTGATTACAGACAGCTGAATAAGGTGACGATAAAGAACAAGTATCCTCTTCCGAGGATTGATGATTTATTTGATCAGCTACAGGGTGCCAAGTGGTTTTCTAAAATAGATTTGAGATCGGGTTATCATCAAGTGAGAGTTAGAGAAGAAGATATTCCCAAGACAGCGTTCAGAACAAGATATGGCCATTATGAATTCCGAGTGATGTCGTTTGGGCTAACTAATGCTCCAGCAGTGTTCATGAATTTGATGAACAATGTGTTTAGGCCTCTCTTGGACCTATTTGTAATAGTATTTATTGATGATATTCTGGTGTATTCTCGCACAGAATCAGAACATGCCGATCATTTATGTATTGTCCTTGGAATTCTTCAAACTCGGGAGTTGTATGCGAAGTTTTCAAAGTGCGAGTTCTGCCTAAATTCGGTGACATTTTTGGGCCATATTATTTCAGAAGATCGAAGCTGTGAAGACTTGGCCGAGGCCTACGACGCCTACAGAAGTTCGTAGTTTTCTGGGATTGGCAGGTTATTATAGAAGATTCATAGAGGGCTTTTCATCTATTTCAGCTCCATTGACGAAACTAACCCAGAAGTCAGCAAAATTTCAATGGAACGATGCTTGTGAGCGCAGCTTCCAAGAGTTGAAAGATAGATTAACCTCAGCTCCAATCTTAACACTCCCAGAAGGGCCAGACGACTATGTTGTGTATTGTGATGCTTCTGGCGTTGGGCTAGGGTGTGTATTAATGCAGCAAGGAAAAGTTATTGCTTATGCTTCGAAACAGCTGCGGAAGCATGAAAAGAACTACCCAACCCATGATCTCGAATTGGCCGCTATATTCATGCATTAAAAATGTGGAGACATTACTTGTATGGTGTGCATGTTGATATCTACACGGATCATAAGAGTCTCCAATACATTTTCAAACAGAAGGAGTTGAATCTGCGACAACGGCAGTGGTTAGAATTATTGAAAGATTATGACGTAAATATTTTATACCACCCTGGCAAAGCAAATGTAGTAGCGGATGCGCTTAGTCGCCGATCAATGGGTAACTTATGTGAAGTACCCTCGGAGAAGAAAGAAATGATTCATGAACTCCGCCAATTAGCTAATCTTGGAGTACGTATAATTGACTCAGGTGATGCAGGAGTTAGTGTTAATGATCCCACAGTTTCATCCTTGAATATGGAAGTAAAGGAGCGGCAATATGAAGATTCTCAATTGAGTTATTATAGAGATGCATGTCATGCAAAAGAAAAGTCCCCATTTGAAATTTCTATAGATGGAATCCTTAGATACCGAGGCCGGCTATGTGTTCCAAACGTTGCAGAATTGCGTCGTCGAATTCTAGAAGAAGCCCATTATTCTCGGTATTCTATCCATCCAGGAACGACGAAGATGTATCACGATCTCAAAATGATGTATTGATAGAATGGCATGAAGAGAGACATAGCAGAATTTGTAGTACAATGTCCAAATTGCCAGCAAGTGAAGATAGAACATCAAAAGCCAGGGGGATTATTACAAGCAATAGAAATTCCTACGTGGAAATGGGAAATGATCAATATGAATTTTATTGTGGGACTACCTCGTTCCCGAGGAAGGTATGATTCTATGTGGGTGATCGTGGATAGATTGACGAAAGCAGCTCATTTCCTCCCAGTCAGAACTACAAACTCAGCAGAGGATTATGCGAGATTGTATATCAAGGAGATTGTAAGACTTCACGAAGTCCCGATATCTATTATTTCAGACAGAGGAGCACAGTTTACAGCCAAGTTCTGGAAATCTTTCCAAGAAGGTCTAGGTACTCAAGTAAGGCTCAGCACGGCATTTCATCCACAAACTGATGGACAAGCCGAGCGTACCATTCAGACTTTGGAGGATATGCTAAGGGCGTGTGTTTTAGATTTTGGTGGTAGTAGGGACGACCACTTACCCCTAATCGAATTTGCCTACAACAGTAGCTACCATTCCAGTATTCAAATAGCTCCGTATGAAGCGTTATATGGAAGGAAGTGCAGATCTCCAGTTGGATGGTTTGAAATCGGAGAAGTACAGTTAATAGGCCCCGAGTTGATTCAACAAGAGGTAGAAAAAGTCAAGATGATCCGAGATCGATTATTGATAGCCAAAAGTCTTATGCGGATAACCGCCGGCGAGATCTAGAATTTCAGGTCGGCGATTGGGTATTTCTGAAGGTGTCGCCAATGAAAGGTGTGATGAGATTTGGCAAGAAAGGAAAGTTAAGTCCCCGATACATTGGACCCTATAAGATTATCCGTAAGGTGGGTCAAGTAGCTTACGAATTGGACTTGCCTTCAGAGCTTGAATTAGTTCATCCAATATTCCATGTTTCAATGCTCCACAAATGTGTTGGAGATCCCACAAAGATTGTGCCAATAGATGATGTTCAGATTACAGAAAAGCTAGCCTGTGAAGAAGTACCTATTGCCATATTAGACAAGCAAGTACGGAAACTTCGAAATAAGGAAGTGGCTTCAGTCAAAGTCTTGTGGCGAAATAACAACCGAGAAGAGATAACTTGGGAAGCGAAAGAGAAGATGAAATCCACATATCCGCATTTATTTCAGTGCTAAGAAGAGATTTATGATGAGGCGTCGAGATTATGAGGTATGTATGCTTTTCTTTTACGTATATGGGTCGTGTGTAGCCAATCTATATTCCTATTGTGTTGTGGCCCTGTGAGGCAATGATATTATGGGTTGTTGTGACAGGATGGTAACGCCATGTTACAGGGGAAACTCTGGCGAAATTTTTCTAGAATTCCTAATGACTTAACATTCGAGGACGAATGTTCCAAAAGGGGGGAAGAATGTTACACCTCGGAAATTTTTTTGTTAACGTGCAGTGAATAGGCCAATGAAGGGCATGACATATACGACATTTTGGATAAGTAAGAAATAGTCTTAAGTGGTCCTAATTAAGATTTCCAAAGACATTCGAGTTAAGGAAAGAAAGTTGTTAAGGAAAGCGAGTTATAAGTTGAGTGTGTCAGGCAAAATTATGAGTATTGAGTTAATGATGCCTTAAGGATGTTTTGGAAAAGAGTTATAACGTCCCTTAGATTGCTAACGAAGTGATAAACAAGTGTTAAGAAGGTTCCATAAGGATTGGAGATCAAACGAAACGACGGGAACAACTTCGGTGGAACTGTGAGTTCCACGACCATGTTCCACGAACAACATCATGATCCACGGACCGTGGATGTGTCCGTGGAACTACCAGCAGAGAAGATGGCTGGCTGGTCGTGAACCACGACCAGTTCCACGGCCAACACCATGATCCACGGACCGTGAAGCAGTCCGTGGAAGTCCCGACGACTGAAATGTTCTAAGTCTTTAAATGTGATGCCCACTTCATTTATTTCATTTCCACCAACTTATTTCATCTCTCAAGACCTCTAGAACCTTCCACGCATTTCATCCACAAGAAAACCAAGGAAATCAAAGATCAATAATAAGAATTGGAGTGAATCAAGTGAAGGAAACCTCATTAAAGTCATCCAAGTCAAGAAATCTCAAGAAAGGTGAAATAGGGTTTTGGTGAAAAAGGTGTATTACCATTCAAGGCTTACTTCTCCATCATCTAAGGTGAGTTTCATGACCTACCCACGTTATTTGAAGTATTGTTAGGATGAAATACTTGGATTGCAGAAGAATATAGAAAATGGGTCTTAAATGAGTGAATAATGTCATTGTGGAATAACAGTTGGAATGAATCATGAAAATGGATATGTTGAGACTATAATTACGTTATAAATGACATTTAGAACATGGAATAAGTATTGGATATGAAAGAACGTGATAATGGACTTTAGTCATGATTATGGAGAATGGGGATGAAATTGTGAAATGCGAATAATGTATATGAATGACGATTGTTGTTAGTAATATTGTGATTGTCGTTATGAATGTTCGGAGTTGATATGGAATATGGCGGAAAGTAGTATAAACAAAGGAAACGTTGCCCAATTTTCTATAACTTTAGTAAATACGCTCTCATGATTGCCTAGCTAATGTCGATACGAATTCCATTGAAGGTATAAACGAGTGCATTAAAGGAGGACGAGCAAGCAATAAAATAGTTAAACGACAAAGGTATGTGAGGCTCAACCTTTCTTCCTAAGGCATGAATCCTATGTATGATTTTCCTCCTTCTTCATGAAATTCCTATATTCCGAAAGACTAAGAGCCCATGTTCATGAATAGTCATACGAGATAAGAAATACGCTATGAGTACGACAACGAAAATGATAGGATGTATCTGCAAAGTTAATGATGTTCTCTTCATGTACACTCACCTTAAAATGTAGTCCCTCCAAGGTGAGATATAACAACTATGATTACTCCATAACGTAATTGGGGGTCCACGACCTTATGTCACCCCTACACAGCTATAGTTGCTTTCAAGTTCTAATGTGTAATTTGATGATACATGTATAATGATAGTAAATTATGATAAAGTCATGCTATGTTTACGAGATGATTAATAATGATGAGTCTATGATATGTATGATGACAAATGCATGATATGTATGATGATGTGATTCCACCGTGCCTAATTGGTCGGGCATGTCACCGCTAAGGCGGGCTGCATACGATTCCACCGTGCCTAAATGGCCGGGCATATCACCGCTAAGGTGGGTCGCTATGTTTACACCGAGCCTAGAGGGGCGGGCATGACACCACTGGTGGTCGCATACGATGGTTACCCGGACGCGGTTAACGACATGATGACGGGTGATTGATATGATGATGCATGTATGGTATGACGATGTATATGTGATATGATAATAATGCACATGATATGTTTATGTATGATGTATGTATATGAAATGTATCTATACTTAAAAGGAGTACACGGGTTGTATCCTCATCTCATGACTTATGATCTCCTTATTATGTTTATTTCATTCCTGCCTTACATACTCAGTACAATGTTCGTACTGACGTCCGTTTTCTTTGGACGCTGTGTTCATGCCCACAGGTAGGCAGGGAGACGGTGCAGATCCATAGGAGCTAGTAGCTGTCGTGAGAGCACTCCATTTTCCGGAGGTGCCATTGATTATTCTTTTGGTACATATGTGTATATATTCACGATTTGGGCACGACGGGGTCCTGTCCCGTCCATATGTCTAGTACTCTCGTAGAGGCCCGTAGATACGCATGTGTGGGTAGTATGGTCCCATAGCCTTCATGTATATGTATTATTTTGATAGCCCAAGGGCTTATGTTTATAAAAGTAAATATGTTTCGAATGATGATAGTCTTCTATGATTATGAGTAAATATTATGAATGAGAGCAGGTAAGTAACAGGGTGAGCGGTGTTCGGTGGTTAGCCCCAGATACCCGTCATGGCCCGTAGCACGGGTCATGACAGAATATCTCTGGTGGAATGGAATCCCATTACCCAAAAAGCTTTTAGAATGCTGAATTAGTTTGAGGAGATTATTCAGATTAGAAAAAAGAGAAGAAAAATAGAGAGACTAACCTGCTCCACCGATCCTTATCATCATCGTAGTCATCGACATAATCTCTATCTCTTCTGTGACATTTCTTCAACGGTTTTCTCGATATATTCGTACTCATCTAAATCCATTGTACACTATCGTGCGATTTTTCCAGAGAAACGATGATGACGTGCTTTGCCGGTGAGAGTATTAGTTGGATTGAGCACAACCAAGAGTATTTGTGATTAGAGTTGTCAACTGTGGAAATATAGTAGTTCCACCGTGACACTGAATTTTATGTTCACAAGAGTATTTTGTGAATTGGCAATTTAGTTTTTGTTGGCTTGGAGTTTTTTTTACTTTTTATTTTATATTTTTAAATTAGGAATTTTCTGGTGATGCCACTTGTCATCACATCATGCTTTTGCCTCTCCTATTCTTTATAGATAGATAATAATTATTCTAATTCATCGTTTTAATATATTTTTCCTTGCGCAGAGGGTTTCTGGGAAACAACCTCTCTATCTCCCAAGGTAGGGTAAGGTCTACGTACATACTATTCTCCCCAAACCCCACTTGTGGGATCGATTACGCCAGGTATGTTGTTGTAAATATTCTAACTCCAAAAAGAGAATTTTTGGTTTGAGAGTTAATTTAAACTCAAAAAGTATCCCTTGATAGCTATATTATCAATTGAAAAAGACTTATTACTACAAATGGATTACAAAACAGTAGTTAGTGAATTCACATCTTAAAAACAAGAAAAACAGACTTTAAATAAAAATATACTCCTATATGACAATCTTTCTTTTCTTCAAAAAAATTAGAGCCTCTCTCCGGAAGTTTGGCTTTAGGCCCCTGATCTTGTTGAGCCGGGCCTTGTATAGTGAAGAAGAGTGGTTAAAGTGATTTCATATTTGTAGAATTATGATGTCAGGTAAATACAAATGGAGAAAGTACTACTCCCACCTTTTCAAATTATTTGTTTTTTTTTTTTTTTTTTTACACGTCCCTTCAGAAATATTAATTAGCAGGGGTATTTGACAAATTTTACCCTTATTTATGTCTAAGTTATAATCTTCCTCCATTAAATGTTTACTCTATTTATGTGCAGGGGCGGATTTACCTTATGCCGAGGGGTGTCACGTGATACTGCTTCGTCGGAAAATTTTACTAAATATGTGTATATGTAACCAAAACACAGAACCAAAAACCTATTAAATAAATGTAATGACGCTGCTTGGCACAATGAACTGCGCAGCTCAGTTGGTTAGGCCCCTCGGTTTTAAGCTTGACGCCGCGAGTTCGAATCTCAGCAGCTCCATTTCGAGCTTAATTTTTTTTTTCCTCCTCATTTGTTACAAACAAATACATGTACTGTTAACTGTTGTAGAGGTTCGACCCATAACAACTGTTGTAGAGGTTCGACCCATAACCTCTTGGGAGTGATCAAAACAAGGAACCAATTAGCCCAAAATTGAGTCTGTGGCCTAATTTGAGAATAAACTATTTGGAATATGTTGCTGCTTCCATCGTTAATTGTTGTACTATTTGTTTTCCTTTACTTTTCCTTTTACCTTCTTTCTCGCAGGGTAATGTAATTGATTAAGAACAATTTGCGAAATCAACAAAATAAGGAATTGTTTAGTGTCGTTTAATTCCCTATATATGAAAAGTACAATTATTTAATATTATTTCTAATGAGGTTATTTTGAATACATTTATGAAAAATCAAAACTCATTGAGAGAGTTGTAGTAATATACATGAATTGTTACTACACACACACACACACACATATATATATGTATAGTGTTTTGTTTATTTATTCTCATTATAAAATGTGACACTGCTTGCCGAAAATCCTGCGTACGCCACTGTTTATGTGCCATCTAATAACAAAATTCTACTAAGGGTAAAATGGGAAAAAATTATTAATTGTGTCTTAAACTTGTAAAACGACAAATAATTTGAGACAAATTTTTAGTAACCACGACAAATAATTTGAGACGGAGAGAGTAGTAATTAGAGACGTATGGAGTTACAATCAGTTGGTTAAATACCCTTACTCTCAACAAAAAGGACATAGCAAACAAGTTTCGCAAAACTAAAGTAATTAGTTTCGCATTGTCAAAAACAGTAGCATGGCATCTAATCCAGGCATTCTCGTAGACAATCCATGGAAATGGCTTGGGAACTTCAAGGTACTCATCTTTCATTTTCATGACTTATCTCTTTCTTGTTCTCTTTTGTGTAGTCTAAAACTCTAAATATCAGAATCGAGTACTAAATTGTAAAGCATGTGTATACGTTAAGATGTTGTTTCATAAAAAATCTACGTTCCTCTCCTTTCTTCTTCTATTGTTAATTGGAAACCTATTCCATGACTACATCAAATATTCTTCAGTACTGTTATTTCCTTTTCGATACTTTATTTTGATATGTTTTACTTGAGCCGGAAGTCTATAAGAAACAACATATCTACCTTCACAAGGTAAGAGTAATTAAGACTACGTGCACACCACCCTCCCCATAGCTCACTTGTGGGATTACACATACTGTGTATGTTGTTGTAGATATGTGGCATTAGGCACACTGCTTAGTGTTCTTTGCAGTTCCACATGCGAAACATGGGTTGTCTTTTATCTGTTTGAATACTTACCTTTTGAAGGACAGGACAGTATCCGGAAGCTAAGAATTTTAACGAGCAGATTAAGAAAATATAATAATGTATGTCATACTTCTATTTGAACCTATGACTTAAAGCCAAAAAATATAAATTAAAACAATACCGAACTTCTTCGCACCGAATATTTACATTAAATTATATCAACAAATCATGATTAAGTGATTTAATGAGATGAGAGTATATTAAAATTATTCATGGTCACCAAGGGATGTGGTAGAATGGATATGACCACTCCACTCTTAACCGAGTTTAATGGAGAAACTCCTGGTAGAGAGTGCTTCTCCCTTTAATAGGTTACGTGCACAAATTTGAATTAGTCGAACTAGTTGATTCCTCTACCAAACGATTTATACTAAAATAAACAAAGTCGATCCCTATGTATGTACACATGCCGTAACAAAGCCAAATTCATCAATGTATTAATAAGATCTGTAACACGATTGTAGCACTAGAATAGTAATTGCAACACTTCAAACAAATGAATTGCAATGGAAAATAATAAATAACAAGTAACTAAGGATAGATATAAGAATGGGAGATGAGAAGCTTAGACTCTAAGAACCGAGATGAGAGGCACATACATTTCTTCGCAATATGCATAAGCGTCTTTTGCTCTTACCAGTCGTTATTTATCAACCCGGATCCCAAACATAGCTATTTAATCCGGTGTTGGGCTATTTTGTCAATCCCGGTCCAGGCCCATTCATAACAATAACTCCGGCCTCAATATGAACCTTGTCCTCAAGGTTCGAGTAGTCAAGCCTTACATCAACAACATCATTGTCAAAAGCCCATAGCTGAATATAGTTGAAGAACTTCACATGCTTTGAATCCTTGACAGACTCTGTGACACTACTTTGGTCTCCAAATAATCTACTTAGCAAGGTCCTGGTCTTGATGAGCAACATATGCAAAGGAGCCCAGCCATGAGAGGTTGACATAATTAGAGCACTCCTTACTCAAACAAGAAACTGCAGTACCTTGACATGCCCATTAATTGTTGATATGGAAAGTGTTGAGCTACCTTGAGGAGCAATTGTGTTCAAATCTATGTCAGCATAACCCAAACAAAGAAATTTCGTAAGTCCATGATGTTCATAGCTGCTGCATCCTACAGTAACATGTTGATCTTTTGAAGTTTCTGTCAACTGTCGAGTGGTTTGGCAGTTGAATCATCTTTTAAGCTTTTCATCAGGCCATGCTAACAACAAAACAAGAAACTTTCTTCTCCAAGTTAACACAGTTGCCTCTGGTGCCAATGTTGTCAGATGGGAGGAAATGCGTCTTGTAGCAATATAAAAGTGAGTAAAATTTGGAGAAGAAGGAACTGCTAGTTCCGAATTAGATACCAAAATATAGGAATTCACACACCAAAATCGTCCAGGAGCCCACACTATAGTCATAGAGTTAGAATGCGCAATTACGCAGAACTTGCCAGAACATCCCCTCAATTGCCGTGCCTCCACGTTCGCTGTATAACCAGTTAGAGCCATGAACTTGGAACATATTCCTGGATTCCAAATATAATGATTCATCCCAAACATAACATCTCTACAAGGTGAAATAGAAGAATCGGCGAAAAGGAGTTCTTGGTCACAAATAGGCATATTTTTCTCTGTTCCATCAGAGTAGCTACTTCTCGAGTCAAAAAGCTTTTGATCGTCACCAACTTATACAAAGCACAATATTGCAGCTTGCTAAGTCCATAGGAGGCCAAAGCCTTTCCAGTAGATGCATAAGTAGCATGCTCAATGAGTGATCTGACGATATAAATTTAATTAGCTATAAATTCCATTACAGGTGCCAAAGAGCTAAGATCTAACTCCATTATATTAAGATAAGCAACGGTGATTTCCTTATCTATTTTATCTTTAACATTCTTTCCGGCGAGGATACAACTAACAACCCAAATGCCAATAGCGGTAGTGTACCCTAGTGCCCCAAATTAAGCTCTGACTCTCTACAACACATAGATTGGATGTAAGAGATAGGTGATTCTTATTTAACCAGAGCTTTAACATGTTCCCAGGCTCTTAAATTAATTGGAGGAGCATGGGTATTCACTGAAAGATTGTTACATATTCCGATAGTGCGACCAATGTAGGATAATGACCAAGATATCTGAGATGTGTCCTTCACAAGTAAGGGAGTGTATACAGATGTCCCACGGAGCAATTGATGAACTTGGAGGCGTCCACCAGGGGTTACAGTGAACGGATTCGCACCGGGATCAAATGGGGATTGATCCAAAATACAGTTATAATTGATCCAAAATACAGTTATCATTGGACGGCGAATCAATATGATAAGCTAATATCCTAGTGATCTCCTTGAAACAATCCACAAACAAAAATGAATAATTTCTTGCAGCTCCAAGAAATGTGGTAAGTAAACTAGAACCACGGTCAAATGGAAAATCTAATCTGAATGGATCAAGTGGGAGATGCTACAAGGATAACAGAAGTTTAGCATGATCGATTTCGTTTAAGTAAGTAAATATACCTCTGCCGAGACTACAAGCTGAAAGCATACAAGAAAGTGCAAGCAACATATCATCATACTTGACTAGGGTACAGGAATCACACTTAACTGTGGGAATTATGTGAAACATATTGTCGAGCACATGGATTTCAGGCTTTACTAAATCATTCTTCACTGAATCAACAACTTCCATGTCAATTTCCCTATCAGGTATTTCAGCAAACACCTTGCAGGCGTCGTTTCTTGATACCTCCTCTAATGTTCCATCATACAAATCAGATGGAAGGTCAGATAAAGAACTGGCTTGTGTGTTTTCTCGTCACCAGCCTAAAGTGATAGTTGAAAGTATTCATCAATAATGTCTGAATCAGAGCCGACGAGATCGTCAAATACAGGAGCAAATTTGTTCAAAGGCAGCGCCTGGGTGACCGGATTCACATTGCTTGAAATGTCAAAAATCTCAAGATGTACCTCAGAATTATCCACGGTGCTTGAAGTACCATCGGACAAAGCAGAAGAAAACACTCCGCTAACTATCGTAGTAGCACTGTCCATTGCATCTTCTACTGTAACATCTTGCATCTTTGTTGGTGGAAAGCCCGTGAGGTTGGATATACTGGAAGTTGATAGCTGGATTTTTTCAATTTGCTGAGACATAACTGAATAATTTTCCTGCATCTTCTGTAGCAAAGCATGAATACTGGTAATGTGAGAGTGCACCATAGGAGACTCTCTGTTAGCGCTAACTTCTCAGGCAAATGCTTCCAATCCCAAAATTGTTTGTTGTGATACATCCAACGGAACCAGTCAAGTGTCTCACCATCGAGATACGAGGGAAGAGGTAGCCAGTCCTTCTCGGGGAAGTCGAGGTCTTCTGGGTTACCGCTGCTAAATCGATCTAGCAACACTGTAGCCATTGGAGTACGATAGATGAAAGCACCAATGTAACAAAGCCAAATTCGTCAATGTATTAATAAGATCTTTAGCACGATTGCAGCACTAGAATACTAATTGCAACACTTCAAACAAATGAATTACAATGCAAAATACTAAATAACAAGTAACTAAGGATGGAGATAAGAATGGGAGACGAGAAGCTTAAGCTCTAAGAATGGAGATGAGAGGCACAAACTTTTCTTCGCAATATGCATAAGCCTCTTTTGCTTTTACCAATCGTTATTTATTAACCCGGATCCCAAATATAGCCACTTAATCCGGTGTTGGATTGTTTTGTCAATCCCGGTCCAGGCCCATTCATAACACATGTTATGTTATTTATTTATTTATTGATTTGATGTAAACATTGAAATAACGGTTTGCCTTTTTTTCACATCTTATAACATAGGTTGTCATTATTATTTTCTACTGTTATGTAACTTCTCAAAACTTTGGAGTTGATTTGTGGCATTATATAGTGCTGATTTTTATGTTTGTTTGAATGAAATATGTGGTTTTGACACCAATTGTGGTTCATAACATACACTCATTCTTCAATAATAAAGAGGAAAGCTGGTGGGATCGAGGATATTTACTCCTATGGCCATTCATGCTCTTCAGAATGCTTCACAACCAGATGTGGATATCATTAAACCGTTACAAAACTGCTAAGGGTGAAAATTGGATACTTGATATCAGCATTGAATTTGATCAACCTGACAAAGAAACAAACTGGTATGCATTCCACTCATTTATCTTACCTCGCTCTACCCAAGCTACCCAACGAAAAAAGTTAAAATATATAATATTAAAAGTACATTATAAATAAATATAATGTCAAGTGATATCGCCCGTTGTGAGTATTTGAAAGAAGTAGTTTTTGTTTTCAAAGTGAAAATGGTGTTTGGAAATTAGAATTGTGTTTGGGCATGAATACAAATTAGAGTTGTTTTGAATTTTTGTGAGTGATATGGAGTGGAAAAAATGGAAAAAAACTTTTTGGTGTTTTTCAAAAATCCAGAATATTCCAAAATTCAACTTCAAATTGAATTCCGAAATTTTACAGAATCTTATAGCCAAACATGATTCCCAAAATTCAACTCCGGAAAAAAGTAAAAAACATAATGGCCAACGATTCTAACTAACTGATAGTTTGCACGACCAGTTATCTATCCTACTGTATACCAGTTTTTTTGCCTATATGATAGATCACGTTACTCTACCTGTTCCAGGCTAGTCTTTACGGAATAGAAATAACAGGAAAGTAAGGACACATCAATTTTTACGTGGAAACCACCCTGCTCACAAAAGATGAAAATACCACGACCTACACCTCTGTAGGATTTTTCCCAAACTCCACTACAATAGTGAGCCTTTGCAAATTCAAGTTACAAACTCTGAAACCTAGGAACTAAACTCTAATTCCTATCTCAACAATCTCCCTAGACTATTGAGCCCACTCCAAGTTAATTATCCCAACTTGAAGTTGAATTTGACTAATGTTTTATACCTATCATAATTGCTTCTATAAAAGCTGATAAAGGTACAATTCGATAAACAATCCTAATTCACGAATCTAGACTCAAGAATGTAAAACATAAACTCTGTAGAACATGTTCATTAATCTTCTTCTTTGTATTAGGGCGCGCTTCAATAACCAGAACTCTCAGTTTCTTGCATTGACAGTGTTCGCTGAAGCTATGATTTTCTCTCTGTGTGAGTGCGTAAAACTTCTTCTTGGCAGGACTCGGATATACATAGTACTAGGTTTGCATCAAGTCGGCTGAACTCAATTTGTACATGGTAAGGCTTATTATGAGATTTAGAGTTTGAGTTGACTTGGGATTCTTGCATTCACGCGACTTCAGTGTCCTTGTAGGAGTTTGAAGTATCTTGATAGACATGGCAAGAAATCCTTCAAACTTGTCCGCTAAGTCTTTACCATAAATCAAAAATCCTACTCGCAGTAGGACTCTAAGCTGGAACATGTTCTTGGACCTGATTCAAGCACCTTGTTCATTCATCTCTAAATCTTCTCAGTGTCTGAGATGGAACATGTCCATTGACTTGTATCATTCACCCTTGTCCTGCATCTGTTTCAGATCTGTCCACATCATTTTCTTTGTCTGCATCTGTCTCTAAAACTGGTTTTACTAGCCTTGTACATTTACTTTGTCAATCATCAAAACTCACACATGCTTATGCCAACAAATTTCCCTTTTTTGATAATGACAAACTCATGCCTTTTTAAGCCGCTGTGTAACCCGTTCCAGTCTTCAAGACATCTTAAGGCCTAGAAAATAAACACCAACGACTAAGATTGAACCATGTTAGCATTCGCATAAATAAGTATTACACAATACTTCTTCCACCTTTTTGGCATCATTAAAAAGCTATTTCTGATCAGTTATGCATCAATTTGAACTTGCAATATTAAACTCATGGCCACTGGGGCTATCACACATACACAAAATCGAAACATTAGCTCAAATTATATCTTCTTGAATATTTTAAGCACAAAAAACAGCACAGAGATATAGGATACCAAAATAGTTTCCATTAGAAGGTATGCATCAAAGAACCATAGTCATTAAACAGCAACAGACATGTCAAAGTAGGAATTTAGATAGACACAAAAGCTAGAAATCACAATGAATAGATAGGCTGAGAAAGACGATGAGGAAAGCTTAGAGGAAGGCGAGGGGTCTTTGGTAACGGATCTGACTAGGTCTTGTATAGCCCTGGTGTTATCTGTTCTCTCCTTATCTAATGTCACCTGCAAACTTACAATCTGAGCATTCAACTCATTTTATTGAAGATCATACTTGACATGAAGCTGATCCATATTTTGCTGATGATGAACCTTAAGTGATGCAATCTCAGCCTCCTTGGCTGCACTTTGATCTAGTAATATTTATCGCTTAGCCTCATTTCTGTCACGTCCCAGCCTAGGTGAGGCATGATTGGCACCCGACACCTTACTAGGGCAGAGCGAACAAAACTATATCTCGCATCATCTATGTCTCGAATGATAAAATAAGGCCAAGGAGGCCAACCATGAATATAATATCATGTATATGTATATGTACAATGGGCCCACGAGGCCAACATAACGACTGACAAGACATGACTAAGCTGTATCCAGGAAACTATCTATAAAGCCTCTAAGAACATAACCAAAGCATATAAGTCGGGACAGGGCCCCCGACGTACCCATAACACAAAAATACATATACAATCCCTGACACGGCAATGCTCTAGGAAGAAGTGGAGCTCACTAATCAGAGTTGGTACATGGAGGCAGCCTACTGTGGAGGATCCTCATCTCGTCTGTTTATACCTGCGGGCATGAACGCAGCGTCCACAAACAAAAGGACGTCAGTACGAATAATGTACTGAGTATGTAAGGCGGAAATGCAACATAATAAACATATACTGCAAAGAAGGGGGATAAGAATCAACCTGGCATTTCTGACTTACCAATGAGAATCTAGCATATGTGTCTCTCTATACTCTCCTGTGCTTAACTACATCTATGTACAATACTGTGTCTCTGACCTAATTATCATCCTGGTGCTATCTGCCCAAATGATCAGTGGTAACTTCCCGATCGGCCATAGCACGATGGTAGCCGCCATCCGATTATCGCCCCGATGGTAGAGCGCGTACGCCCGCCGATCGGTTGTAACTACCCAACCAGCCATAGCATGATGGTAAGTACATATCTGCCCGATCGATCATCGCTCGGTGGTAATAACTGCCCAACCAACCGCAGCATGGTGGTAAATACATATCTGCACGACCGGCCATAGCTCGGTAGTAATAACTGCTCAACCAACCGTAGCATGGTGGTAAATACATATCTGCCCAACTGGCTGTAGACCAGTGGTAAATATAATCAACATCAAACCAGACCTCTATAGGTGATTTCTAAGGAGATACACCTCCCTCAAATTGGACCAGAATTTCCTGTCCAAAATTTTGCCAAGTTTTCAAAACTTCGGCAAACTTAATTTCTTCAATTCGCTTGATCCAGAAACCTTTAGACACTTTTTTAGCACTTATTAGAAGTCTTTCTTAATCTTATAAGGGTTTCTTGACCTCTCCGAGCTTACGTTAGTTTACTTATGATGCAAACGATGTGAATTTTTTTCGAGGTGTAACAATTTCCTTCATCTAGAGGAGGTTGGCCAACCTATTCCACGATCCCAATAACATATTTTGATGTCTGATACTATAAAACCTTGACTGGAACTTGGAAATGCACACGTATGTCAGCCAGCTAAAATCCGTATGCAAGTGTACACTCCTTGTTTCCCTGTTGAGCAATTCTACCCATGTGTTGAAGCATAAGGCTAGGTAAATTTATCTAAGAACCAGTGTCTAACCGCTCCACTAGTGTCATATCTTGAAAATTGGCTTCACTTCTGCCTTGAATCCTCGGAAGAATCATCATGTGAACTACCTCAAAGTACAACTGATGCACGTTCACCATCTCTCTTGGACCTTACACCATTTGGGTTGTTGGTTAATTTCCTGGGTATTTCCAAGGTTGTGTCCATGTCATTCAGTGGTTGTCATTTACTCTTTACATAATGTGCCCATCCTTCTAAAGGCACATGTAGAATTTCCCCCAACACCTGAGCATTGAGAGTGAACTGCACTCCAAGCATAGTGCTAGTCCATGTAGTGCTTGTGCAGGTGGCATTGATATATAACTCAGTAACCTGCTCCCTTTCCATCTTCCTTCCCTCTTCTCTAGGTAGAAAGTTGTTCCAACCCTACAGAGCAATCTTTTCCAGTGGGGTAGGCATCTCTACCTCCAAGACCAATTACTACTCTTGCCCTCAATACAGTTTTTTATTTAAACTTAATAGCCCTTTTAGTTGTAGAGGTTATCATTTCAGTTATCTCATCATGGGCTTCAATCTCATCCTTGTCGTCATGCCCAGAAGTAGAGTATACTTCTTCCTCACTCTCAGCCTACTCATCTCTTGGCTTAGTCTGAGACTTACCTTTTGATGAACTAATCTTGTAAACAGATAGATGGTACTTTGTGGTAGCAACAACCTTTCCCCCTTTCTTGATGTTTCTTCTAGAGTTTTCACCATGTGTCCCAACCTTTTCTGCAACACTCTCAGCTCTAGTGTTTATATGTTTCGACTTCTGGCTTGCAAGGCTTTTTCCAGTTCAGCATCAGCCTGCCTCTTCTTGTTTTTAGTATGAGGGATCTTAGATAGGACTTGACTAGCCTCTTTTACAGCTATTTCCTTAACAGGTTTTACTACCTTCTTTCCAGATGCTTTTCTATGTCTGGATCTGAACTGAGCTATAAGAAGCTCCTCATTATCATCAATTGCGGCATCATATATTTCCAGAGCAGTTAGTATAACTTGTTCCATGGGAGCAACATCTGTCATATCTGGAACAGGTTGCTTCACCGGTTCTATCATTACAGGAATGTCTAATGCTTCTTGCACCATTGTCACTTCTCATGTTTCTCCTCTCTCTTTATTTCCTAGATGCACGAAGGCATCAGCTATCTCTTCTTCAATAGATTTCACATCATCCTTTTCTTCTACATTTGTTTCCATTCTATCTCCTCAATTGTAACGACCCGTTTAGTCGTTATAGTTTTTTAGGAATTTTTGCCCGTTCTCGAGCATTGATTAGCTCACTTTTGACTCGAGGGGACTGATGACAGGCTTCTCGAGGTGCCTAGACCGGATTTGGGCAACTTTTGTGAAAAAGTAGGCTTAAAGTGAAAAATAATTGACCCAAAGTTGATTTTTGGGCAAACGAACCTTTGTTGGAATTTCGTCGATTCCGAGAGGCCAAGATGGTTATTTAGAACTTGTGTGTGTATTTGGTTCGGTTCCCTATGCACTTTGATGCTTTCCGGGACTCGGGTGGAGAATTTAGGATTAAAGCATCGGAGGTTAACTCGGTCAACGAGACCTCCGCTAGGAATTCTGAGGCCACGGGCGCGTTCGTAGCACATTTTTATGTGTGTCTATGTCTATGGTATGTGAGCAGATGGCCTCGGGAACTAGTCAAAAAATCGGATTGAATTGTGAGACTTTGGGAGTTTTCTAGTGTCTGGTGCCCTCTTTGGCGGCACCAGCACGGCGGTAGCGGCACCGCTGGAGTGGTAGCCCTGCCGCTGGAGCGGTCAATGACTTTTGGTCATTACCGCTGAAGCAGTCCAGTGACCGCTGAAGCGGTACCGTGGGGGCAGTCCTAGTGCCGCTGAAGTGGATGACGGGCAATTTTGTAAAGTTAATGAAGTGTTAAAAACCCTTAAACCCTCATTATGTCACATTTCGATATTTGACCTTGAAGAAACTGCTCTTAAGGATATTTGAAGGAGAATCTTGGAGGTAAATCTTACTCATTTCTTCATTCTTCCTTTAATCCATTCTCATGTTAGATTCCCCCTTTTCCCTTAATAAACCCATGGTGATGGGAGTTCAAAAAGGGTTTTGGAAGAACATTGCCCCTAGGATTTTAATGACAAATTGGTGATGTTTATGTTAGATATTGACTAACCTAAGCTTATTAAGCAAATATCTTCCACTTTTAGCGTTGAATTTCAGAATTGGAGACTTAGGGTTTAAACCCAATTTGGGGTTTTTGCTTGAAATCAGAAATTAGGCTAATCCCTAAGCTAAATCGACAGTTAGTGGTTGGGTTATGATTACCTAGTACTTAATTTGGTATTTTGCTCTCGAATTTCCCGTTTTGCCTTGTGGGTCTGTTTCTCAATTTCTATGGTTAGAATTGACATAATTTAAATAGTAGCAATATTAGTATCATTCTTCATGATTTCTAATATAGAATTTGATTATGCTTAGACTACTTTGATTTTGAGGTTCAGCAGAAGGGAAAGGCAAAGGAGTGAGTTGTTGGTGTTGCGGTTCGGCAATCCAGGTAGGTTATGGCTTACCTTTGGTGAGACTGCATGTAGCGAAGCACATATTTAGATTATAATGTCAGAGACAGCATGTGAACCTTCAGGTATGAAGTCGGGTTGGATATTGCCTTAGGTTGGCCCCTGTTGTGTGTTAGGACTAGCTACCCCATTATGTGTGCTTTGATTGTTCTATTATAATGGTTTGATGCCATGAGTAGTTGGTAGATATTAAAATCTGTGTTATTGTCTCGATTGAGATAGAGTTGACATACCCGTTGTTGGTATTTGTACTTGGATGTGCTGTTAGCTTACCCACTGTTGGTACTTGTGATATTGATATATTATTAGCATACCACTGTTGGTATTGTGATATGATACATTGTTGGTGTACCCCATTGTTGGTACTTGTGCTATTGAACTTGATTGTTGATGATTGATATACGCATTGCATGCATTCTCATATATTTATGATGTATGGCTGATACCCGGTGATGATCCAGTATCGTTGATGGAAGTATACTGATATTTTGATAAACTCTTCTACTCGAGTGATTATGAAAAGGCCGATGTCCAAAGATCAATTCCGGAATCGCTGATTGTATGAAACTGATATTTGATAAACTCTTTTACTTGAGTGATTGTGAGAAGGCCGATGTCCGAGGTTCAATTCCGGAATCGTTGATTGTGTGAAACTGATATTTGACAGACTCTTTTACTTGAGTGATTGTGAGATGGCCGATGTCCGATGATCTATTCCGGCATCGTTGTTGCATGGCCGATTCTGATGATATTTCAGAATCGTTGTTAGTGCATGGACTCTGTGGGTCCCCCAGGGTGGTACCGGTGAGAATCCCCCTGTAAGCAAAGATCTGGGGTCCCATTTGTCTGTTGGGAAAAGTTCGGGACGGGTGGTACTTAGACTTCATGAGTCACGCTGGGTTGTGCTACCGAGACGTCGATATTTTCGTCCGGAGTACATGTGTACACCTCATTTGCATAGCATTGCATTGCATTTATACCATTATTGCACTGCATTGCATTATGACTTGATTGAGATGCTTGGTGATTGGATTGTGATGATTGGATTGGTTCGGATATATTCAGACTTGACATATTTGGGTCATATTTGGATATGTTCAGACTTGATTGAGTTTTCGAGGCCACCTCAGCCCCATTCCGGTGGTCCCGTGCATTCAGCATTACCAGCTTCCTCTAGTGAGCCACCTAGGACGAGAGCTCCTGAGATTTCGTTCTCCAGACTATTGGACAGGGCTGCTTAGTGCGGGTCTTCAGGTTTTGTGTTTCAGCACTCGACTCCTCTTACCCGTTACTCTTGTGGAGAGGTTGGGCATGTTTCCAGGAGATGTCCCCGACCTAGGTGGGATTATCAGCCGCCGAGGACTCTTGTATCATCCGGTGGTCGAGGTGGGACTTCTCAGAGAGGCGATGCTCATTCAGGCTGCGATACTTCCCATGGTTCTAGAGGTGGGTCCCAGCAAGCTAGAAGTGGTACTCAGAGTGCGAGAGGGGGATCCCAGACTAGGTGTGGTGGAGCCCATTGTTACTCATTTCCTGGTAGGCTCGAGACAAAGGCCTCAGATGATGTGATCTCAGGTATCATTTCTGTCCGTCATAGAGCAGCATCTGTGTTATTTGATCCTGGATCCACTTATTCGTATGTATCTGCATTTCATGCCGTTGGTTGGCATTTGCCTTGTAATAGCATAGATATACCTATTCATGTATCTACTTCGGTCGGAGATTCTGTGGTTGTTGATCGAGTCTGATCTTGTTTGGTTACTTCTATGGGGTACGATACTTGGGTAGATTTGATGATTCTTGATATGGTGGACTTTGATATTATAATGGGTATGTCCTAGCTTTCTCCTTATCATACGATCTTGGATTGTCACGGCAAGATGGTCACCTTAGCCATGCCGGGCATTCCTAGGCTTGTGTGGAGAGGTACCCCTAGTCCCGCTCCGAAGAAGATCATTTCCTTCCTTCGGGCAAAGAAGTTAGTGAGTGAGGGGTGTTTAGTGTATTTGCCGCATGTTTGTGATACGACTGTTGCATCTCCCCCCCCCCCCCCCTGAGTCAATCCTTATTGTGAGTGAGTTCACGGAGGTATTTCCGCCGGCCGAGTAAGCCACCCGATCGCGACATTGATTTCTGAAAGTACAAGGGGGAGGGGGGGGGGTGAATTGTAAGCCTATTAAAAATCTAGTCGACTCATCGTTTGGTTCCGCCGACGATAGCGAGACAAAATTTCGCATAAAATTGTTAGTCCTTCGATTTGCACAAGTATAAACCACAACAAATAGTAAGGGTGCGAGAATATAATACGAGAGCAATAAAATAAATGACACCGAATTTTTATCTCGTTCGGAACCAATGTGGTATCCTAATCCAGTCCCCTTGGGTTGCAAGGAGGTTATCTCTTTAAGCTCTTTGTAGTTTGAGTTGAGTACAGGCTTTATGGTTTTCCTCATTCACCACCAACGTTCACAAGGTTGGTTTTCACTCGCTCACCGATAACAAACAAGGGTTGGTTTTGACACGCTCACCAACAACGCACAAGGTTGGTTTTTCACTCGCTCACCAACAACGACTCTTTGGTTTTCACTCGCTCACCAAAGAAATGAACAAAGACACAACCTCTCAATACAAAGCCACACCAACTATACTATATCTCTCCTCTTTTTTTTTGTTTACACAGTAAGTCACTCAGGATTACAATGCTTATGAAAAGTAAAGCAAAGAACTTGAGAAGGTTGAGACGAAAGTATAAGTGGCTGCGTATCTATTTTCTTGTTCTCCTTGTTCTTTTTATAGTCTTCAATAATTAATTAGCTATTGCATGAATCGTGGACTTAGACATCTGGTTGCTCCTCTTTGAATCTGGGATTTGTCTTTGAATAAGGCGAAGCCGCCTTGTTGCTTTGCTCTAAGCTTCCGTAGGTCTTGAAATATATCTTCTTTCCTTGAATGAAGATTTTTGGCTATTGAATTTCCTTGTATAATCTCTTTTCTTCCTTGAATGTTGTACTATCAATAAATGATCACTTTTCTCACCTTTCCTATTGGTAGAGCTTTTGAATAATTTTAAGGAATTGCCCTTCATATTGATTTCCTTTCCATTCGTAGAATGTTGACAATTATGCTCCTTGAGTCCTTAATTGTAGTAAACAATAGTATCATTTATTCAACCAATAAAAGCTATCCTTTTGATCTGCTTCCTTTCAAAGATCTTGGTAAATAATTTCTCTCCACAATAATACTTGTAGTAACGTAGCAAATAATTTCAACCATATCCTTCATAAGATTTGCTACGGTAATAAATATCTTTCTTCCAGAATGACTAATATTCTTCTTGTACAAATATGGGATCTTATTAAAGTAACCCAAGAGAATTTAAAGATCCTCTTCATTTCACCTCGGATCTTGATTTATATTAATTTGAATGTAGTCACATTCATCTTCTACAATTTGAATTTTGATCACTTGAATGTGGAAACTTTTGTGCACTTGAGACTTCTGGCATATCTTGATACTCCATCATTTTTGGATCTTCCTTAAGTAACAAAAATATCTTCTTCCTTCTTGTAGAATATTTTCCTTGCATAAGATTGTAGTAAATATCCTTTCCATGATTCTTCTAACTTGATTTGGGCAAATCTTTTTCTTCCATATCTTCTCCCGTAATTCCATCTCGTAATATCTTCTTCTCCATATTTTGTTTAGATCTTCACCAAATCTTTCTTCATCAAATAAACTGTACCAAAAATAATTTCACCACAAGTAAATGTTCTTTTATTAAATAATTGTGTTGGTTTGTTATCATCAAAATTAGTAGGTGAAACCTTGGACCTAACAATTTCTGTATCGACGTGGACCCGGGCACTCGTCCCAATTCTATTCCACCATATCGGATGGCACCTGCTGAGCTGAGGAAGCGTAAGGAACAATTGCAGGATTTATTGAGCAAGGGGTTTATTAGACCGAGCGTCTCCCCTTGGGGTGCTCCTGTGTTATTTGTGAAGAAGAAGACGGGACCATGAGAACGTGTATTGATTACACGCGCTGAACAAGGTCACTATCCCGAACAATTGCCCTATGCCTCATATCGATGATCCGTTTGACCACCTTCGTGGTGCTTCGTATTTTCGAAGATTGATTTGCGTTCCGGCTATAACCATGGCTGAAGATTAGGGCGAGGATATTCCGAAAACAAAGATTCCGGATGAGATATGGCCACTATGAGTTTTTAGTGATGTCTTTTGGGCTTACCAATGCCCGGCTGCATTTATGACTTTGATGAATGGCATCTTTAGGTACGTTCCTTGATTCCTTTGTGATTGTGTTTATTTATGACATCTTGGTGTATTCCAAGAGTGGAGTGCAACATGAGAGTCATCTTCGTACTGTTATTGGGTTGTTGAAAAAACATGGACTGTTCACTAAATTTTCCAAGTGTGAGTTCTGGTTGGCGTCTGTAGCATTCTTTGGCCATGTGGTGCCTAAGAAAGGAATTATGGTTGATCTACAGAAGTTTAAGGTTGTGAGAGGTTGGGCGAGGCCCACTACCGTTACTGAGATTTGTAGCTTTGTGGGTTTGGCCAGTTATTACCATCGCTTTGTGAAGGGTTTTGCTGCTATTGCTTCATCCTGACCAGATTGACTCAAAAGGACGTTCCCTTCCAGTGGATGGATGATTGTGAGGAGAGCTTTCAAAAGCTCAAGCTTCTTTCGACTACGCCCGATCCTAGCCTTACCCCGTGGAAGGTAAGGATTTTGTCTATTGTGATACTTCTGTATGGGTTTGGGTGCGGTGTTGATGCGAGGGTAGGGTGATAGCTTATGCTTCCCGTCAGTTAAAAGTTCACGAGAAGAATTAACCTACCCATGATTTGTAGTTGTTGGTCGTAGTCTTTGCCTTGAAGCTTTGGAGGCACTACTTGTACTGTGTCCATTGTGAGGTTTTTACCGATCACCGAAGCCTTCAGCATGTGTTTAACCTTCAGCATGCGTTTACCCAGAGAGATCTTAATTCCAAGCAGTGCCGATGGATGGAGCTCCTGAAGGACTATGACATCTCTATTCTATACCATCCCAAAAAAGCCAATGTGGTGGCTGATGCCTTGAGTCGCAAGGCAGTGAGTATAGGGAGTTTAGCTCGATTGATTGTTTCTGAGCATCCGTTGGCCATGGAGGTTCAGACTCTGGCCAACAGTTTCGTTCGTCTTGATATTTCAGCTCCGGGCAGGATTTTGGCTTGTATAGAGGCGAGGTCATCTTTATTGGATCGGATCTAGGCTCATCAGTTTGATGATGCTCAGTTGAGTAAGATCCGAGATAAGGTTTCGAGAGGTGAGGCCAAGGAGGCCGTGATTGATTCTGAGGGCATTCTGAGGATTAGAGGACGCGTGTGCGTTCCTCGTGTTAGTGATTTGATTCAGTTGATCTTATCTGAGGCTCATAGCTCTCGCTATTCCATTCATTCGGGGGCGACTAAGATGTACCGAGACTTAAGACAGCAATATTGGTGGCGTCGGATGAAGAGAGATATAGTTGATTTTGTGGCTAAGTGTGAAAATTGTCAACAGGTAAAATATGAGCACCAACGGGCTGGTGGGATGCTTTAGAGGATGCCCATTCCCAAGTGAAAGTGGGAGAGGATTACCATGGATTTTGTCACGGATCTTCCGAAGACCCTTGGGAAGTTTGATTCTATTTGGGTGATAGTGGATCGGTTGACAAAGTCTGCTCACTTTGTTCCAGTTCAAGATTCCTATACCGTGGAGAAGTTAGCTAAGATGTATATTCGAGATATTGTGAGATTACATGGGGTTCCTGTTTCTATTATATCTGATCGGGGTACTATCTTTACTTCCCGACTTTGGAGGGCATTTCAGGAGGAGCTGGGTACTCGATTGGATCTTAGTACAGCTTTCCATCCCCAGACTGATGGTCAGTCCGAGCAGACCATTCAGGTGCTCGAGGACATGTTAAGAGCGTGTGTTATTGATTTCGGTGGTCATTGGGATCAGCACTTGCCCTTGGTAGGGTTTACGTATAACACAATTATCATTTGAGTATTGGCATGGCGCATTTTGAGGCCTTATATGGTAGGAGATGTAGATCTCCGATTGGTTGGTTTGATGGGTTCAAGGCTCGACCTTGGAGCACGGATCTATTGCGAGAGTCCCTTGATAGAGTGAGAGTTATTCAGGCCAAGCTTATGACAGCTCAGAGTCAGCAAAAAATGTATGCGGACCGAAAGGTTCGGGATTTGAAGTTTTCTATTGGTGACCAAGCTCTATTGAAGGTTTCACCCATGAAGGGTGTTATGAGGTTTGGTAAGAGGGGCAAGTTAAGCCCCAGGTATATTGGTCCGTTTGAGATTGTGAATTGTATCGGTGATGTAGCTTATGAGTTAGCATTGCCGCCAGGCTTGGCGGGAGTTCATTCGGTCTTTTATGTTTCGATGCTGAAGAAATACCATGCCGATGGTACCTACATTGTCCGTTGGGATTCTATATTGCTTGATGAGAATTTGACTTATGAGAAGGAGCCTATCGCGATCTTGGATAGGCAGGTTCGGAAGTTGAGGTCAAAGGAGATTACTTCTGTGAAGGTGCAATAGAAGCACCATCCAGTGGAAGAGGCTACTTGGGAGGCCGAGTCCGACATGCGTAGCCGATATCCCCAGTTGTTCACTGATTCAGGTATTTCCCTACTTTCCTTCTTTTCTTCACTCGAGGACGAGCGACGGTTCAATTGGTATCTGATGTAACGACCCGTTTAGTCGTTGTAGTCTTTTAGGCATATTCGCCCGTTCCCAAGCATTGATTAGCTCAATTTTGACCCAAGGGGACCGCTGACACGCTTCCTGAGGTGCTTAGACCAGATTCGGGCAACTTTTGTGAAAATATAGGCTTAAAGTGAAAAATAATTGACCCAAAGTTGACTTTTGGGCAAACGAACCTTTGTCAAAATTTCGTCGATTTCTAGAGGCCCGGATAGTTGTTTAGAACTTGTGTGTGTATTTGGTTCAGTTCCCAATGCACTTGGATGCATTCCAGGACTTAGGTGGAGAATTTAGGATTAAGGCATCGGAGGTTGACTCGGTCAATGAGACCTCTGTTGGGAATTCCAAGGCCGCGGGCGCGTTCGTAGCTCTTTTTTATGCGTCTCTATGTATATGGTATGTGACCAGATGGCCTCGAAAACTAGTCGGAAAATCGGATCGAATTGTGAGACTTTAGGAGTTTTCTGGTGTCTGGTGCCCGCTTTGGCGGCACCAAAGACCGCGGGAGCGGTAGCCCTGCTGTTGGAGCGGTACTGCTAGGGCGGTCCTAGTGCCGCTGAAGCGGGTGACGGGCAGTTTTGTAAAGTTAATGAAGTGTTAAAAACCCTCATTATGTCCCATTTCGATATTTGAGCTTGAAGAAACTTCTCTTAAGGATATTTGAAGGAGAATCTTGGAGGTAAATCTTACTCATTTCTTCATTCTTCCTTTAATCCATTGTCATGTTCAAATCCCGAGAGGTTCGGGCGTGATTTAGGTTGTCGGTTGAGAAACTAGCTTTTGAGATGATTTGGAGTTGACCAAGGTCAAAATCGGGTCAAGACGGTCCCGTTTGGATGTTTTGAGAGTTCGAGCATGTTCGTATGATGATTTTGGACTTCTCCACAAATTTTGATTAGATTCTGATGAGTTTCGGAGGTGTTTGGGTTGTATGGTGTTTGTTTTTTGTTTCGACGCCGTTTTGAGCAAACAAGGGTACCATAATGAGCAAACGACTTTTGTTTTGTGTTTCGATTGAACCGTTAGATCTGCATCATAATTTCGGAGTTATAGCAACAAGACTCGTCATGTTTCGCCATCGTATGAGGGAGATATGACCATTTTACTAAAGAAATTCACTGCTAGTTTTCTGGTGTAATTTTGCTGAAAATTACGATTTTTCCCCTAAGTTCGCCCTTAAAAATTCTACATTCTTTCCACAACTTAAAAGCATCATATCTCTCTCATTTTAAGGCCAAATTAGTTGATTCAAAAGGCTATTTTGGGTGGAATTTCACGAGGATTTTATTGGGATTGTCAAAAGTGAGCTTCGTGATCATCTAGAACCTGTTTTTGACTGAAACAGCTGCTTGCTTTTTTTTTTTTAAAATTTCCACTTGTTTCGGGATTTAGTTACTTTTCTCACAAGTTCTAGAGTTCGGTTTGGAGAGTTTCAAAGGGGTTTTATTCACCTAAGCTTGGAGGTAAGATTATAATCCTAAATCCTTAATTTTCCCCTGATTCCTATCCTTAATTAGTATTTTTAAATCATGTTTTTGAGTTCAAAATTGGGGTTTTTGCCCTAAAGTGAAAATTGGGGGAAAAGGGGAATTGGATGCCAAGATCATGGCTTTTTGATTGGATATTTTGGATTTGAACTAATTAGGCTATGGGTAAACTTTTGTTAAATCAAAATTCCAGTTTTTCCCTTTCCGGCTCGGGGTAACCTTTTTGGGTTCGTTTTGGATTTCGAATTAAAGTATAGCAATATGGGTATCATTGGACTTGTCTAGATTCGTAGGGTTCTATTTTGACTATATTGAACCCCATTTTGTAATGAAATTACTGTTTTGCCCTTGTGGCTCGGATTTGGCTATTTTGGATCCATTTTTGGGTTTTGGGTAAACTATGGCATTATGGGTATCCTTAGATTCGTATTTTAATGTAGAATTCGTACTTGATAGAAGTTAATCATTCCAAGGCTCTCGGAATAAGAAAGGCACGGCTCAAGCGGATTGGTTCGAGTCTCCTGTTCGGCATTCCAGGTAGGTTGTGACTTACCTTATGGTTAGACTTCGGTTAGCAAAGCATATGTAGAGTTAGTGATTGTCGGAGAAAGCATGTTACGCCTTCGGGTATGAAGTTGGGATGGATTACTTAGGTTGGTATTGTTGTTGATTATGGCTTGTCGCCTTGTTGTGTTCTATTGAGTTGTTGCCTTGTTGTGATTTATTGGCTTGTAGCCACGTGAGTGATTCCAGACTTGTTGCTTAGTGAATTTCACTACAAGAGAACATGGAGTTAGCTACGGTGTGTTTCGGTAATCCCTAGCTAATCCGTCGCTAAATAGCTCCTCGCTAATTAGATTTTCTTATAATTCGTCGCTAATCCGTAGCTAAATGAGATTAGCATGGGATTTTTGTTGTTAGCTAAGAAATTTTGTCCATCGCTAATTCCTTGTTTTCTAGTAGTGTTTGGGTCGTGACAATAATGATACTTTTCAATTTACAAAACATAGCGATATATATTTGCTACATCTAACTAAAATCATAATTCCTCTCTCTGCAATTTCAGTCCCACGCACTTCCATTATACCAATTGCTTAGCCACCTGCGCATACCATAATACTCTCTCTATTTCAATTTATGTGAACCTATTACTATTTGGGGAGTCTAACGAGGTGGTTCTTTGACCACTTTTCCTTACAATTTTTCTAATTTATTTGAATTATAAATTATCGTGACTTATAGTAGTTTTTATGTAATATATATATATATATATATATATATATATATATATATATTTTTTTACAAACTTGGAAAATCTATATCAAGATTTATGGTCAAAGTTATAAAGATTAACCCTCGTACGCCGAAAATGTCACATAAATTGAAACGGAGGGAGTATCTATTAGTCACCTTATCATCACTTTTATATTATATTTAATAAACGACTCGTTTGCAAATTAAATATCTTAATTATTTTATGTTAAGGAACCTACTCAACGAAAAACAAGCAGATCAATGTTCTCAGTTATTAATTAGAAAGGTGTTTCACCATTCAATGAAATTGTCCATGAAGGAGCGACAGGTTCTTTGCGCTCACTGCTCCTTCGACTCCTCCCTACACAACCACTGCCCCAGTAGTTCTCGGTTCTTTCCAAGCCAAATCAATTCCATCTATACCATTTGTTGTGGACCTCACTAGTTTCCCATACCTTTCTAGTCAAATAGCTAGTGTCTCGTTCCAATGCTCCAAGGACCATTTGTCCACCTAAATACACTACAAGATCTCACCATATGCAACTCAGGACAAAAACTTCTTCCACACACATCGCACTAGTTCCCAAGCATGATTTTGCTCCCGTAGCTGAGCCAACTTGCTTCACTAAAGCAAATAAATTCAACGAGTGGCAAGATGCAATTGCCATAGAAATGACTGCTCTTTTTAAGAATTACACTTGGTCCTTAGTTCCTTCAAGTCCATTCATGAATTTGCTTGGTTTAAAATGGGATTTTTCAGATAAAAAGCAATTCCTACGGTGCTATAGAGAGATTTTAGGCTCGATCTAATTCTAAGGGATTCCATCAACAAGAGGGTAAGGGTTACTTAGAGATTCTCAGCCTTGTTGTAAAACCCACGATCGCAAGAGTCATATTATCCATCGTCGTCTCTAGTAATTGGTTTCTTCACCAGCTAGATGTTAAAATTCCTTCTTACATGAGGACCTTCAAGAAAATATGTTCATGGTGTAACCTCATGGCTTTACACATCCTCATCTCCCTCACTGTTTGTTCAAGCTCAACAAATCTCTATATGGCCTAAAACAGGCACCAAGAGGTTGGTACTTGCGTTTGTTTGAATTTTTAATGGCCATGGGTTTTACTAGTTCAAGAATTGATTTATTTATATTAGTCTATGTGGATGGTAGTATTATCACAGAAAACACCCCTTAATTCCTTTCTTGAATCTGTCATCTCAAAGCTTGGTGTTGAGTTTTCTATAAGAGATCTTGGGCTGTTATATTTCCTTCTAGGTATCAAGGTTACAAGGCATTCTGATGCTATCTCCCTTTCACAACAACAAATGCATCAAGTATTTTGGCTAGAATACAAATTGTAAACTCTTGTTCTCTCTAATGTCAACCTCTACCAAACTCTATCAGAACCCTAATTTCCATGATCCCACACTTTATTAGCATATTGTTGGTGCTCTCGAATAGCTATCTCTTACCCGACCATAACTTTATTTCTCTGTTAATAAAGTGTGTTAATTTATGCAAAATCCCTCCATTAATTAACGGGTTACCGCGAAGCATATTTTGCAATGTCTACAACATGTGTTAGAGCGAAAACGATAAAAACATAGTTATTAATGTGGTTCCGATCAATGTGATCCTAGTCCACGGAAAACCGCCATCACTTTTATTAATATCTAGGAAGAAAGTAAGTCACAAGATTGAATACTCTTAGGTTTTATGTCTGTCCTACTTAATAAATCCTAGCTAGCATGTATTTATACTACTAGGTCTAATCCTTTCCTAGAAAGGATCTAAATCCCAATAACACTCGAAAACCAACAATGAAAAAAGTTTCCTTTTATTTCTTTCCGCTTTTGAGTAGGAGTTGGCTTGAATATCTTCTCAACTTCACAATATCCAGCTTTAGATGAATTTCGAGCTTTCATTTGAACGTCATTCATTCCAATGTCTCCAAGCCTGCGTGAGCTAACACTGTGTAGGAAACAAGAGACACTAACCGAAACCTTGTACATACTAGTAGCTCTACCATGCCCTACTGTTCACCATCCTGATGCATCAGTTGATGCGAACTCCTGCCTAATTCATAAAATGACTGAACTTGATAAGAGGAACCACCTTGGTCAACATATCCGCTGTGTTGTCCTTTGTGTCAGCCTTCAAGACCTTAATGTGTCTTGTTCAACAACATCACGAATAAAATGGAATCTAATATCAATGTGTTTGGTGCCATCATGAAATCTCTGATTTTTTATCAAGTGAATAGCACTCTGGCTATCACATTTTAGAGTTGGTTCATGTTGAACCCTACTCAATTCTGACACCAGATCTTTCAACCATATAGCCTCCTTTACTGCTTCTACTGCTGCCATATATTCAGCTTCTGTTGTAGACAAAGCAACTATAGACTGGAGAGTTGCCTTCCAACTTATGGAACTACCTGCAAGAGTAAAGATATAGCCCGTTTGATATCCTTCTATCAAGATCACTTGAAAAATCAGAATCCACATAACCAAGGGCCAAGAAGCCTTCATTTCTTATCCTACAAAAAGTTAGACCAACATTCGAAGAACCTTTAAGATATCTCAATATCCACTTAATTGCTTCCCAATGCGTCTTACCCGGATTAGACATGAATCGACTTACCACACTCACTGCTTGAGCAATATCAGGTCGAGTGCATACCATAACATACATAATGCTACCAACTGCACTAGAATAGTGACATGTACTCCACCTCTTCCTTTGATTGCGATGCCGTCAAAGAAGAAAGTCTGAAATGTTGTGCTAACGGTAAAGTAATGGGTTTACATTTATCCATGCCAAACCTCTGAAGTACCTTCTCAATATACTTCTTCTGTGAAAGATGTACTTCACCGTTCTTCCTGTGAATCTCCATTCTAAGCATTTTCTTAGCTTCACCTAAATATTTCATGTCAAACTCCTTACTTAGCAGTTTCTTCAAATCATTTATCTCTGTCATACTATTAGCACCAATAAGCATATCATCAAAATATAACAGTAAATAAATATTTGAATTACCAGATTCCATCATGTGATATACGCAGCTATCAAATGCACTTCTTGAGAAACCTTTCGTAATCATGAACGCATCAAATCTCTTGTACGACTGTTGTGGTGATAGTTTCAAATCATACAAAGATTTCTTCAATTGACAAACCTGGTCTTCTTTTCCTTCAATAAGGAAACACTCAGGCGGATTCATGAAGATCACCTCTTCAAGTTCACCATGTAAGAATGTAGTCTTGGCATTAAGCTGATGAAACTTCAAGTGATAATGGGCAACCAAAGCTAGTAACAAACGAATTGAGCTATGCTTCACGACTGGTGAGAAATTCTCATTGTACTCGATTCCCTCCTTCTGACAAAAGCCCTTAGCAACCAATCTTGCTTTGTATCTAGCATCTTCTACAACCGAAATGCCATCCTTTTTTTTTCCTGAAGACCCATTTGCAACTAACAGTTCTCTTCCCCTTTGGTAGACTCACCAAATCCCATGTCTGGTTCTTGTGCAGAGACTCCATCTCTTCGGTCTGGGCTAAATGCCATTGATCAGCTTCACCACACATATTAGCTTCTGTGTAGCTTGAGGGTTCCAGATCCTTTATTTCCTGCTCGGCAGTAGCTAATGCATAGGCCATAAGATTAGCTTGTGAAGGCTGAGGATAATATTTTGGATTAGACTTCGGAGTTCGTTTGTCCCTTCCATGGGCTATATACCGTATGGTTCACCTTCAGTACTACCGTGTGAGCTTTTTCATTATCCGACTCCACCCGAATCACTTGATCCTCCTGCTCGGTGAGTTTCACATTTTCCTCCACCATTTCTGTTGTAAGAACTTTCTGTCCTGCAAACTCAATAGAAGTCTTTGTAGGATCAAGCATAGAGGCCTCATAAAAAGTAACATCTCTACTGATTACAAACTTAAGAGGATCTAAACTCCATATTCTATATCCTTTTACCCTATCAGCATATCCCATAAATAAACCTTTTCGAGCTCTAGGTTCTATTTTTCCATTACTTGCATGATAATATGCAGGACATCCAAAGATTCTTAAGTACGAGTAATCAGACGGTTTACCTGACCATACTTCATTTGGAGTTTTGAAGTCAATTGTCGACGCTGGAGAACGATTAACAACATAACAAGCAGTATTTACTGCTTCCGCCCAGAACTTCTTAGGCACCTTGGCATTAGAGAGCATACATCGTGCTTTCTCAAGAATAGTGTGGTTTATCCTTTCAGCTACGCCATTCTGTTGTGGTGTATGCCTAACAGTTCTATGTCTCAATACACCATGAATGTTGCAGAAATTGTCAAACTCTTCATTGCGAAACTCCAAGCCATTATCTGTTCGAACACACTTAATCTTTCTATCACACTGATTTTCAATTAATGTCTTCTAGTTTTTGAAATTCTCAAAGACATCATTTTAGCCTTTAAGAAGTATACCCAAACCTTGCGTGAAAAATCATCAATGAAAGAAAGAAGATACCTCTTTCCACCCTTGGATGGAAGCTGAGATGGACCCTATAAATCTGAATGAATGTAGTCAAGTACCCCTTTGATTTTGTGCTTGCCCGTGCTAGAGCTGACCCGTTTCTTCTTTCCATAGACACAATGCTCACAAAAATCAAGTGTACTAATCTTCTCACCTTTCAAAAGGTTTCGGTTGCTCAAAATTGTCAACCGCCTCTCGCTCGTGTGACCTAATCTCATATGCTACATCTTAGCCTTGTCATCATCTGATAACTGTGAGGTTGCAGCATTCGCAGTACCTAGAATGGTGCTGCCCATAAGTACATGAAGACCACCCTCTAGTTTGGCCTTTAACATGACCAAAGAACCCTTGGTCACCTTGCAGATTCCACCTTCACCAGTATGCTTATATCCGAGCTTATCAAGAGTACCAAGAGAGATCAGATTCTTTTTCATATCAAGAACATGTTGAACACTAGACAATGTTCTTATAATGCCGTCATGACACCGTATACGGGCTAAACCAATGCCGGCTATTTTACATACTACATCGTTACCCATAAGTACAGTCCCACTCGTCTACTCATAGCTAGTAACCAATCTTTTCTGAAGCACATGTGAAAGGTACAAGATGAATCTAAAATCCACTTATGTGTCTGAATGTCATTTGTTAAAGCAGTTAGTACACAATCTTCTCCAGATGTCTAAGCTATCGGAACCGTAGATGCACTGGTTGTTGTTTTATTAATCTTCTTATTCGGGCAATTCCTCTCAAAGTGACCCTTTTGATGATAACCCCAACATTCAGCATCCTTCCTACTCACCCTTTTCCTAGACTTTGACCTAGCTACTGATTTGCCTTTCCCTCTTTGGCTTGAGCGACCTCTAACCGTCAAACCCTCACTATGGTCCTCTTTCTCACCATTGTTGATATGGTTTCTTAATTCATCTGAATTCAATGCATCTCTTACCATCTGTAACGTGACTAACTCCTTACTGTACATCATTGAATTAACTACGTCTTTGTACGCCGGTGATAATGAAAACAGTAGAGTGCATGCTAGTTCTTCATCTCCCACTTTAATATCAGCGTGAGTAAGATCCATAGCCAATTTATTAAAAGTATCAAGATGATCCTGTAAAGTTGTACCTATCTTCATCTTGAAGGTGTGTAAACGCTGCCTTAACAACATTCTAGTTGTTACTGATTTCTTCTGGTAGAGATCTTCAAGTTTCTTCCACAAACTCGCACATTTTCTCGATCGACTTCACGTAACACGCTGTCTGATAAGGATAATTGAATTGTGCTAAACACATCCATCTCAATCTTCTGCTTCTCGGCCTCTTTCGTATTTTCGGGATACGAGTATTCCAAAGCATAGACTGATCCTTCTCTCCGTAACAACGCCATGATCTTGATCTTCCAGATGTTGAAGGTATTATTTCGCCCATCAAAATTTGCTACCTCAAACTTCATAGATGCCATAGTCTCCTCGTGAGCGCGAAAATGATAAATGATAAAAACACAGTAATTAACATGGTTCGGATCAATGTGATCCTAGTCCACGGAGAACGGCCAGCACTTTTATTAATATCAAGGGAGAAAGTAAGTTACAAGATTGAATACTCTTAGGTTCTATGTTATG
This sequence comes from Lycium ferocissimum, assembly GCF_029784015.1. Taxonomy (NCBI): domain Eukaryota; kingdom Viridiplantae; phylum Streptophyta; class Magnoliopsida; order Solanales; family Solanaceae; genus Lycium; species Lycium ferocissimum. Next base: position 22,074,544 of record NC_081349.1, read on the forward strand.
TCCTACTTAATAAATCCTAGCTAGCATGTATTTATACTACTAGGTCTAATCCTTTCCTAGAAAGGATCTAAATCCCAATAACACTCGAAAAAACCAACAAAGAAAAAAGTTTCCTTTTATTTCTTTCCGCTTTTGAGTAGGAATTGACTTGAATATCTTCTCAACTTCACAACATGCTTAGAACATCTATTTATTCATTCTCAGTCCAAACATTTTTGCTTCATGCTTGCATTGATTCGGATTGGGTGGCTCTTTGGAAGATAGAGAATCTACAGGAGGTTTTTGCAATCTTTCTTGGCACGAGCTTGGTTTCTTGGTTTTCTAAGAAGAAACATACAGTTGGTTGATCTTCTACTGAATCTGAACACAAGGCGCTTGCTAATGCTGCACTGGAGTTAACTTGGATTCAATCTCTCCTATTTGAGCTCGGCCTCAAGTCATGGGAAATTCCCATTTTATGATGTGATAACATAGGTGCTGCAAACCTCTCTGTTAATCCTATATTTTATATTGGTACAAAACATGTAGATATTGATTTCCATTTTGTTCGTGACAAAGTCGCAAGGAGGGACCTCAATGTGCAGTTTCTTTCTTCAAAGGATCAGCTAACGGATGTCTTCACCAAGCCTCTATCTTATGTGAGTATCGATTTATGTGTATCAAATTGATGGTTGGATACCCAACGGCCACCAGCTTCCATGGGGGGTGGTGCGGGAGAATTGGATGGACTCATCCAGTCGTGTTTGTGTGCAAATGAAATTCTAAAGGATAGCTTCAAGAGTTGTTTGTTTGTTTTACAATCCATTCTCTTATCAATTTGTTATGTACTTTGAATTCTACATAAACAATCGTATGAGGTTGTTCGTTGTAACATGAGAAAACTATCATAATATTATTTGTGCAGTTCTTGTTCTTAGAAGACCTAATTGGTTTTAGCTTTAAGTTGTATGTACTGAAAATGTAAAAAGTTTCTCTTAAGTGAATTTTAATTTGTGATGATAGACTAGTTATTATTTTTATCAAGTTATCAGTTAATGCACAAAATACAAATTTACATGTAATTGATTTTATAAATGATCCGATTGTGCAATTCTTATACGGTATTCTATAGAACATTTTCTCATTTTTTTAATGTATATTTGTAGGGATAACTCAATCATATTCACTGCATTGATATTTTATTTTGGATACTTGATGTTGGAGCATCCTCATAACTTGCCCATTTGGAGGACCGCTGGAATCATTTTGACAGCTTTAATCCATATTGGTCCCATCGAATTTCTCTACTACTGGCTTCACAGATCATTGCACCGCCGTTACCTTTACTCGTTATATCATTCCCATCACCATTCATCCATTGTCACTGAGCCCACGACTTGTAAGTCATCTTCCATTTCAATAACTTAAGATATAATTAAATTTTCTGGAGAAACAATATAATTTTCAATAATATTGACGTGTGCGATCATTTCTTCTAAAAGTTTAAGTTGTTAGAGAGATCACATATTTATTTATTAAATTATGTCTTCCCGCTCCCTCTCACGTGCGAGTCTAATTCTTTCTGATGGCCCAAACACACGAAAATTCTTTTCAATAATGGGTGGGGGTGATGAGACTCAAACTCGGGACTTCTGCCTGCTTTGAGACCATGTTAAAGTATGTGGCACCTCATCTAAAAGCTTAGATTATTAGAAAGAGCACACTTTTATTTATATAATTATGTCTTTACAAACAGATTACATGATTGATTTCCAAAGTAACAATGTTTGATATGATCCTATCTTCCTTTTTATGTCGGTTAAAAATAACGGTTCTGAATTTGAAAAGTCTAATTCTAAACATCTCATTTTAGGCTGAAGTGATGAAAACACCCCTAAATTTGGCAAGGTTTCGTAGTACAGTCCCTGAACTATTGCCACACTTAAAAACACCCCTGATCTTGGCTATCTGGATTTTAATTCACCCCCGCATTGCCACATGGCACAGCAAGTGTGCACAAACACTTTCAGGCGCGTGGGAGGCTCCACATCAGCTTTTTTTTTTTTTTTTTTTTTTTTAAAAAAAAAAAAAAATCTAATTTTTTTACATTTCTTTAATTTTTTTTTTTCCTATTCCAACATCTAAATCATCCCCTTCCTCCATTACAAAGTATATTTTTTTTAAATCAGAAAAAAAAAAAACAATTTTTTTTTAAAAAATGTGGAAAATCCATTTTTTAAAAATAAAAAATAAATCTTAACTGGATTTTTTATTAAAAAATTTGGAACTTTTTAAATATTGAAAACTGAATTTTTTTTAAAAAAAAAAGTGCGGAACCCATTATTTTTTAAAAAAAATCTGGAAAATTAATTTTTTTTAATTAAAAAACCTGGACTTTTTTAAAATCTAGGAAACTAAATAAACCCATTTTTCTAAAAAAGAATCTGGAAAATTGAATTTTTGATTAAAATCTAGATTCAAAAAATAATCTAATTTTCCGGGATTATTTAAAAAAAAAAAAAAAAAAGGGTTTCCACATTTTAAGAAAAAATCAGTTTTTCCATATTTGTATAAAACTCCAGTTTTCCAGTTCTTTTTTAAAAAAGTGTCTTAAAAGAATCATGAAAATCTAGATTTTTTAGGACACTTTTAAAAAAAATCAAGTTTTCATTTTTTTTTACAGATATTTTAATTAAAACTGTAGTTTTTCAGTTTTTTAAAAAAATCAAATTTTCCAGATTTAAAATAAATATTCCATTGTTCCAGATTTTTATAAAAAAAAAAATGAAGTTTACCATTTTTTAATAAAAAAGAATCAGTTTTACATTTTAAAAAAAAAAATTTATCTATGTGGAGGACACATAGGACGAAACTGCCAAGTGGACGGCGAGTGCATTCCACTCGCCGTGGCATGTCTACGCGGGGTGAATTAAAATTCATTTAGTCAAGATCAGGGGTGTTTTTAAGTGTGGCAATAGTTCAGAGACTGAACTTCAAAACCGTGCCAAGTTTAGGAGTGTTTTCATCACTTCAGCCCTGATTTTACTCTAATGATATGTTACTATAGTCATACAGATGTCATCTCAGCTTTAAGATTCCTAAGAGTTTTTTATATGTTCCAAGAATAATTCTTTCTATCTATAAAAAAACAAACGAAGATAAGATGTTCTGAGATTAAATACATATTTTCCTTTTTATATTAGCATATGTTAGCATAAATATTTCGGGGCAATTTCTGGAGGAATTGAGCATTGGACAGTTGAGTTAAACAATGCAATCAAGACCGACCATTTTTAACTATCAACTGGACATTGAGTTCTTCTTCCAACAAAAGAGATTACAAATGATCAGGGGGAGTTGTTACATCTTGGAAATTTCGTGTCGTTCGCATTATGAGTAGACTAACACAAGCCTAAAAGTGCATATGAAGTCCTTATAAGGTTAAGAATGCGACCCAACAATTCCAAGTATGTACCTTAAGGTTTCAAGGTCATATGAAGCGGCGGAAGTAAGTTTGTTGAAAGATTGGAATTTGAGTCATGGTTTGGGAAGATTTCGTAACATTTGAGTTATTCATTGCTTAGCATTGTGGGGGGGGGGGGGGGGGATATAGGGCCCCTTATATGGTTAAAAAAGTTTTATATGAGTGCCAAGAAGGTTCCATAAGGATTAGAGGTTAAACGAATCGAAAAAAATGCATTTCCGCGAAATCAAGAAAAATAGGGCAATGTGCGGTCGCACACTGATTGTGCTAAGCCGCATACTGGCCGCCAACTTGCCAAATTGGCTGGCCTCACTACCCAATATCATCCCTTGGGAGAGGAGGGGAGGGGAGGTGCGGTCGCACACTTAGTGTGCTGAGCCACATCTCCACCGCACACTCAAGCGGGAGGGCATTTTTAAAACCTCTTTAAGTCCCAAAAGATCCCATTTCTTATATACACCTTCCACACTCTTCTCTTTACATTATTAGAGGTTTCTTGAGAGTTCTTGAAGGTTCCATAACATTCCAAACCTTTCCATATCATCAAGAGAGAAGATCAACATCAAAACCCAAAGAGAATCCATGGAAGGTGATTGTTCTTGCTTCTCTTCAAAGTTGTGATAAACTTGGTCTTGAAAGGAGTTGGGGAAGGTGAATTTCTTCTATAATAAGGTATGATCTTCCTATTATTTACATGATTGAGTTGATATAAAGGTTTAGTAACTCTTGGAAAGGAAAAGAATTAAAGTGGAGAAGTTATAAAATGTTGAAGTGAAGAAGATGACTATGAGATGAACTTGAAAAAGGGATTTTGGATAAGTTTGAGATTGAATTGAATGTAACTTCTTGAATATGGTACTGTAAATTTTATTATTGTTGTTTGGGAGTTGATTTTTAATTTGGTGGAAGTTGACAAAATAGGGGAAATGCTGCCCAAATTTCGTTAGTTCGTTAATTGCACTAGTTTGAACTTAGAAGTGTTTTCAAGACTTAACCCTAGTGTGAATCCTCTTGAATGTAGATTTTGTGGACTTTGGAGGAGGATGTTAAATAGTTAGAAGACGTAAAGGTATGTAAGGCTAAACCTTCTTTCTAAAGGCATGATTTCCTCGTCGTGAATCCATCTATGATGTTCATAATGTCCTACTTCCTAGAGAATGTTAGAAGCTCATGACTATCAAGATTCTTAAGATGTTATTGATGAAAGCTCTTCATAGTGATGATGATAATGATGATGATGACTATGGTGATTCCAAAATAGAAATCGGGGGCTTACCGATGTTACACCTCTCATTTTCATACGTTGAGTTTTGCCAAATGCTAATTGTCCTAGCCTTGGAAGTAGGACAAATTTTTTTCGAGGTCATGGGGATAGATATGTCCATCTTGAGTATATAATGGAGTAAAACCATGTTTAGTAAGACCCGGGAAGGTTTAAGACTCGTCGGATCATCGGAGTTAAGTTTCGGTGGAAGTTTGGTAAAATGTCACATTATGGCGCACTTTGTGGCGCAACATGTGAGCAGCAAAGCGCGCTTTGCGGCCACACAGTTGCGCAGCAAAGTGTGACAGTGAAATTTGGTGATGTTGCGAGGTCTGCGACACAACATGCGGCTAGCAAAGCACGCTTTGCGTCTAGCAAAGCTTGCAGCATGTTGTGTCGGTCCAGAATTTTCTGGACCACTATAAATAGACCAAATTCGACCCTAACTCATTATTTTACCATTTTTGGACATAGAAACCTCTAGAAACTCTCTCAACAACTCTTCTTATGAGCTAAGACCAAAATCAAGAGCAAATCCAAGAGAGATCAAAGATCAAACCCTAAGAATCAAGAGACTCAAGTGCAAAGAGGCTCACTAGGGTGAGTGGAAGTCAAGAAAATCCTTTGGTATTGGAGTTGGGGGTTTTTCTCAAGCAGAGTATCTTCATCCAAAGATCATTCCTACATAATCAAAGGTGAGTTTTACATCTAACTCATGTTATTCAAAGTATTAAGTAGTTGAGAGACTTAGATGATGGAAGGAGATAGAAAATGGGTCACAAAGATGAGAATAATGAGATTGTAAATAGTAGTTTGGAATGAGTCATGAATATTGATATGTTGTGATTGTAAGTATGTTATGAATGACATTTAGAACATGGGATAAGCATTATATGTGAGAGAACGTAATAGTGACTATGACCGTGATTATGGAGGAATTGAGTGAAATTGTGAAATGTGGATAATGTAGATGAATGATGATTGTTGCTTATAATATTGTGAATGTTGTTATGGATGTTTGGGAGTTGATATGTAATATGAGGAAAGTTGTATAAACAAAGGAAATGCTGCCCAATTTTCTCTAGCATTAGTAAGCGCGTTCATATAATCGATTAGCTAATGTTGGTGCGAATTCTCTTGAAGGTAGAAACACGAGCATCGAAGGAGAACGATCAAATGATAGAATAGCTAAACGAAAGAGGTATGTAAGGCTAGTCCCTTCTTTCTAAGGCATGAGTCCTATGGCATGAATCTTCCTATTCTTCCATGATCTTCCTAAATAACGGAAATTATGAGTCCATGACTATAAAGAGATACGATATGAGCATGATAATGATGATGATGAGTTTAAGTATAGAGAATCCCAGAGTAATATATGATGTCCATGAGGTTAAGTGATCCTAAGTATGGTTCCATTGATGCTTTTCCTTGTGTGCACTCACCTTAAAATATTAGTCCCTCCAAGGTGAGATATGACGGTTATGATTACTCCATAACGTAGTCGGGGGTTCACGACTTCATGTCACCCCGACATAGCCATGGTTACCTTCAAGCTTTAATGTATAATTAATGATGAACGTATGATGATGTTAAGTTATGATAAGTTTATGTTGACTATATGACGATACGATTACACCGTGCCTAGTTGGCCGGGCATGTTACCACGAAGGCGGGCTGCATACGATTCCACCGTGCCTAAATGGCCGGGCATGTCACCGCTGAGGCGGACTGCTATGTTTACACTGAGCCTAGAGGGCCGGGCATGACACCACTAGTGGGCGGCATATGATGGTTACCCCGACGCAGGCTAACGATGATGACATATATATATGATACGATGATGTATGCGCTATGATGATACATGTACTACGATTATATATGATATATGTATGAAATGTATCCACCCTTAAAAGTTACGCAGGTTATATCTTCATCTTATGTCTTATGATTTCTCTATTATGTTCATTTCATTCATGCCTTACATACTCAGTACAATGTTCGTACTGACGTCCGTTTTCTTTGGACGCTGTGTTCATGCCCACAGGTAGACAGGGAGGTGATCCAGACTCGTAGGAGCTATTAGCTGACTTGAGAGCACTCCATTGTTCCGGAGGTGCCATTAACTTATTCTTTTGTGTACATATATGTTTTGGGCATGACGGGGTCCTGTCCCGTCCATATGTCTAGTACTCTATTAGAGGCTCGTAGATGCGTATGTGTGGGTAGTATGGGGTCACGATGTCCTTATTGTATGTACATTATTTTGATAGCCAAAGGGCTTATGTATATAAAGGTAATTATGTTTCGAAGAAAAAAAGTGGTTTTTCCTATGATTTGAGTATAAGGTTAATGAATGAACGCTTGATGTGTACGATGGGTAATGGTATGAGCGGTGCTCGGTGGTTAGCCCCGGGTACTCGTCATGGCCCCTAGTCGGGTCGTGACAACCGACTTAATGTCACCCCGATAGAGTTATAATGTTCCTTTTGGATACTCATGTATGTCATATGTGTAATAGCTATTTTATGATACCGAGCTTATATAGCCGGGTATGATATCTATTGCGCGCACACCACTGTAGTTGGGTACGGACAACATCGAGCCTTGTTATGGCCAGGTATGGATTGCACCGAACATACATGGTCGGGTATGGTATCATTGTATGTATATGTATACTAGTTCTCAAACACGTGCGTTGCACGTGTGTCCCATGCTAATTAGTACAAACATTTTAAAATGATATAAATTGATATTTTACAAACACACACAAAAAAAAAATAAAAAAAATTAAACAATGGGAAAACACCATAGAAAATAAATTCAAAAATAGATAAATAAATACAGAAATAGGTCTAAAAATGCAGCTATAAGTGGGAAAGTTTTTGGCAAACTATGACGAAGCGTCAATTAATTATTAACAGAAATTTCATTAGCAACGGCAGTAAACAATGGATGGAAAAGATGAAGAAAAGGACAAAGCAAAGAGAAACATTTTCAGATTTCTTAACCATCAACTTTCGAAAATTACTTTTTCATAAGCTTAGGTTTTGATTAGGTTTGGCAATACAGATGAGGAAATCATAAGGCTGCTTATCTCAAATAAATAAAGAATGAGAGAAAGTTGGCAATTGGAATTTAATCTAAGAAAACAAAGAAAGCATACCTCAAATTGACAGATAGGCCGGCGACGGCAACGGCATACGGCGGCGACGGTGACTGGAAGATGGCGACGGTGACTAGCAGGCGGTGTTATTAGGGTTAGAGAGAGGGGGAGAGAAAACGTCAGATCAAAAGAGAGAGAAAGGGAAAAGGCATGGACGGCGACGCAATGGCCGACGGCGGCGAAGCGTCCACCGGTACCGACGACCGTGATCGGCGGCTACGTTATTAGCGTTAGAGAGAGAGAGGGGGAGAGAGAAGGTGAGAGGAAAAGAGAGAGAAAGGGGAAAGATCGATATAAATTAAAGGGTCTGTATTTTATGTTTTTTGACAAATTATACCGACCTGTATGTATATTATTTTTTAATTTTATTTTTAATTTAAAAGAATACCGACCTCACGAGGTCGGTTTATTAAAAATAATTTAAAATTTATTTTTAATAAACCGACCTCGTGAGGTCGGTATTCTTTTAAATTAAAAATAAAAGTATAATATTTTGCATAAAATGAATTTCTGACCTAGAGAGGACGGTACTTTATTTTTTGAAATTTTGGTACAATATTACCAACCTCATGAGGTCGGTTTATTTTAAAAAAAATTGAAAAATAAATATTACGATTTTACCGACCTCATGAGGTCGGTTTTTTTCCGACCTCAAATGAGGTCGGTTTTTTGAGGTCGGAAAATCCAGTTTTAAATAGTTAACTATTTAAAACGGAAAGAAAGGACATTCCAGAGGTTGCAATAAACTGTTATTTCAACCATTAGTGGAAGATGAAAGGAATTCAAATTAGTGGGAAAAAATGACAAAAAGAATTGAAGCAGTTGTCTTTGCATTTACACGCACAATATATTTTTTCAAGGATTCCAAAGATAAACTTAGTAAATTGCCTTTTTAATACTTGATGTTAAGAGACTAATTTATAGAGTATTTTAACAAAGAGTATAAAAATTTCAGCCATTTTGGTATTTCCCACAAATTGAATGTCCGAATGTATCCCAACTTGCTAATGTTGTGGCAAATTTTGCATTTAAAAGTCTCAGAAATCTGAAAAGCCAAGCTAGGAAATTGAAAGGATTGGATATTTGGATGTAGGAATTGTAAAAGTTAGTTCTAGAATAGAGTGATAAAAAGTTTAGTCATCTACATTTGCATATGACAAAGACCAAGCAGAGATGAAGGCTAGAAAAATTAATTAAGTTTCTGCATTGATCCTGCTGCCGAACATTCTTGAAGGTGTCATTTAATTAAGAAGAAGAATTGTATGCAGTAGCTATTACGCAACTTTCATCTATGCTGTGCTCGGGCCTCGTTCTTTGTGTTTTTAAGAACAGTCACCTCTAGCTGTTTCCTTTGTTGTTAGATCCAGCTTCTTCATCATTACACCATTATTTGCTAATGTTTTGCTACCCACCACTGTCAGCTAACTGATCTCTTTTTCTTTTTCTATTTATTCTCTGCTTCTGTATCTATCTATCCCATGGAGCATTTGTTTGAACTTACAACTAACTTCGTATATAAGCACAGAAGAATGACTTTTCATACGTATAACTTGCAACTATTAAGATGAATTTGGATTAGTACTAAATCATTAAACGGTAACTTCTCATATTCTCTACCTTATCAAGATGAATTTGGTCCATTACTAAACCAGTAAATTTAACTTCTCATTTCTCCACCGTTTCAGATGAATGAAGAGAACCTGCTTATTTAATGGACTGATTTGTAAAGGGATAAAGTAAATTTTAAAGGGAAAAGTTATATTCTAAGTACTAAAGAAAATATGCACAGATATAGCCTATATTAATTACTGGCAGATGAACCATTCATTCACCAATTCTCCGGTTCAATGCATTTGATTTTCTTTCATTAACTATTACTATTAAATCTTTTTTTTTTTTTTAAAATCTTAATGTTATGGGGAAAAAGTGAATATGGGGAAGATGAAGGATAGAAACAATTAATACTAATAATAGCTAAGGGAATTAATTTGCTATAATTAAAGAGGGGAAAAGGCTGTGAAAAGTTACTTTGAAGATGAAGATGAAGCAAAGAAAAAAGAATGAATGAAAAATGCCAGAACATAATATGATTGCATTACGTTTTTGGGGAATTAAGTGTGGAGAATTAAAGTGCAACTTCTAATTCAACCTTTATGTAATTAAAGTATTACTATTTAATTATATAATTAATTAGATTTTAATTTAGTGTAGGGGAAAGTTGATATTAGTATTTAATTAGATATTTAATAATTTAATTTAGTATAGGGGCAAAATAGTAATCCAACTTTGAAGATAGGAGCTTTCCACTTTTAGTATAACTAGTTTTTCGGTATGTGCATTGCACGTATATTTCGAGTCACGTAGTGTACGCGTTTGTAAAATATATCGATATAATTAAAATATGACTTTGAGTAAATAACTATACGTGAAAGAGACCAAATTTATGTGAATGATTAAATTACGAAACGTTGTATGATTGATGAATTGCTTGTCAAATTCAACATGCTTGGATATCGTCTGAACTGAACCTACGAATATAAACAATCAAAGTTTATTCGGAAAAGGACCACAAATACCCCTAACCTATTGAATTTGGCTCAAAAATATCATTCTTCCACCTATTGGACCAAAATGCCCCTAACCTATTGAACTTGGCTAAAAAATACCCTTCTTCCACCATATTGGATAAAAATTGCCTTCAAAGTTATTTTTTGATTTAAAATACCCCTAAAACTAATGGTTGACTATATGAGATTTTGTAAAAAGTCAAGTGGCAGTGTATACCGAATTAGGTAGTATATCATTTTTTTTAATTTCAATATTACAAACTGCATGACAATTCATATATATCCACTATATATCGCACTTTGTGTGGGAGAGGAGTTATTTTTAAGTAATATTATTTTAGTTATAGCGTAGTTTTTAGTTTCGTAGTACTATTTAGCTATCATGTAGTTACTGACTCTTCAATGTGTATTACTATCTCTTTCTGCATTGGTTTTGTATCTTGCTATTCTGCTGTCTTTTTATTTTGAGTCGAAGGTTTATCGGAAACAACCTCTCTATCCCACAAAGGTAGAGGTAAGGTCAGCAACAGACATCCTACCCTCCCCAGACCCCACATGTGGAATTATACTGGGTATGTTCTTGTTGTTTATTCTGTCGTCATGTTCAGACCTAGATTCTCAAATTCCGTATATAAAATGGAGAAATACGCGTTTGGTTGTAAGTTTTTCATTTTATAAAAGTTATTTTTGGCTTAAAAATTCTCCTAAAATTCCTGGTTGAATTCTTGGTGACTTATCCTTGAACTCTTAAAATATGAATTTTCAATTATGACTGGCATTCACATGAAAGGGTAGACGCCATTGAAGATTATCTTTATTAAAATGGTAATAGCCCAATATTTCCTATGACTACACTATTTTGTCACAAAATAAATGTTTAATGAGAAGATCTTTCAACATTTGACTATAATCTACACTTAATGTAGTATAACAATACATAAGAATGGTTAACATCCTTGTGTGACCACACATTATTAACCTCTTTCCTTTTTTATCAATACTCACCAGAAAATGTTACGTACCTTTTCATCACAAGAATTATACTCCCCACGTGCTTGTGTCTCATTTTCAAAGTACTTACCAAAATAATTAAAAAGAGATTTATTCTCTACGGTGAAGATTTTTTTTGTCATCCTTCAATACCTCATCAACAACATCTATGCGGAAGCATCGATCTTGTTCACCAAGCATTAGTTATTTCTCATCATTTTGTAAACAAAAAGTACCGCATACCAAAATAAAATTTAGAGTAAGGATCATTTAAAATAAACCTCGAAATATAGTGATTCACAAGTGCAAATATTTGACTCTAATATTTTACCACATTTTATTAGTTCATAAGTTGAACGTGAATATATTCAAGATACTCATCAAACACTTAACTTCAAATTTGGCATGCCTAGAATTACAAATCACCATAAGCATATCAAATATGTTATTCCTATATATAACATGCATTTCAAGATCATCACAAAATAAGTCATCTACTAACATTTATTTAAATGAATTTCATAAAAAAATAAAAAATAAATAAAGAATGGAAATCCATTAATAAATAATAAGTAGAGTAAAGAAAGTAGAACACGACTTCTGTTATCATAAAGGTTCCAATCTCTCCCAGGAATGGGGCCATTGCAAAAACTTTTCTAAATTGTGATACCTCCTTTGATCGTTCGAACCTTACTGCAGCTTCACTGTAAGCATACTTAAGATCCAAAGTTCATTCTATTTCTCTTATCATGCTTAAAAGATTGGCATGCCTAGAATTACAAATCACCCACCATAAGCATATCAAATATGTTATTCCTATATATAACATGCATTTCAAGATCATCACAAAGTAAGTCATCTACTAACATTTATTTAAATGAACTTCATAAAAAAAATAAGGAATGGAAATCCATTAATAAATAATAAGTAGAGTAAAGAAAGTATAACCCGACTTCTGTTATCGTAAAGGTTCCGATCTCTCCCAGGAATGGCGCCATAGCAAAAACTTTTCTAAATTGTGATACCTCCTTTGATCGTCCGAACCTTACTGCAACTTCACTGTACGCATACTTAAGATCCAAAGTTCGTTCTATTTCTTTTATCATGCTTAAAAGAAAAATAAAATTAAATATCCCAAAGCATTGTTATATGCAAATGGCTTCACTTTGTTATAGCAAATATGACACAAAGTGATTTCCGTCACACGTAGATAAAAAATAATGGCTACAGATTTCATTTCGATCAGACAATTTTCATTGGCATCAACAGATGCGCCATCTTGAATGGACACAAATGAGAAGCCTTTAAATAGATGTTTCCAATTATGTAATTCATGCAATTAAATAAAATATTTTAATTCGATCATCACATAATGAAAATCTACCCTAATAATTATAGAAACCAAACATCATAAATAAAATAGGGTAGAAAAATTAAAGATTGAGTAGAGATAATAGAACCCGATTTTGATCGCAACTTATAACGTGCTTCTATCTCGCCATGACTCTCTTTTAGTAATTGATGGTATTTTCATTATGCTTGAAACATTGAATCCACTTCGACTTTGTTGTCAACGTGGTTAGTACACGCCATTTTATTTCTTTCAATCCAACCAGGATTGTTGATTATAGGCCCCTCTAAAATTTGAAGGTTTTTTTTTTTCCCGTTCCCAATCGTAGACACCAATTATCACTGCCTTTAATGGGCTGACTCCCAAAATCAGAAATTCCTAAAGAACCACTCTCCTGCGAACCCGTCAACCCTGAATTAGCCATTAAAACATTCATCTCTTTTGTCGTGGCTGACTGCTTCATTCTTCAACATTTGAAATATATCTCTTTTATTTGATTTTCATTATCAGAATCTCCTTGATATAAGCAGCGAAGTGATTTTAGGGGATAAGTTAAAAAAAAATGTCACACAAAGTTCTCTCTCTAAATTAATTTGCAGTTGGAAACATTTGCATAACTTCAAGTTTGCTAATCTTTTGGATTCAGGGAAACAAACTAATTTTCACTTCCGCGAGAGGTGTTGTCCATGCCTTTGCTTAATGCCAAAACAACCATTACCCAGAGAGACACTAATGAAAAATCATGAACTTTTAATACCCCGCATCTCCACAATTGCTTTTTGTTTTCTCGCACAACAAAGAAGACTCCATTATAACGGAAAGTTTACTATCCTAAAATTGTTGTATAAAATTCTAAAAAAAATACAATGGAGTGAAATTGTGCATGCGAAATATTAAATAAAAGAGAGAAATATGTAAACAAAAATACTGAATGAATAGGCAAGGCGTTTCCAGGAAACTATCTTTAGGAGAGTAAATTCTCACAAACTGTGCAAGTGGTTAACGGGAAAGTCCATACTCCGGATACAATGCCTATTCTGAAAATCAAAGTTGCACTCTTTGATTTCTTCTACCACAAGAACTGAGCCCAATAGAAAAGAACGTTTTAGAAGAAGACAACAAAGAGATATAGAGGAATTGTTTAATTCAACAATGGTGGAATATTGTTGAAACTTGAGAGATGTACGAAGCAGAGAGATATTCATTCTCTCCTTAATGCTTCTGCCAAAGATTTATAGGAAAACCTTTTATTAAAACATCACCAAAGAGTTAACGTACACATCCTTTCTTAAAAAGGATTAGTCATCAACTTTTGAAATAAACACACCACTTTAGAAAGGTCATAACTAATTAAATTAATTTATTCCTTATTAATTAAATATTATTATTATTATTATTATTATTATTATTAAATAATATATAACACAATAGGTTAGGAATATTTTTTACCCTTTCTCCTTCGGACTAGGAACAAAGTCTAGTTTCCTTCACCTTCTTTTGTTTTAGGTATGAGTTTTTGAGGCCGAAACATTCGAGTCGAATATAAAGCAAAGATACTCAGAAATATATTAACTTCGAACTAATAAAATATGCCTAGATTCTCTGCACATCCATCCACCAAACATAATTACACCCGTTGTTTTCACTTAGAGCATTTTATACCAATATAGGAATGCAATATTTCCTCATACTAACAGTGAATTACATTAAAATTAAGTGATAACCGATCTCTCACTAAACAACTACAAATTTTCACATAAAATATCATTTTATTAATTATTCTTTCCATCGGTCATAATAGTTTTAATCATGAATATTGCTAGTTTTATGATTAAGAGCAGTAATAAATTGGAAAAGCAAAAATAGGGAACATAGCAACAATACAATACAAATTAAACAATCAATCAATGCCCCAATATCATAAGTTTGAAACGTATGTAGTTCATACAAATACACAATTTCATACTTAAGTAGTTAAGTGTCATACACAAGCAAGAAATGAGTCAATTATATGATGACTAAATATAATATAGAAAATTAAAAAACCTAATTCTTGTTCACTTTGATCTTTCACTGTCTTTCATGCCCTGATAAAAGAAGACCTTTTTCTCGGTTTCATTCCGTGCAAGAGCCATATCTTGGGAAAAAGAAAAAAAAAAGGAAAGAAGTTCGTGCAAACATTTGAGACAATACCAATTAGTTCGAATTAAGTCATTCAGTCAGAGCATTTTCCACAATATATCAATATACCAAATGGTGGCAACTCTTCGGGAAAGCAACATTGACTGAAGTTATTAATTTGAGTAAGTGTCTTTTAGTCTATTACACGGTAGTTATTTCCCCACTTTAAGTTAAGTAGGATATTTTGGTTATTTGAAAGGGTATTTAAGTAATTTAACTTTCAAGTTAGGGAGTTCATGCTTTTAATATAATATAGATATGATGTATGGAATGTTTTCTTTAGAGAAAGGTTAGGCAAGTATGATGAATGTCTCAAGAGGTATGAATGGTCTTTCTATCTTATGTTATTCTTCATGCTTTTATCATGTTGCTATTCATGCTTTACATGCTCAGTACATTATTCGTACTGACGTCCTTTTGTTTGTGGACGTTGTGTTCATGCTCGCAAGTAGACAGGGAGACAGACCCGACCCTTAGGCTGCTTCATCAGAGATTGCCTAGAAGAGCTCCATTTGATCCAGAGTTGCAGTAGTTGGTATTATTCTTTTGTGTACATATATGGGCATGACGGGGTCCTGTCCCGTCTTTATGATTCTATATACTCTTCGTAGAGGCTCGTAGATAGATGTGTATAGTTAGATATCCCTCAGCTTTGTCGGCTCATATTTTGTATATCATTTTGATAGCCTTGTTGGCTTGTGTATATATGGGCATAGTCAATGATGTTTATATAAAAGCGCCTACGTCCGATGAGATTCGTGTCATTTGGTCTCGATAACTATGAGTTAGCCATGTGGCTCACCTAGATATGATTATGAGAGTAGGATGAGAGGTGCTCGGTAGGTTAGCTCCGGGTGCCCGTCATGGCCCTCCGGTTAGGTCATGACAGTTGTACATAGCTACGACATTCCCTAATCTAACATGATAGATAGCTAAAACTTTCTTTAATACAAAAATTGGTAAAGTAAATGTAATTGGTGAGTGGATACAAAGGCCATTTAGCCATGATCTATGAGGTATCCAATCTGTACAAAAGATAGATTATCCTCTAAAACGTTCTCTTTAACTGTTACAAAATTATGACACTCATGGTGGCTCGAAAATAATCTCCGCCTTTCTATATTAGATGTGTGTATAGTTGGCAAGCCGCACCTATTCATAGTCATGCGACCTTTGCCTTATGTTGGTAATTCACCAAAGCTACGAAACAGCTGTGAATGAGGGAAGATATAGCTCAGTGTAGCTAACTTATATGCAACTTGATTAATCTCCCCCAGAAGTGCTTCAGGATAAAGCCATTAAGTTCCATCAATTTCCTTATTCCACAATCTCTTATAAAATCCTCCAAAGGTATAAGGTTTATGCGATTGACACACTCCTCTAGCATCTTGAAATTACTCTCAACTATATTGTATCGAAACTCATTATCCAATAAGCACCACCTGATACCAAAAGGAAGTATATATAACTGCCTCAGCCCAATTGCTAGTTACAGTGCCCAAGGCTAAAGTACATGCAAAGATAAGGAAGCCACTATTATCTCTGATCACTTCACCACTCCCACATCTTCCATTCTTACAGCTAACGCTGAGGTGAGTTTATCAAAACATATAGGTGGTTTGATCCATCTAAATACGATACTCCCGTTGAAGTTAACGGTGTTATTGCATAATAGGTTACCAATGCTATCGTAGTTTGGACTTAGCTTAATGCCATGAAACTGGTTGTTCACAAATTGAAAAATAGTAAATGAAATTAGGGACAAAGTCCTCTTCGCCCTTACCCTCTCGATTCAATACTTGACTGTTATTTTAAGCTTCCACCTATAAACTGAAAAACCAGGTTCTTCAGAACCTATGCAAGAAGGAAATAGTAAATCAATGCAAGAATTTTTTTACGTGGAAAACTCTTTGCTCACGGGAGGAAAAAATTAATCACGACCTATCTTCTTTAGGATTTCCCCAAATTAAACTCTCCAATTTAACTCGAGCAATTTTAAGGTTATAATTCTTTGTATATCTAAGGAACTGACCCCTACAACACTTATCCCCCTATCTACAATATGCTTCGATTGTAGCCTAACTTCTTCAAAGACTATACCTAGTCTAAGGAGTCCTTTACAACACAAAACCAACACCTAATACAAATCACCAAGAATGTAAGAAGTGTATAGTTAATGACCACAAGAATTTAAGTATTACAACTGAAGAACAGTATGAATGAATCTTGATCGGAACAAGTCTCTCCTCCTTTTTCTCTCTCCTCCTCCTTCTCCTTTTTCTTCTTCTTCTCCTTCTCCTCCTCCTCCTCCTCCTTCTCCTGATCCTTCTTCTTCTTCTACTTTTTCTTCTCCTCCTTCTCGGCCTACCCCTTCTTATCCTTCGTCTTCTCCATCTTCTATCCTTCTTTTCCTTCTTCTCCTCCTCCTCCTTTTTCTTCTCCTTCTCCTTCTGCTTCTTCTCCTTCTCTTTCTCTTTCTGTTTCTCCTCCTCCTCTTTATTCTCCTTATTCTCGTTTTCTTTCTTCTCCTCCTCCTGCTTCTCCTTCTCCTTCTCCTCCTCCTTCTCCTTCTCCTCCTTCTCCGTTCCTTTCTCCTTCTCCTTCTCCTTCTTCAAGACACTTGTGTAGATCTCTCTCTATTTTAGTAGTCTTTCCATCCTTCTTGAACACTGATTCTCACTTGTATATTGTTTGTCAAACACCAAAACTTCATAAGCTCTTGAATTAAGATTCAGGTCCAAGAAACTCAACAAATTTCCCTTTTTGATGATGACAAATCCATAATAATTTCATACTTTTCATGTGCATGCTATCAACTTCATAATTCTTTATGTGCTCTTCACGTGCATCTCCCCCTTAGGAACAACTTCTATGTTGACAATCTTCCGCCTAAGAAACAACTCCATTTTGATCTAGCTGACTTAGTAAGACGTGATCTCGCTTAATTAGTTTATGTAGGGATGGCTAGGTGTAAGAACCTGATTTGAATAACTCCTTTAAAAGAAACTGCCCAACTGAACTCTGCTCGAATTAGTTCAGTAAAGGATTGAATTCTTCAGAATTTACCAACCATATTTAGTCGGCATGCATGTCTTAGCCAATAGTTCATGTTCCCAGTTGTGAAGTTGATAACAGGTTTATCCATAATCATTTCAAACGACCTTTAACATGAATCAAACCCTTTTCCTTATTCCAATAGTAAATATATTTGCAAGAAGTGTAGCAAAGTTCAGAGGGTTCTCTAGCATCCGAGCTTTTCAAGAGTTTAATATACTTTTATTTTGATTGACTAGAGATTTTCCTTTTTGTAAATATTGATTAATCAAATGAGGGAAGGCTTGGGCAAGAGTATTTGGGTGGTGGTTGGGGAGTTTGCGCAAAGAGATAGACGGTGAGCATTTTTCTCACAAATATGACCGTCTTAGAGCAGCTTAGTTAATACTTCCTCCCTCCCAATTTATGTGCATGTTTGACTTGACACAAAGTTTCAGAAAGAAGGAAGACTTTTGAAATTTGTGTGGTTATAAATCATTTCACTAAGGGTAAAAGAGAATTTTAAAGTTAAAAGTTATTTTTAATTATAGAAAGATGACATTCTTTTTGCAGACTAAAAAAGAAAGGTTGTCACATAAATTGAGACAGAGTAAGTACTTGAAAACGGATTGCTTGACCAAAAGCTGAAAATAGTTATAGCTTCTTAGCTACTTGTGAGTAATTTAAGCATGTAACTGCTACTGCATTCGTTCCTTGTGAGAGATAACTATAGGCATAATACATAAACAAGCACTTAAACTTGACCTCAGCTAGCAAGTAAGCATTCCAACTTTGGGAGTGCACATATAGACACCTCAACTTGTCCCCACTGTTAGAGGCGGACCCAAGATTTTAAGACGGCGGGGGCACCATTATCTTAACATAAACGCCAACAAAATTTTTAGTGACGACCGAGGGATAATACCGTGTTAGACCGATCACTAATAGCGCAGCAGTGGCGAAAACACAAGTATACAGGTAAAAAATGTGTAATAAATAAAATTTAACACAGTGAAGCAAATAAAAGAGATAGCTCAGCGGCTAAGACTGTGCAACATGTGGTGATAGTGCAGTTTTGAATTTGGGCGAGCTCATTTACCGCTAATTGTTTCCCTAAAAATAGGTTCAAAAAAATAATTAAAAGTGACATTCGGGTTTAATCCGGGGTGACATGTAAGGGAAGCAGCAGTTGCAACGAACGTGCCCCAAAGACACTTTCATTTGTTGGAGTGCACAACTAAATATATACTAATCTCTCAAGGTATATACACATATATATACATAGTTTTTTTTGAAGAGTGGGAGTGCACGTGCACTCCCACCCTTCCATTTGGGTCCGCCTCTGCCCACTGTGTGGACACCCAATGCTGACGTGGCACACGAATTTTGGATGTGTCAAGATGTGGATTTTATAAGTTGGAGTGTTTAGTTGTCAGCTGAGGCCAATTAAATTTGATTAGAATGCCTTACCAAGTAAAATTGTGTGTTTTTGGCAGATATATTTCATCCATTTTTAGAACAACTAGCATACATGATGCTCTTTGGCATAACGATGCTAACAACTATACTAACTCGGACTGCTTCAGTAGTTTCACTTGCTGGTTATATCACTTATGTTGATTGTTTTGACATGATGGGCCATTGCAACTTTGAGATAATTCCAAAATGGATGTTTCCATCTTCCCCCCTCTGAGATACTTAATGATAACAGCCACGTAAGTCACATAATCTCCTCTTACTCTATCACTTGTATGAACTAACTAGTGAATATATTCACACTGTGCTATTATAAGAAATATTTCATCTTACACCTATAAACAAAAACAAAAAGGAAGAAAAATATACTTATTATTGTTGTGCGCCTACATGCAGGGGCGCACCTTATGACTAGGGGTGTCATCCGACACCGCTTGATCGAAATTTTTTAAACAATATACATTTATATATATAATTTAAAAAATCAGAATTCGTGTACATATATTTTAAAGTAACACGGTGAAGCATAAACTGCTTCTTGGCTCGATGGCTAAGCGCTTCCTTATCTACCTTTCACCCCGAGATCGAACCTACTTCGCAGTGAGTTTGTGGGATTTTTATTTTTTACTTTAACGTTTAATTGCTAAAAAATACGCTTTGAGATACTCGAACCCCCTTCCCCAAAAGGAGCAAACAAACCAATCAACCAAATATCACTTTGGCATATATGTTAGACATTAAATTTATTTAAACGAAAATTGAACTGGATTAATCAAGCTAAACTTAAAATAAAGTTCAAAAAGTTATTCATTCTTCCCTCTAATTTGTTCAATCTGTTCTCTTCTTTAGTGTTGACACCGCTTATGAAAAATCCTGCGTACGCCACTGCCTACATGATGACTCCGTTACTTACCAATTTTATGCATGAATGTAGTTATGAATGTTTCGTGGCCGAACACATAGATAGCCCGTTACACTTGTCCTAATGTTTTATTTAGACACCTTAACTAGTTGCTCAAAATTAGTGAAAGGTTTTGGGATAATTTGATTAACTGTAAATTGATATCAATTGGGATACAAGCAAATGAATTTAAAGAGATTTTGTACCTAAGAGACCGTCAACAACCAAAGATATGAGGAGTGTGTGGGAAGCCTATAGTAAATATTAATGTGAAAATATAATCTACAAGTTGATATACTGAAAATGACCATCGGTTATCTAAAGAGGAATGATAATCAAGGTGCCCAAAAAGAGATATCTAAGGCTCTCCAACAGGAACATTTTATCACCAAGGATCTTCAAAGGTCAATGAAGAAACAAAATCACATATCTTAGATCCCAAGTAATACCAAATAATAAATCACACTGCTTAGTATCCTCAATTGGAATTTCAGAGGGATGAAATTCCAAGCCTCAATAGACAGAGTTATCACTTTTATTCAAAGGTACAAAAATATCTTTCTAGGCTTTTCAAGAACCTTCTGTGGGAGAAGCAAATATTAATGGTTACAATATATGTTTTAGGATGGTCAATTGTTTTCAAACATAAACAACGATATCTTACTATTTTCGAACATAGAGATCAATTGTGAAATACAGTGCATTGAAGAACAAGCAGTTCACTGCAAAATTACTCACATAAGAGCTGACACTTCTATGTACATATTTGTAGACTGTACACTGAGAGATACAGGTTAAAGGAAACACTTTTACATGGTGCAATAACTGGAAAAGGAAAAGGAAAAGGAAGAGGATATGGAATAGGCTTGATAGATTACTAATCGATAGTTAATTGTAGGATCTGTTCCAAATCTCTACTCTGCAATACTTGCAAGAATTAGCCTCAGATCATTGTCCTTTATATATAGGGATGAAGAATGACCTAAATATTTTAAATTTCTGGACTTCTGGATTGCTGATGACTTAAGGTTATTATAAAGGAAGCTTGGAGCACACACATTGAAGGCAATGTTTTATGGAAGGTTTGGCATACATTTAAATTGGTAAGTAAGACCTTAGAAGGGGAGCCTTGGCGTAGCTGGTAAAGTTGCTGCCATGTGACCAGGAGGTCATCGGTTCGAGCCATGAAAACAGCCTCCTGTAGAAATACAAGGTAAGGCTGCATACAATAGACCCTTGTGATTTGGCCCTTCCGCGGGGTCCGGGATCTTAGTGCACCGGGTTGACCTTTTTATTTTAAGTAAGACCTTAAGTAAATGGTCCAAGATTTTCATAGGGAACGTCTTTGATACCGCTAAGACATGGAGGAAAAGAATGCTGAAGCTGGTCTGAATCTACAGGGGACAAAATCATATCAACAAAATGGAGCTCAATAGACATTACGCAAAATACATTCTCTATATGTTCTTTCTTGAAACAAAAAGCCCACTTGAAATGGAACATTGAAGTAAATAGTAATACTAGATACTTCCATAAGTTTATCAAGGGTATAAGAAACAGATTGTTATTGCTCAAAATTAAAGGGGAGAACAACCAATGGATTGAGGGGGAAGAGGATATCTCAAAAGTTGCAACAGACTATTATGAGAGTATGTTCTCTTAAGAGGCTCAGATAGTTGATTTTACAATTTGTTAAGAATTAAACGAGCAAAGCAGCGGAACCGTTAGGATGCAACAACACAAGAATAATAATGGAAGAAAGCAATAAACGTAATGAACACAAGATTTACGTGGAAACCCAAGACGGGAAAAATCACGGGGCGCGAAGCGCAGAGAAATCAACTATAAGGTGAGGAGTACAAAACAATCTCAACAGGGTGTCGAAGCACAACGAGATCAAAGGAAACGAAAGATTACAATCTCTCAATGAAAACTCTCTCTTACCTAAGTGTGGAATATAGTCTTGTGTGTAGTCTTGATAGTTGTTATGTTTTTCTTTATGTTATGGCTGAAAATATCCTTTAAATAGGGGTTGAAGACGTTCAAAATCCCAGTTGGATTGGGACAAGCCAGTCGAATCCCAGTTGGAATGGGACAATTATCGAATCCCAGTTAGAATGGGACAATTTTGATAAAGCCTTGACATATTCTAACAATCTCTACCTTGGACCAAAATACATCAACATCAACACTCGTCACCCCATAAAGCCTGAAGGGCAAGCCCCGAAGGGCAATTTAAGTATGAAGAACACCAAGTAAGTTTAAGCAATGTTTAAACTTAGTAATAGAAAGCGGCTTGGTTAACATATCTGCGAGATTCTCTGACGTGTGAACTTTCTTTAACACAATCTCCCCTGAAGCAATAGTATCTCTGATGAAGTGGTATTTAACGCTAATATGCTTGGTCTTCGAGCGATGAGAATCGGCCTTGGTAAGATGAATAGCACTCTGGCTATCAGAAAATACAATGGTAGTACCCTGTTGGGCACCTAGACTAATAAGAAGACCTCGCAACCATGTAGCTTCTTTAACACCTTCAGTTGCAGCGATGTACTCAGCTTCGGTAGTAGAAAGGGCTGCAATCGACTGTAATTGTGCTTTCCAAGAGATAGCACCAGAGCACAAAGGAAAAAATATAATCAGAAATAGACCTCCTACGATCGAGATCACCACCATAATCAGAATCAACGAACCCAACGACATCATAAGACGATGCCTTGGCTCTATCAAATACCAAACCAATATCAATGGACCCTTTCACATAACGAAGAATCCGCTTCACGACATTCCAATGATCCTTTCCAGGATTATGCATGTATCGGCTCACCATGCTTACTGCAAAATCAGGTCTAGGGCAAACCATAGCATACATAAGGCTACCAACAGCACTAGCATACGGGATAGAAGACATCCTCTCAATGTCATCCTCAGACTTAGGACAAGAGTCAGCAGACACTTTGAAATGAGCAAAGAAACGCAGTGGAAACAGGTTTACAATCAAACATATTAAATCTATCAAGGACTTTCTCAAAATACTTCCTCTGAGACAGGTAAAGCTTCCCAGCTTTTCGATCCCTGTGAATCTCCATACCTAGAATCTTCTTAGCTGCACCAAGGTCCTTCATCTCAAACTCAGAATTAAGTTGAGATTTTAACTTGTTGATCAAACACTTATCTTTAGAAGCAATCAACATATCATCAACATATAACAACAAGTAAATGAAGGAACCACCAGAAAACTGTCAAAAATACACATAATTATCATACTTACTATATGTGTAGTCTTGCCCAATCATAAAGGAATAAAAAATTTTGTACCACTGTCTTGGAGCTTGTTTAAGGCCATAAAGAGATCTTTTCAACCGATAAATAAATTGCTCCTTGCCAGGAACAACAAAACCCTCGGGTTGCTTCATATAAATTTCTTCTTCTAACTCTCCATGAAGAAACGCAGCTTTAACATCAGGTTACTCCAACTCCAAGTCAAAAAGAGCAACAATAGCAAGGAATACTCTAATGGAGGTATGACGAACAACAGGAGAGAAAACTTCATTAAAGTCAATACCTTCCTTTTGGTGGCAACCATGAACCACTAAGTAAGCTTTCCATCTTGCTTCTTCAACCTCGGGAATACCATCTTTTAGTTTGTAGATCTATTTTGTAGTCAATGCACGACGGCCTTTGGGCAGCTCACATAACTCCCATGTATTATTTTTGTGCAAGCTTTCCATCTCTTCTTGCATAGCCACTAACCAATTTAAGGAATTAGGACAAATAATTGCCTCAGAGTATGTAGAAGGATCGACTCCTTGGGGAATTTCTTGTGCAACTGCAAGAGCATAAGCAATAAGCCCATCATCATCAGTGTCAGCATATCGAACGAGCTTCTTTATAACTCATCTCGGTCTATCACAAGCAATAACATAATCATCCTCCACTTATGGCTCGACGGGACCTGTGGTACTAATACTTGGCTTATCAATAGGAGCCTCCTCGCTAGCCTAAGGAACTGTAGAAGAAACAGGGCCAACTTCGTGAGCTTCATGGCTCACTTGTACCTCCACCTTCTCACTGGCATCTTTCATATCATCATTGCCCGTAGAGGAAACAACAGACTCTTTCCCAGAAGATAACATAACGGCCTCATTAAAAGATACTTCCCGACTCTGAATAATTTTCTTGGATCTAGGACACCACAAAAGATATCCTTTAGACTCAGAAGCATAATCAAGAAGCATGCACTTAACAGCCCTGGGAGCTAGCTTCCCATCATTAACATGAGCAAAAATAGTGCATCCAAAAACTCTAAGAATAGAGTAGTCAACGGGATTACCAGACCAAACTTCTTTGGGAATTTTAAAGTCAATAGATGAATGTGGAGACAAATTGACGAGGTAACAAGCCGTAGAAATGACTTCGGCCCAGAAATCACGGCGGTGCCATAAACCAAAGATTTGAGAGCATACAACGGGCTCTCTCAAGTAATGTTCTGCTTATACGTTCTGCAACTCTGTTTTGCTGGGGCTTATGAATGAGAGTCTTATGTCTAGCAATACCATAAATAGCGCAGAACTCATTAAACTCATTACTGCAGAACTCCAAACCATTATCAGTCTTGAGCTTCTTAATTTTTCGGCCAGTCTGGTTCTCAACAATGGCTTTGAATTTCATAAAATAGGGAAACACTTCACTTTTCTATCTTAGGAAATAAACCCAGACCTTACGAGAAAAATCATCAATGAAAGTCAACATGTAGAGTTTTCCTCCAAGGGAAGGAACATTGGAAGGACCCCATAAATCCGAATGAATATAATCAAGAATACTCTGTGTACGGTAATGCTTATACCTTTCTCACTCATATGGCCCAGACGCATATGCCATAAACGGGTGAGATCATCGTCGGATAATGAAGTAGAAACTGCTACAGACCCCGTCACAATTGAACCCTGCAGGTAATAGAGAGTCCCACGTCTTGTTCCTTTCATCAAGACCAGAGCACCTTTTGAAACCTTGAGAACTCCACCTTCAGCTGAATATTTACATCCAAGAGATTCAAGAGTACCCAGAGAAATAAGGTTTCATTTCAAGTCAGAAACATGACGAACGTTGGTCAAGGTCCTGATAACACCATCATGAGTCCTAATTTTTACAGTACCAATCCCAACAACGTTGCATGGGGCATCATCCCCTATTAGGACAACACCACAAGCTTTGTCATATGTTGAAAACCAGTCCTTATGAGGACACACGTGATATGTACATCCAGAATCAAAAATCCATTTAGAAGAATTTTTCTATCAACAGAGACAGCCATCAAAACATCACCTTTGGAATCACTTTCAACAACTCCTGCTTACTTTCCGATTTTCTGCAGAATTTTGTTATTTTCTTCTCTCTCTAGTTTATTCTTCAATTTATGACAATCACCAACTACGTGGTTTGTCTTCTTGCAGTATTTGTAGAATTTATCCTTGTTGAATTTACGGCCTCTAGACTTGGACCTAAAATTCTTTCTATTACTCCCTCTATCATGGGATCTTCCTCTAACAGACAAACCTTGTCCTTTGTCTTCAGAACACACTTCAAAATCAAAAATTTCTTTGGACAACAAATTATATTTGACATCCTCATAACTCAGTGTTTCATTACCACCATATAGCATGATTTCTTTAAAGTGCTTATACGTAGAGGGTAGGGAGACGACCAATAATATTGCTTCATCCTCATCTTCGACCTTAACGTCTAAATTTTCTAGGTCAAGAATAACAGAGTTGAACTCATCAAGATGATTTTGAATAGGGGTACCTTCAGTCATAGAGAATGTGTATAACCGTTCCTTTAGACGAATTTTATTTGTGAGACTTTTCGTCATGTAGAGTGACTCTACCTTCAACCAGAGGCCTACATCAGTAGTCTCATGAATAACCTCGTGAAGAACCATCTTAGGTAGACATAGTTGGATATTTGAAAGCACCTTTTCATCTAAATCCTCCCATTGATCATCTGTCATAGACTCGGGTTTCCTGGATTTCCCAAGAAGAGCCTTCTTTAATCCTTTCTGGGTGAGAACGGCTTGCATCTGAACTTTCCAGATACTGAAGCTTATCTTGCCATCGAACTTCTCGATATCAAACTTGGTTACGGTAGACATCCTGGGTAAGCATCCTGGATCTTGAACGCTCTGATACCACTTGTTAAGAATTAAACGAGTGATGCAGCGGAATCGATTAGGATGCACCAACACAAGAACAATAATGCAAGAAAGCAATAAACGTAATAAACACAAGATTTACATGGAAACCCAAGATGGGAAAAACCACGGGGCACAAAGCGCAGAGAAATCAACTATAAAGTGAAGAGTACAAAACGATCTCAATAGGGTGTCGAAGCACAATGAGATCAAAGGAATCGAAAGATTACAATCTCCCAATGAAAACTCTCTCTAACCTAAGTGTGGAATATAGTCTTGTGTGTAGTCTTGATAGTGTTGATAGTTGTTCTGTTTTTCTTTATGTTATGGACGAAAATCTCCTTTAAATAGGGGCTGAAGACGTTCAAAATCCCAGTTGGATTGGGACAAGCCAGTCGAATCCCAGTTGGAATGGGACAATTATTGAATCCCAGTTGGAATGGGACAATTTTGATAAACCCTTTTGGGACATATTCTAACACAATTTATTAACCATATCCCTACAATGATTAAAGAGGATAATAAAGACCTAATGAGCAGGCATAACAAAGATGAGGTCAAACAAGCTGTCTTTGACATTGATAAGAAAGTGAAGGGGGTCTAGATGATTGTGAATGGTAGATTTATCAACATACATGAGATATTATTAAGGATGCCATTTTAATATGGTCTTAAAAGTAATGAATAGGATGGAACAGAGTAAATACATTACTCATACTATCACACCCCAACTCAGGAGTGGCGTGACCGGCACTTGATGCCAAACTAGGCCCGAGCGAACCACTCTAAACTTGAACTCTGGGGGAGTAACCCCCAACTTGAACCGACAAGGTCTACCTGCACACAGACAATACCAACAAGCCGGCGAGGCCACAAATTGAATATATATAAATAAATATTGACTATCTCGTTTGAACTGGGCACACACACAAATAAAATATATGTACACAACTGAGCAAACTGACGAGGCTGCTATGATTATACAAAGCCAACAGTATCCAAGCAGACATATACAAGCCGACAAAGCTATCACACAGACACACTATTTATAGGACTCATCTACTAACCTCTAGGGAAAGTATGACTGTACTATGGTCGGGATAGGGCCTCGGCCCATGCAATCTGCAATCAAAAGGGAGAGACTCCAAAGACCTGGCAACTCCGAACAAAAAGGGAGCTCACCAATCAGCTGATATCAGATCCTGCCTACTGGGGAGGTCTATCAGTCTGTCGATCTGTACCTGCAGGCATGAATACAGCGCCCCCGGCAAAAGGGACGTCAGTACGAAACAATGTACCGAGTATGTAAGGCAAACGATAACTGAAACTGAACTGAAAATAATACAATCTGGAGGCCAAAGAATGCCCTGAATATCTCACCTGACCTGTCTCATATGAAATGCAACATAATACTGTTATATATCTCACCGACCAAGTGGCCAGGCAACTGTAAAATCTCACTGACCCGTCGGCCGAATCGTCTCTCACTGACCCGTCGGCCAGACAATCTGTCTCATTGACCCGTAGGCCAGGCATATCTGTCTCACTTACCAAGTGGCCCGGCTAAAGAAAATATCTCACTGACCAAGTGGCTAGGCTAAAGAAAATATCTATGTATATCATGCGGTATCTCATGCATATGCTGAGAAATACGGATACTGTAATATGTCTTTCCTGTTTCTCTATAAACTCAAGGACGTAGGGAGGGATATGGCTCCTCAGAAAGAATAACATAAAACTCGAAACTATGCAACAATATGACAAGCTCTACTCTGACAAATCTCTAGTCAAAAGGTTCTTTACGCTTCTACCATAGGTGGAATCATGCCAAGAAAAGAAGGAACAGCCTTAACATACCTTTTTGGTCTCCTACTACTTAACGGTTATCCTCCCAAGCTCGTAAATCTACATTAAAGAGAATTCATACTATTGTTAGGCTTATCATCATGTGCTTGTCTTAAGCCTTCAAATTAAATCCTTTTAGAATCTGCCAAAATTTGGGCAGCATCTCCCCTGTTTATATCCCTAGCCCGAAATCACAGTACCAACAAAACAATAACAATAGCAACACTGATATCAACAACATCATCATCCGTACCAACATACTCAATAAAACATCCCACACGATGTTTATTCGATTTATCAACCAACTAATTCATTATACGACTATTTAATAGCTCTATCTTCGTAAGTAACCCTAAATCAATGTCAATAAGGAAAGATTCATACCTTGTTCTTACTAGAACCGCAATATCTTCAACATTCACCTTGAATCCAAGCCAAGATCCACCGCAACACGATACTATAATCACAACTATACGCCATTCGAGCCTCGATTAATACTCCGCCACTCGAAATCACTCCAATTCCTCACTTTTATAATACACACACACTCCTATATGTTGCTGAGATTTTTGGGAAATAACTTGGGTGAAAAATGAGGGTTTTGACCCTTATATAGTGTGTGGAAGTCGATGGAAACCGAATTAAAAATTACTCTTCGCCTTCGCGCCACCTTGGTCGTGTTCGCGAAGAGTTTCCCAATTGCTTCCCTTCGCGTTCGCGCCACCTTGGTCGCGTTTGCGTAGGGTGAATCCATGCTTTGGCAGTCTGTATTAAAATGCTCATAATGTTTGATTCCGCTATCGGATCGATGCGCGGTTTGTTGCGTTGGAAACTAGACTTCCTGAACTTCAATTTAGGCTTTTGTTTCAACTCAAATCTCCTGATATACTAGGAGATATTCCTTTCTCAAGTTAGACCAAAATTGTCGTACGAACCTTGACCCTCTTTTCTCTAAAGTTTCAACGAACTTAATTTCCTTAAGTCCCTTGTTCTCCAATCCTTCCATGACCTATTACATGAACTTAAACCCTCATAACCATAAGATAGATGCATATAATCTCATATATCCGAGAAAATAATCCCAGTGTCTACAATTACACAGCTAACACCTAACGAATCTCAACGTAAAAAATTACGAGGAGTAATATTCCTCCCCCCTTAGAAACATTCTTCCTCGAGTTGAGTGGAAGACCTATTGACCTGGATCGTCCGTCTGGCTACCTAACTCGTGGCATGAACGCGGCCCCCCCGAAAAAGGGACGTCAAAGTCGACCATCTGTAATTTTATAAGATTTGCTATGGTCTGACGATCGCAAACAACTACAGAACAACCAGGATACATCTTCCTAGCAATAACAGGTTCACCAACAGGTGTAGACATAGAAGATGACTCACTCAACAATTCTGGCGCTATACCGATTTTTTTCGCAATAAGTGGAGTGACATAGGATAAATTGGACCCTGGATCTATCAACGCGTAAACGTTATATGAACAGACTGTCAACATACCTGTCACAACGTCTGGTGAGGACTCCAAGTCCTGACGACCTGCCAAAGCATAGATGCGGTTCTGAGCCCCGCCTGCACCAGAAGCTCCTCCCCTACCTCTGCCTCTACCTGCTGAAGACTGAGACCCACGCCTAGAAGGACGCATGAATGCTGATGACCCTGCTATAGAACCCATCGGTGCCGCCCATACCGCAGGGTCTCCCACGTGGCGTATCTCGTAGTGATCTGCCGGCACAAGTATAACAAGCTCTCGATCCATACTGATATCGCCCATAGTGCGCTCCACTTGGATCGGAGCTGCAGTCCCTTTTGGTATGCTATTTTGACAGTTATATATATGGGTATGACGGGGCCTTGTTCCGTCCTTTCAACAGTTCGTGTTTCATAGAGGTCTGTAGACAGTTGTATATAGTTGGGATGTTTGTTGTACAGCGTATGTAGCGGCCTAGTCGGCTTGCACTGTTACTCTCAGTACGTATGTATATATATGTTCTGGTTGCGAGTTCTTGATGCATACAGGAGTTAGTATACCTCAGTTATAAGCTAGCTATGGGCCACCATGTTGCTCGGTGAGATGCGAGTACAAGTTTAGGGGTGCTTGGTCAGTCGTGGTCGGGCACTCTTCACGACTCATCGGCTTGGGTCGTGACACATACCCAATAACAAAGGTGGAAAACCTCAAAATTTTTTGAGCTTAGATCAATTAGCCTTAGCAATGTCATTTAGAAAATCTATCGCCAAACTCTTGAATAAGGCTATCTAAACTGCTTCTGAATATCATTTCTTCCAATCAAAGTAGTTTCACTGAAGGGAGGATTATTGGAGAGAATGTATTAATTGCTCAGAAGATAACCAATAGGATCACACACACAAAAAAAAAAAAAAAAACTCAAGCAACAATGTGGTTATCAAATTTTATATAAATAAATTTGGATAATACATAAACAAGCCTTCAAACTTGGCCTCAGCTAGCAAGTATGCCCTCTAACTTTGGGCATGCACAAGTAGACACCTCAAACTTGTCTCTACTTTGTTGAACACTCCAACTTACAAAATGATCATCTAGACACGTCCAAATTTTATGTGCCACGTCAGCATTTGTGTTTACGTGTTCAACTTTATACAAGTTGAGGTGCCTACTTGTGCACACCCATAGTTGGAGGGCATACTTGCGAGCTGAGGCAAAGATTGAGTTTATGTATTATGCCAATAAATTTGGTTGGAAAATGTCATGGACTTTCTTATCTGGGGCCATGAGGAAAATGATATTTTCAGAATCTTGGATCCATACTATTTGAAATTGATATCTAATCTCTGGTACTCCATTATCACAAATGGTAGAAGAATATGTTTTTTTTTTTTTTTTTTTTTTCAAATGTGCTAGAGGAGTAAAGTAAGGAAACTAATTGACTCCTTTGCTTTTTGTAGTTGCTGATGAAGCACTCTCTAAGCTTTGAATAAACGCCATGATAACTCTGATTTTTCAGGATTTAGCATGAGTAAGAAAGGTCCTTAGATTAATCACCATGCCTCTGCCGATGACTTGATTGCCTTCTCCTATGGGAGAGCTAAATATCTAAGCCTTATCTTAAGGAATATGAGAAGTTTTCGGGACAAAAAATTAGTACAAAGAAGAGCTGTAATTTCCTTGTGAGCCAAATCTGGCCACAAAACAAAATCACTATTATAGAAGGAGAATGAAGATCAAAAGATAATTTTTCTTTTTGAGTAACTCGGTTCCCTATTTACATTGAAGTAAGAAAATCCATTACTTCTATGATTTAATTCATAATAGTACGCAAGATTAATAGCTGGCAATGAAAACTTCTATCAACAGGAGCAAAACATTCCTGATTAAGCATGTCCTATCAGCACTACCTATGTATCTCTTCTCCATTCCCACCCACCCAAAGCTACTCATAAGCTGATAGAGAAGCTCTTTGGAGAATAACAAGAAGTATCATTGTGTATCATGGAGTAAAATGTGTTCCCCTACATGGAGGAGGGAGATTCAAGAATATTAGTAATACTACCAAAGCCTTCTTTGCAAAATTATGGTGGCTCTTTAGAACTAACAACTCTTTATGGTCCTCTTTTCTTATGGCCAAATACTACAGTAGAGTATATCCAGTAGCTAGGAAGGGAATAGATAAAAAATCAGGGCCATGAAGAAGCATATGGTAATAAATGAAGAGGTGGAACTACACATTCCATGGAACATGCAGGGAGGTTACTCCTATTTCTTTTGGGATAACTAGTTTCAGATTACGCGCTTTGCGCGTGACCAAAGCGCGTACATCATTCGACAACAAACACTGCAGAAAAGAAATTGGACTTAGCTACGATCTTCATTGTTAATCTATCGCTAAAAGAAATTTTTGATAATTCATTACTAATCCGTCGCTAAATAAAATTAGTGACGAATTTCTTGGGTAACTTTCCGTTGATAATTTGTGTTCATTTGGTAATGAAATAACTTAATATATAAAAGAATATTCAGAGCTTTCATTTGTTAAAGTGTAATTAAAAAAAAATTATGGCTATAAAGTGTGTAATTTTTCAATTCAAGCATGAAAAAATAGATTTACGCAATCAATGGATGTAGAATAATCAATTACATTACTCACTATTAGACTTCAGAAATTAGTTGCAGCTTTCAATAAAAGCTCAATTGTCAAGGAAAAAAATCAATATAATTGCCACATCCACCTTAAATGCGTCGATGAATGCATATAAACAAAATCACATTGTTAGAAAATAAATAAACTTAGATAACTATACAACCATGTCAATATCGGAATAAAATAAATGACCCGAGATATAATATATATATACATATATAGATGGAACAAACCAAATAAAACAAATTGCAAAGAAAATTAATGGAATAATATTATCAGGAACAAATACCCGAGTATGATTCAAGACTTATGACTAATGTAGAAACTTTAAAAGCAGCCCTCCTCGTGTAAATATTTAAGTGTTTATTTGGAGGATACAAATAATTAACCTTTTGTTCCTTTGAACTAATATTTGTTGATTTACTTGCAACATCAGTACCTACATAATTTTATAATAAAACAACATAAACAAATGAATTTTGATATCAAAACAAAAAAAGAGGAGAAATTTGATGAAACACTTCCCTCTTCAAGGGAGTGAAAGTTAAAAGCAGTCATCCTCGTGTAAATAGTTAATTGTTTATTTGGATTATACAAATAATTAACCTTCTGTTCCTTTGAACTCATATTTGTTAGATTTACTTAAACATCAGTACCAACATAATTTTACAATAAACCAACATAAACAAATGAAGTTTGATATCAAAATAAAAAAAGAGGAGAAATTTGATGAAACTCACTGTACGGAACCTCCTTTTGGCTCCCTCTTCAAGGGAGTGAAAGCTTCCACCCATAATTTACCTACAAAATAAGTCATTTTACTCTTATATGTCCATCTCAGTGATTAAAAGTCAACCAAATATTAATATGTGATCAAAATATGTCTCTCTAGAAATAAAATCGTAAGGTCAATATGCCTAAGAAACAAAAAATAAACAACATATATCTTCAACCTAAAATTCTGATCATATGCCAAAACTACTTCAAATAACTTATTTTTTCTAATCATAATTTGTCCAACCTCCCATGAATTAGAGTTTCTGTGAAAGGAACAACATCATCCACCTCACAGTTGGAGTCTCTACCACCAATTTAATGTAGCTTGTAGTTGACCCTACATAAAATTGCAAACAAAAAGATACAATCAATTAATCATGAGCAAAGAATCTGATGGATTATACACGGTTGAATCACAATTCATTCAAGCTATTGTAAACGGAGGAATACTACTTATGTCCTAGTAAGCGGAGGACTTGTCTTACTTGGGCTCTATAATTAACCCAAATAAATTTTAGAAGGAAATAAAAAGATTGCGTCATAAAAAAAAAACTAAAAAAAGGTAGAATTCTAGATGAAATAGAATTTCTTACATACAAGTATTAATTTTGGTAAGTATTAATTGTGAGGAGGTATATTTTTACAAGGTAAAATAATAAATAATAATTTGAGGAAAATAGTAAATTACAATTTTGTCTAATTTAGAGTCTTTTAATGAAGGACAAAAAGTTCAATCAACATTTCTAAGGCCTTTCGTGCTTTTAATATAGTATAGATTAGGCGAAGGCTGGGTCCTTTGCTAGACTTTGCAATTGTAATGTTTATAATAAATCCAAGATGCTTGATTACATTGTTAATAACAATTGGAACTTTGAAAAGTTATCCCAGGATGTTGCAGGACACCTAGTAGATCACTTTAGAGGAATCAAAATTGGTCACTATAGTCTTGTATTAAGGGGATTCCATATATATATATATATATATATATATATATATATATATATATATATATATATATATATATATATATATATATGGTTGTAGGATAGCAATGTACCCACTTTTTATTTTCCTTGAATACCCTTATTTTTCAATTACAAACACATTAAAAGATGGGCTTTTTCTCATGTTAGCCTGAAAACTAAGTTCTTGTCTCCTCTTTCCTTCGGTTTGCCACATACAGACCCATTTGAAATAATTCTTGCCCTAAGAATCCATGGCAGAATCTTTCTTGTTGAATAACATTGAAAGAATTTTGATTTTTTTTTTTCCTATCCATGTATTCTCTTCTTCAACGGACAACCCATAAATTAATGGGCAGAAACAAATAAGTCCAGGGTAAGCATTTTCACATGAAGCAACCTTAAATTTCCAGAAAGTAGAACTTTAATGGAGGCTCTCGTGAAGTCTTTCATGGAGGCAAAAAAAAGTTTTGATAAAATCAACAATTAGAGGGATGGACTGTAAATAACTTGCACCTATGAATTGTTGGAAGAAGATCGAAGAATTGCTCAGGGACTGAAAATCTTTTGCCAAAAAAGGATGATTTCTCTATATGTCAAAGAAGATGATTTGGTTGTACATTAGAGTGAGGCAGGTTGCAATTTTTGATTGATAAGTTTACGGGAGATAAGGAGAAAGAGATTGGGAAGGTGCTAAATAATTTTGTAGAATGACAAAAAAGCCCATCATTTAATGTGTTGGTAATTGATAAATAAGGGTATTTTAGGAAAATAAAAAGTGAGTACAATGCTACCTACAACCTTCATGTTGTAGGTTAGCAAAACCCTACATATATATATAATGTAATTTTTTTCCGAGGGGGTTAGGGTGAGCACCCTCCAGCCCCCTCGATCCGCCCCTGTTGTTGACTACCAAAACAAATAGAAATTAATAAAACTTTTTTGGTTTTGTCACCAAGAAGAATTGGCATGCCAGTAATCACAAAACTTTCTAATTTTTTGTAACTTCTTATGTCCCCAAAATGAACTCAGCTAACTGAAGTTTTTTTTCATGTTACCGGTACCATTCATTACATCACACACAATATAGAACGAATTATGGGCTTTTCATTTCAATGTATGACTATATCTATGGTACAATGGACAAATCAATTGACACGTTATTTGAAAAGTCATGAGAAAGGAGAGGTGAATCTCCTGATGTAGTGTATCTAACACATCTAACAATTCCTAAATCCATCTACCATCTTCGGATAGGGTTCGCGCACTTTGCCTCAAAACCCAACACCTCCAAGTGGTATTTCTGGTTAATATGGCCTATTTCCCGATGCTCAATGATTGTTATATGGATTTACAACTACACATTCATCGTTGAGAGAAATGTTTACAAGAATCTAAAATTCCAAACTTGGGCAATCCCAAAGTATCGCGTACAAGTAAGAACTATACTTGGTAAACTTCTTTTCAACTAGTATGTTTCTAAAGAGCTTATTGGAATATATCTTAATTGCATTTCAGTATAACATCTAGTCACAAAGAGAAAATATTAACAAGTTGATTGAGGAAATAATCACAGAAGCAGATGTTATGGATCAGCCAGCCCAAGTCAGTAGCGAAATTGAGAATGGGCCTGGAACAATTAGGAAAAGCCAACGGATCAAGCAGCCCAACAAAAAGCTACAGGACTATAGTTTAGGCTAAGCAGAGACAAGCACGTGAGAAACATATTAGTGGAATTTGAAGATGGTTATATGCAGAAAAACTACAAGAGTAGTGGGCCGGCAAGAACTGATTGCAACATTCTCTGATTTCTCATCCCATTTCTTCTAAGTCCTCTCATCCCCTTCTATCTTATTGTATCCGTATTTTTCCTATTGTAACTGTTATCTTTGTGAATTGAATTATCATATTTCTCCAGTGTAATACTTCTTTTTGAGTAATCAATTCAAGTATTGCTACTGTTCGTTTTATTGGGTCAGAGTTTGTTCCATTTGGTGCTTTCATTGGTTTGGACTCCATTGGTAATTCTAAGCAAAAAGATTCCGCTATTTCATCGGGTTCTTCGACTGAGTTTTCTAAGTTATCAGACAGTGTGGACAACTTGAGTCAGTTGGTGCAAGATTTTATCTCAACTGTGGTTGTTCAGTCTGCTGCTGTTTACCAGGTTTGCTCACGACAGGAAGACGTTTGTTTATCTTCGGGATCTAATTGTTCTGCTCCATTCACAATCCGACACAAACCAACGGCGGTGGACCTTAGTCGTTTTAATGGTCAAAATCCTGAGGCATGTCTGTTTTAGGTCGAGCGCTATTTCGAGTTTTATTCCATCTTTCCGATTCATCAGCTGTCAGTGGCATCATTCTATTTGGATGGTGAGGCCTTTGACTCGTATCATTGGATGTTTCGCAACAAGCAACTCTTTAATTGGCCCCATTTTGCTGATATGCTTTGTCTCTGATTTCGAGATAAGTCCTTACGTTCTCTTTCTAAGCTTCTACAAACGTCCACTGTGGCAGAGTTCTGAGCTCGGTTCGAGGCTATTTCTAATGAAACAATACACTTGCCTGATGAGTTTTTGGTTGAGATTTTTATTTCAGGCCTCCAGATGGATATTCAGGATGAAGTCGCTATTAAACAGCCCACGTGTTTAGAAGAGGCCATACGTTTGGCCCATATGTATGAGCAGAAGTTGAATTATGCTAAAAGGCAAATGCGTCTAGATTTTTCTCGGACCCAACCCCTTTTACCCAACCCTACTACATCACCTCTTTTGACTCATTCTAAACCAGCTACTTCGCCATCTGTTCTTTCAAAAATTCCCTTCAAGCATCTTATGTCCTCTGAGCTCCAGGATAGACGAGACAAAGGATTATGCTACAATTGTGATGAGAAATACACTGCTGGACACAAATGCAAGGCACTTCCTCAGCTACTCCTTTTGGAGGAGTCTCCTGAATCCTCTATTAAGTTGCCAGACTCTTTTTGTCCTGAAGATTTTCTAGCTAAAGAACTCCAATGTTTGGAGGTTCAAGCTCATTCCGCTATTTCCTATCATGCCTTGTCTGGTGGTAATTCTCGCACTACCCCTCGCTTTAATAGACATGTTTGGGTTCCTCGGTGCAAGTATTAGTGGATGGGGGAAGCACTGGCAACTTTGTGCAAGCACGAGTTGCAAAATTTTTAAATCTATCTATCGAGCCGACACCTCCTTTTTCAGTGGTGGTTGGTAGTGGTTAGCGTCTTCGCTGTGAGGGGGTGGCACGACAAGTCCCTCCGTAGATCCAAGGGTGTGATCTTGTGTTGGACTTGTATATCCTTTCTTTGCACGGGGCGGATATCGTTTGGGGATATCTTGGTTGAGTTCGTTAGGGCTAATTCTACAAGATTACTCTCGACGTCTCTTTGAGTTCTCCCTCAAAGGTCAAAAGTATAGCTGGATTGGAGAGCCTTTAGATGAGGCTCAACCCGTACAATTACACACATTACGACGACTTGCTGAAACTGAGGCAGTTGTTTCTTATTTTTGCCTCCTGCTGGTGACAAGTGAGAATCCGGGTCCGCCTCCTTATCCTCCGGAGTTGGACCCCCTTTTCGAATCATTTGAAGATGTGTTTTGCAAACCTAAAGGATTTCTCCCGGTACGTGAACTGGATCATGCTATCCATCTCAACCCCGGATCAGGACCCGTCAATGTCAAACCCTACAAGTACCCTTATTTTCAGAAGCACACAATGGAGTAATTGGTTGCTAATATGCTCACAGACAGAATCATCCCGTCTAGAACCAGTCCTTTTTCATCGCCTGTTTTGTTAGACCGTAAGAAAGATGGAACATGGCACTTTTGTATAGACTATCGTGCATTAAACACTATAACTGTGAGGGATCGTTTTCCCATTCTAACTATCGATGAAATTTTTGATGAATTACATGGTGCAACTTATTTTTCTAAGTTGGATTTGCTCTCTTTTTTCCATCAAATGCGTGTTCGTCCCGAGGATGTGGAAAAATGGCTTTTCTCACTCATGAAGGGCACTATCAATTTCTTGTGATGCCATTTGGCTTGTCTAATGCTCCATCAACATTTCAAGCTACAATGAATTCCATTTTTCGGCCGTTACTTCGTCGTTTTGTTTTATTATTCTTTAAAGATATTATGGTTTACAGTATGACTTGGGAACACCATTTGCAACACTTAACCCAAGTTCTCCAGATTCTCCGTGAGCACAAATTGGTTGCTAAATGTTCCAAATGCTTATTTGGGCAGCCTCAGGTCGACTATCTTGGTCATGTCATTTCAAGCAAGGGTTTAGCAGTTGACCCTTCTAAAATATCGGCTATCCAACAGTGGCCGATTCCAAAAAACGTCAAATGGGTGCGGAGCGTCTTAGAGCTCGTAAGGTATTATAGGCATTTCATTAAGCAATATGCCACAATTGCTAGTCTTTTGACTGATTTGCTTAAGAAAGAACCCTTCAAGTGGCGAGATGATGAACAACTAGCCTTTGAGACTTTGAAGGCCAAGCTGAGTTGCACTCCAGTTTTAGCATTACCAGACTTCACGCAAGAATTCTACGTGGAGGCTGACACTTCAGGTGTTGGAGTGGGGGCAATCTTGTCCCAACGAGGCCATCCCATAACATTTTATAGCCAAAAGTTGTTTCTAGAATGCAAAAGGCATTGACCTACCATCGCGAGATGTATGCCATTACTAAGACTGTTAGTAAATGGTGAAAATATTTACTTGGGCCACATTTCACAATCATTATTGACCAATAATCAATAAAAAATCTAACTGAACAAGTTATTCAGACGCCTGAGCAACAACAATAGTTAGGGAAGTTAGTCGGGTTTGAATTTCGTATTGTGTATCACCCTGGGAAACTTAACCAGGCAGCTGATGCCCTTTCTCGACCTGTAGGGGACTTTGAATGCCATATCTACTAGAAATTTTGATTGGATTGACGATATTCGAGAGGCCACACAATCCCATCCTTAACTGCTTACCATTAAGCAAGGTATTGAGCACCAAACTGCTACTTATTCTGATTATGCCCTTAGACAAGGGTTATTATTTTTCAAAGGTAGACTAGTTATTCCATCTAATTCACCTGTACGTATTCGCCTATTATAAGAATTTCATTATTCACCTGTTGGCGGGCATACGGGGATTGCTCGTACTTTTTATCGACTCTCATCTAATTTTTATTAGCACCGCATTAGACGAGATGTGCAAGATTTTGTGACTAATTGCCAAGTGTGCCAACAAATGAAGAACATGAATCGTAGCCCTTCAGGCCTACTGCAACCATTGCCCATACCGAATGTGGTGTTTGAGGAGATCGCTATGGACTTTATCACCTGCCTTCCGAGTTCTAAAGGAAGGGCCACAATCATGACTGTTGTAGACCGCTTGTCAAAATATGGGCACTTATTCCTTTGCCATCTAGTTTCACCACCCATTCTGTTGCCTTAGCCTCTGTTGCTAATGTCATTAAGCTACATGGACCTCCATGAGTTATTGTCACTGACAGGGATCCAAGATTTCTTCACTCTTTTTGGCAGGAAATTAATCGGCTCCAAGGAACCTCTCTCGCTATGAGTATAGCGTATCACCTACAAACTAATGGACAAATCGAAGCCTTAAACAAGTGCATTGAATAGTATTTGAGGTGCTTCGTTTCCAAGAGTCCACACGAATGGGTACCAATGCTACCTTGGGCTGAATTTTGGGACAACACAGCGTTTCAATCATCGGCCGGAGTGACACCTTTTTAGGTATTATATGGACGTGAGCCTCGTACAGTTTCTCATTACGTATTGGGCAGTGCTGTAGATGATTTAGTCGAGAAGTACATGCTGAAGAGAGATGAAGTTCGGGCTCTACTTAAGAGAAACTTGCCCAAGGCTCAAATTCATATAAAATTATACGCTGATGCTCACCGAATTAATTTGCAGTTGGAAGTTGGTGATTGAGCATTTGGGAAGCTCAAGACTTACAGGCAGCTTTCCCTTCATTTGCAGCACTAAAACAAACTCGGCAGGAAGTATTTGGGTCCCTATCGAGTGTTGAAACGAATTGGTTCAGTTGCATACAAACTCGATCTTTTAGCGGATGCACGAATTCACCCCATTTTCATATTTCTACGGTCAAGAAATGCGTGGGGACTTCTGCTGAATAGGTGACTCCCTTGATTCAGGTTCCTGACGGAGATCAACATCCACCGAACCTTGAGGACAAGGTTCTCGATTGGGAGGGAAGCATTTTTATGGATCAGCCAGCCCAAGTCAGTAGCAGAATTGAGAATGGGCTTGGAACAATTAGGAAAAGCCAACAGATCAAACAGCCCAACAAAAGCTACAGGACTATGTTTTAGGCTAAGCAGAGATAAGCACGTGAGAAACATAGAAGTGGGATTTGAAGATGGTTATATGTAGGAGAACTGCCAGAGTAGTGGGCAAGCAAGAACTGATAGCAACATTCTCTGAATTCTCATCCCATTTCTTCTAAGTCCTCTCATCACCCTTCTATCTTACTGTATCAGTATTTTCTTCTTCTTTTTT
The DNA here is from genome assembly GCF_029784015.1 of Lycium ferocissimum. NCBI lineage: Eukaryota > Viridiplantae > Streptophyta > Magnoliopsida > Solanales > Solanaceae > Lycium > Lycium ferocissimum. Next base: position 22,115,398 of record NC_081349.1, read on the forward strand.
TCCCTATTGCAACTGTTGTCTTTGTGAATTGAATTATATTTCTCCAGTGTAATTGTTCTTCTTGAGTAATCAATTCAAGTATTGCTAGTGTTCGTTTTATTGGGTCGAAGTTTGTTCCACTTCACGAATAAAAGGAGTGGGGTATATATTATTGAGTCATTAATTGTTGTACAATAAAATACATAAAAAGATAGGATAAAAAATATAAAATTAAGAAAAAGTCAAAAAAAGGAGCAAAAAGATAAATAGGAATGTCAGTCATAGAGAAGTGTCACATCAGCTTGTTTATGCCTAGCTTTATATTACATATAGATTCTTAATTGAAGTTTTTACATTTTAGGATCCAATCTAATTTAAAACATGAGCAATTTCTACATTTGTAAAAAAATTAACTTCTTTCCTGCAATCAATTAAAATAAGAAGAGAAACTTTGAGCTAGCGCTAATTCATGATCATGTAAATATCCTATAAATTTACTCAATTAAGATCATATTTAATTTAACATTCATAAATAATAATATCTAAAGTAATTGATAATCCAATTTACTTTCGTAAAGACCAAAAGACCATATATATATATATATATATATATATATAGATGTATTTGGGAATTGAGAATTTGAGATTGATGATCTTTTAGAAAAGTCTAGGATGCCGTCAAAGCCGTTCGAAGATCTTTACTTTTTAATTTCCTTTTAGCTAGGCATCCTTTTTTTTTCTTTTGATAGCTAAGCATCCTAATAAGGAAAAATGTAGATTTTATTATTGTCTTTTTTATTTTACGCTTAGAAACAAATTTGTGGGACCCATGAGTCCACATGTCAAATAATAAACTAGAGTCACATAAGTAATGTTAGTTATGTGACCCATATTAATTGAGATATGGCTAATAATCAAAGATGGAATTTTAACGTACCCAAAAATTTGAACTTGAAGCTCATCATTTCCATAGCTTTCTTGCTCTTGTTGAATTTTCTTTGCACTAGTGAGGACTGCAGAGTCGCAAGATACTATTTTGATTAATTTTAAGGTCATTATTTCTCCAATACTCTGAGGAGTCTCCTCTAGCTTACGGAGCTCAAGCAGACTACTTGCTCAAGCATCGAAAAATTATCACTAGCAGCTTCCCACCTTTTCAAATCTTCCCCCTGAAGTCGTAGATATTTAATCTTTGAAACACAACATCTTCAGTTAGTATCCAATCTGTTCCTACAAAACCAAAATCTGCTTGGAGAACCTCAAGATTGGGTAAATTAGCCAGCAAAACCATATCTTCCCATGCCAATTTAGTAGAATATAATCTCAACTTCTTGAGATTAGGCAGGAAAAAATCCCGGGAGAGAAAGCCTCCTCGTGCTTCTATAGTTAGTGTCTCCATCTGCTGTAATAGAATGACAGAATCAAGAAAAACAGGCCATTCAACAGGCTTAATATCTACAATATTCAGCTTAATTAGATTAGGAGTTCTTCTTAGTATTTCTGCCAAAAAAAGGAGAGGAATAGAGAGAAAGTGTTTGCAAATTATAGAGAAAAAAAGGTTTTTTTCCATGACTTTCTGCCTCAAGAGGATCGGGCAGATGTATATTCCATCCAATATCCAGATGTCTTAGCTCTGTCATTGTCCAGATCTCCAGTGGGTTCTGCAAGTATCTGCTTGTAAAACTACGAAGAATTATGGTCTGTAAATTCCACAATTTGGCTAGTGAAGGAACTTTGTCAATGCATGCAGCAACACATCTCAAATGTACAAGTTGAGGTCTTACATCAGATAAATCATATCTAATTGAAGATACATCTAACACTTTAAGCAGTTCAAAATGTGAGATAATGGAATAGGGACGCTCATAAATATCAGAAGGATTAATGCTCAAAAAAACCAAGCTGTGGATTGTACTGATAATATCACTCCCATGCCTATAACAATAATCATGCTTGCTATGTTTATCAAGCGGCACAATCATTGCCGTTCATAATTTACTAGAAAATAGGGACATTCTCGACATGTACAAAATTTTCAATCTGAGCTTCTCTTATGAACAGCTACCAAAGAAGATCGTGAATTTTGCAAGTTTTCATTCTTCCATTAGCCTTCCGTTTACCGGCCAAAATTGGACTTCTATCAATTAACTCTTCTAGCTACTCCTCTGCCATTATTTCTAACCTTTTATCGCATCTTGCCTTTATAAAGTGCTCAGCAATCCATAGCCTAGTCAACTTCGAAACATAAATCTCCATATCTTCAGTAAAACCTCCAACATAGAGAAAACAAGCCTTCAAATGTTGGGGCAAGTAACTGTAGCTCAAAGAAAGAATTGCTTGACATTGTTCAGAAACTGTACCAAAAAATGAGTTCAAATTTTCCTTAACCTTCTTCCAATTATCATGGGTCGGTTCCCTCTTTCCAAGAAGTCTAGCAACGACTATAATTCATAGAGGTAATCCTCCGCACTGCTTTACGATATGCTTCCCAATTTCTTCTAGTTGTGGAGGATAGGGATCTTTTCCGTAAAGTCTTTCAGTAAATAGAATCCAACTATCTCCGAAATTTAGAAAAGATATACCATGAGGAGGAAAATCATGGCAGCTGGCATAATCAGCAGCATATTTGAGCCGACTAGTTAATAGAATTCGGCTTTTATTGTCATCATTCGGAAATACTCTTCGCATTTGGTCCCAAGCCTCAGTACTCCAAAGATCATCTATGACAATTAGATATCTCCTACGCTTTAGACCTCTAAACACAATGTCCATCAGTTGACCTCTAAACACAATCTCCATCAGTTGATCGTTGCTCCTTTCTTGATTGCTTCCAGTAATTGAGGAGACAACTTCAAGAAGCATTTGTCTTTCATTGTATTCTTCGGAGATAGTGACCCATGCATGCTTATCAAATCTAGAACGAATAGATGAATCATCATAAAGTTTTCTGGCAAGAGTTGACTTACCTATGCCGCCCATACCGACAATTGCTATGACCGTTAACTCATCCGTTTGGGCGGTGAGGCGATCTAGGATCGTATTGAAGTAATCCTCCATCCCAACAACAGTATTGTGATCAGTTGCATACCTTCTTGATGATGAAGAAGTAGTAGTTGCTTCTGCTGACTTGCTTTCATGATTGTTAAACTTGATCAGCATCACCTCTTTGCTGAGAAAATAAACTTCTTTTTCCATTTCTAGCAATTCTTCATAGAAGGATATACAAGCCCTTTCTCGGTCGTCTCCGTTATCCACTAGAATGACGCTTCTCAGGCTTGAATCAACTCTATCTTCTGCTTTGTAGACTACATCTCTGATCCTCTTTTCTATAACCTTCAGAATTTCAATATCATTAGTTTCTTTTGTAGCCTCTTCAAGAAAAACTTGCATAGCACAAAGATTTTGATAAGCAGATTCAGCATGTTGTTGTATACAGCTTCCACAAACCAAACGTTGGTTAGGTTGCAAGAGTTGTTGCAGTGTATGCATAAGTGAAGAAAGAGCAGCATAAGCCATTTTCTCATGAGTGTGAGGAGTAATGGTTATTGCAGTTTATTGGAATGCCTAAAAGATAGATCTGTGCAAATTTAATCCCTGCTTCAGTAGCTTAGTAAATTATTGGCCAAACAGGTGTACTACAATTTATTTACAAGTTCAAGTTTTATACAATGTAAATAATATTTTACATTATTATGAGGTCATCAAAATGATATCTACCGCCTACAGGTAAGCCTCTTTAAAATGTGGAATTTGAAATCTTGAAAATAAGATATCTTACTAGCTAAAACAGTTAAAAATAACTTCTTTACACCGCACCCCATAGTGTTCTCACTTACCCTCCAACGTTACTCGAACCCTCAACCTACTGGTTAATAGTGGAGGTGTTCAACCACTTGAGCAAGCCTCACTTGTTAGTAAAGATAACTTGATGGTGTAAAAATTGACGGTATATATGATCAACTCTTTATTTACACTTTTTTCCAAAGGGGGGACCAGACGTAGTACACTCCCTTTTGTGATTTTCTTTAATAAAGTTGAAAAGTTGAAGGATTGCCAATTGGTCTGTTGAGGAATGAATATCACAACCCGGTCAGCTTTACACTAGAAAACAAGAATATCAAATTGTTTCACCTACTTGTTCAATGGTAGGAAAGATCCATAAATATCAATAGTGTCATTGCAGGAGTTTCTGCAATGTATGCACAAATGAAGAAAGAGCAGCATAAGCCATTTCTGAGTAATGGTTATTGCAGTTTGCTTGGAATGCCTAAAAGATGGATCTGTGCAGATTTAATCGCCCTGCTTCAGTAGCTTAGTCAATTATTGTCCAAACAGGTGTAGTACAATTTATTTACAAGTTTAAGTTTTATACACGGCAATTTAAATCTTTTACATTGCTATCGGGTCATCAAAATGTATCTACAGCCTACAGGTAAGCCTCCTTAAAATATGAAATTTGAAATTTTGAAAATAAGATATGTTATCTACTAAAACAAGTAAAGATAACTTCTCTTCCTCTCCCCACCCCCCACCCCCCCCCCCATCCATTAGGGAGGAGGATCAATAGTGTTCCCACTTACCCTCCAGCGTGACTCGAACCTTCAACCTACCGGTTGATGTTGAGGTGCTCAACCACTTGACCAAGCCTCACTTGTTAAGTAAAGATAACTTGATGGTATAAAAATTGACAGTATATATTAGTCAACTCTTTATTGACACTTTTTTTTAAACTAGTCTCTGGACACGTTTGTTGCACGTGTATCTCATATCTAATTATCACAAAATGTTATGAAGTATAAATGCATTGAAAATTGTTTTATAACGAAATTACAGGAATAACGATCATTTTCTAACAGAAAAGTTGAACATTTGGTATCTATTCTTTGTATACCTATCCACTTTTCTACTTTTCCAATCTATATATACTTTAGATATCTGCATGAAATATGTTTTAAGGTAATGTGTAATGCACAATCTTTGTACTGTCATTGTAAAATTAAACTGGATTTTAGTTTTAAGAATAATTAAACTAAGCCATTTGTCGTCTTTAATGTCACTTTGATTCACCAGCAGTGTAATTCCTAACTTTAAGGATTTCGAACTCTATCGCCTGCATGTTGTACCTTTTGGCTCAACAATTTTACTGGTGCGTTATTTTTTAAGGAAATACGAAAAATATGCCGAACGCATTTGAAGAATGCGACGTAAGGGTAAACCCATAACGCAAAAGAATAGGCTGAAGCCGTAAAATAATACAGGCCATAAGTCCCATATGACTTATAAATCTCCATTCGTCTGTATAATAACAGCTTTTGTTTATTCTTTCCGCTATGCTTTATCTTTAAGTCGCATTCTACAAATGTGTTTTTCATATTTATGATATTCTCTTAGAAACAACACACCACTTGAATTGTTGAGACAAAACTGCACATTTTGGGAAGAATTCGTTGAATTTCAAGTTTGCAACTAACAAAGTTCTGACATTTCTCTGAAGGTAATGCGCTCGAGCATATCAATTATTAAAATATTCAAATATTCTAGAGCTACAAGCTTGAACACAGATCCGAGTCAAGTGATTATCAAGAAGACAAAAAATACATGCATAAACTCTCCACAACAGTTGGGACCAAAGATTCAAAATGCCACAACATCCAATTTACTCAGTGTTAACACCAGCAGATTTTCCAACTTCCACAGAGCTACAAGTTCTCCTTCAATTATCCTCTCCCTGCATTAGAAAAAATTGAGTCTTGAGGCTGCCACGTATAAAATCTCAGTGAAAATGAAATTCAAAGATGCAATGCATATTGAGATGTTCTATCGATATGTTGTGCTTTCTCATTATCACTTAATATATTGTTTACAGCTACATCCGACCTTTTGACAATACAATTCTTTGATACTTATGACTATAGGTTATTACATAAATTAACAACTAACAAGAATTAACATTGAATTACTAAAACAAAAAACTCAACAGGAAAACTTGCTGTAGATCATATTCAACATTTACTCAACAGATTTAAAGCTCATTTGTAGCAAACCCTACTGCTGGGACAAGTGGTTGAAAATACAGTGAAACTTAGATTGTGACGGTAAATAACATGTACAAGTAGTTTACAAGCCCTTTTATAAGATAAGCAGGTAAAGAAAAAAATAAAAGAACACAGGAAAACGCATGAACATATTAAGAAAATTTGCAAATAATCAAAGATGGAATTTTAACATACTAATTTGAACTTGAAGCCCAGAATTTCCCCAGCTTTCTTGTTCTTCTTGAATCTGTCTTGCACTAGTCTCGAGTGCAAGACTGCAATCTTCTATTTGGATTATTTTTAGTGTCATGATTTCTCCAATACTCTGGGGAATATCCTTCAGCTGATACAAACAACCTAGCAATAGTTGCTCAAGCATTGGAAAGTTATCACTACCTGCTTCCCACCTTTCCAGATGTTCCCACACAAGTTGTAGACTTTTTAATTTTTGAAACACAACATCTTCAGGTAGTCTCAAATCTGTTCCCCTGAATGCACGACGTGTTTTGAGCACCTCAAGATTAGGTAAATTAGCCAGCACAACCATATCTTCCCATGCCAAATGAGTAGAAGATAATCTCAAATGCTTGAGATTAGGTAGGAAAAAATCTCTGGCTAGAATCATTGGGGCTAAGTGACGTTTTGCTAATATAGTTACTCTCTCCAGCATCTGTAATAGAATGATAGAATCAAGAACAGCAGGCCAGTCAACAGGGTTCAAAGACATAACCTTTAGCTTAATTAGATTGGGAGTTCTTCTTAGGATTTTCGCCAAAAAAGGAGAGGAAAGGAGAACAAGTTTTTGTAAGTTACTAAGAAACAAAGGATGTTCTCCATGACTTTCTGCCTCAAGAGGACTGGGTAGATGTATATTCCATCCAATATGCAGATATCTTATCTCTGACATTATCCAGATATCTAGTGGGAGCTTCAACTCTCTCTCATCAGGACTTAGAACAATTATGGTCTGTAGATTCCTCAATTTGGCTAGTGAATGAGCTACGTCAATTCTTGCAGAAACATATCTTAAATGTACAAGCTGAGGTATTACCCAAGAGAAATCGTAATTTATTGATATTACGTCCAACACCATAAGCAGCTTGAACTGTGAGATAATGGGACAGGCAAGATCATAAAAAAATCGAGGTTTGCTTATAAAAACCAAGCTGCGGGTTGTACATATAATACCTGTCCCATGCCAACAAAAATCATGACTGGTACAATTACTAAGTGCAACGATCACTCGCCGTTGATCACTTATTCCTTCTGAGAAAATTGGGACATTCTCATTCTTGACATGCAAAACATTTTCCATTTGAGCTTCTCTTATGCATAGTTGCCGAAGAAGATCGTGAATTTTGCAAGTTTTCATTTTTCCATTAGCCCTTCTTCGATCAGCCAAAATTAGACTTCTATCAATTAACTCTTCTAGATACTCCTCCGCCACCACTTCTAACCTTTTATTGCTTCTTGCCTTTACAAATTGCTCAGCAATCCATAGCCTAATCAACTTCGAAACATGAATATCTGTATCTTCAGGAAAACCTCCGACATAGAGAAAACAAGCCTTCAAATGTTGGGGTAAGTAACTGTAGCTCAAAGAAAGAATTACTTGACACAAGTCCGAAACCGTACCAAAGAATGAGCTCAAATTTTCCTCAACTTTCTTCCAGTTATCATATGTTGGCTCCTTTCCAAGAAGCCCAGCAACAACAACAATTGAGAGAGGTAATCCTCCGCATTTGTGTACGATATGCTTCCCTATTTCTTCTAGTTGTGGAGGATAGGGATCATTTCTGAAAAGTCTTTCAGTAAATAGAATCCAACTATCTTCGAAACTTAGAAAAGACATACTGTGAGGAGGAAAATCGGGGCAGCTGGCATAATCAGCAACATTTTTGAGCCGAGTGGTTAATAGAATTCGGCTTTTATTGTCATCATTTGGAAATATTCTTCGCATTTGGTCCCAAGCCTCAGTACTCCAAATATCATCTATGACAATTAGAAATCTCCTACGCTTCAGACCTCTATACACAATCTCCATCAGTTGATCGTTTCTCATTTCTTGATTGCTTCCAGTAATTGAGGTGACAACTTCACGAAGCATTTGTGTTTCATTGTATTCTTCAGAGATAGTGACCCATGCATGTTTATCAAATCTCGAACGAATAGATGAATCATCATAAAGTTTTCTAGCAAGAGTGGACTTACCTATACCAGCCATACCGACAATTGGTATGACAGTTAACTCATCTGTTTGTCCGGTGAGGCGATCTAGTATGGTATTGAAGTCATCCTCCATTCCAACAACAGAATTGTGCTCAGCTGCATACCTTCTTGATGATGAAGAAGTTCTTGCTAACTCTGCAGATTTTCTTCCATGCTTGTTAAACTCTTGCACCACCTTTTTCTTGAGAGACTCAATTCCTTTCTTCACTTCTTGCAATTCCTCATAGAAGGATCTACAAGCCCTTTCTCGGTCATCTCCATTATCTGCTAGAATGACACTTCTCAGGCTTGAATCAACTCTATCTTCTGCTTTGTAGACTACATCTCTGATCCTCTTTTCTATAACCTTCAGAATTTCAATATTATTAGTTTCTTTTGTAGCCTTTTCAAGAAAGACTTGCAAAGCACAAAGATTTTGATAAGCAGATTCAGCAAGCTGTTGTATACAGCTTCCACAAACCAAACGTTGGTTAGGTTGTAAGAGTTGCTCCAGTGTATGCATAAGTGAAGAAAGAGCAGCATAAGCCATTCCGATGAAGTTTGTCTGGGATAGATGGTAGGAGTAATGGTCAATGCAGCCTGAAAAGACAGCAATACATGTAGAGAATAATTTAAATGGGGAAGGACAAAAACCTACATACCTACCTTGCTGTCGACTTTGTTTGTTCCTGGAAATTAGTAATAGTTTAAGCTCCTTGATTTGCTCCAATCAAGACATATTCCTTTTCTCCACTTGATTCTACCTTTCTGCCTTAGAATATTGTTTGGTACTGAATGGGATGTATTAGAAATACTGTGATTTGTAATGCTTGGATTAGTTATGCTAACATTATGTTTTATCGACTGTTTGGTTTGTTTATTATTTATCTTGCTTTACATAATTTCTAAATAGTACCAAATAGGGGGTATGGAATAGGAATAGTATTGGTATTGTCAATGCTATGGTATATATACATAGGTTGAAAGCACTAGCAAATAAGGGATTAAATAATACCAAAGTTAATATCAGGATTATTTTCTCTAATAACTCCTACCAAAATGTGTGGGGAGGCGGCGTACAAGGTATAATATTTTCTTTTAACAGAAAAATTCTAAATTTGTTCATGAATTTTGCAAAATTAGTCATTCATGTCCACCAATAAAAGTTTATTTTAAAAAATAGTCCATCTGCTTTCCTCTTACTAACAGATTGATCCTGGTTGCAGTAGTAAAAGTGAAAAGTTGCACACATCGTCCATTGAAGGACATTTACTAAATACAACATGTAGAACAGCATGTACATATCAGTGAAAGTTGAAAATGGAACAGAAGCGGACGGGAAAAAGTTGAACAAAGATAGGGAAGCAGGAAAGTAATCATGCTATGACAAATTAGTTTATACATTGTCTACTTTTTAGATTTTACATTAGCCTGTACTTCAAGCTGGAAACCTCCATGTTAAAACAAAAATGCCTAAACTTTTAAGCTTAACAGTAAAAAACAATGTGAACGGCGAGAAAAGGAGATAACTTGATCTGAAGAATTACAACACTTGCCTCTTCAATTCCTATAAGCGAAATTACCTCAAGGGAAGTGACAGAGAGAAACAAATAGAACTTAATGCAAGAACGAAAAGTCCAGTGGACATAACTAATCATGCACTGCGTTCCTCCTAATGAAACGCTCTAAAGATTTTGGAAGATGAGATTCCTCTTCTTCATGTGTTGCTCGAAGAAAGGTTTCTTCGCCTTTTCAACAGCTACTTGCTTCTACCATTATTTTTCTTCTTCGTAGGAATACTTATAACTGCCTCGATAGCTGCTTCCTTTTCTGCTTCTTTTTCCTCCTTTGTTTGTTAGCTCCAACATGATAGTCTCTGGAGGGAGCTTATCAAGAAGAGAGCGGACTTCCTTCTCTCTTCTTTGATTAGATGTTTCAAACGGATTTGCCGCCCAAGAATCGAAGTTGGGTTCTCCGGATCCTGGAATTAAGATAGAAGACCAACCCATCGAGTGTCCTATGCCTAAAACATCTTCATATGGTCTGAACGCAACCTTCTTTACTTGGTATCCTTTCGCAAATGTGTGGGTCATATAACGGCTATAATTCTGAGATACAGAAAGATCTCTGAAAACTTGTACAAAAGATCCGGTTACAATAGCAAGTAAACCTTTTTGACTAAAATCCAAGGCCTTGCAATGACCTGGTAACGTTTGGAGAACCTCAAACTTTCTCAAATCCCAAATCTGTATTTCCTCACTATACCGGCAGTAGCCATTAGATGGCCTTTAGGATGGAATGGTACAGCCATTAGATGGCCTTTAGGATGGAATGGTAGAGCTGTGACTGGTCCAGGATGACAGAGCATCTTCACTGGGGCAGCAGCACTTGTATAATAGTAACAGCTTCCGTTTATTCTTTCCGTTATGCTTTATCTTTAAGTCACATTCCACAAACGTGTTTTGCATATTTATAATATTCTCTTTGAAACAATACAACACTGGAATTGCTGAGTCAAAAGTACACAATTTGGGAAGAATTCGTCGGATTTCAAGTTTGCAACCAACATAAAGTTCTGACACTTCTCTGAAGGTAATGCAAACGAACAAATCAATTATTAGAATATTCAAATATTCTAGGTATGTAGCTACGATAAGCTTGAACGTAGATCGAGTCAACTGACTATCAAGAAGACAAAATGATACATGCATAAACTCTCCAGAACAGCCGTTGGGACCAAAGGTTCAAAATGCTACTACTAATTTACTCAGTGTGAACACCACCAACACCAGCAGATTTTGCGACTTTCACAATGCTACAAGTTCTCCTTCAATCATCGTCTCCCTCCATAATGAAAACATGAGGCTGCCAAGTATAGAATCTCAGTGAAAACAAATTCAAAGATGCACTGCATATTGAGATGTTCTATCGATATGTTGTGCTTGCTTATTATTATCACATAATATATTGTTTATAACTACATTCAACCTTTTGACAATACATGCAATTCTTTGAAACTTATTACTATAGGTCATTACACAAAATTAACAACTAACAAGAATTAACATTGAATTGCTAAACCAATTAACTCAAGAAGAAAACTTGTTGTAGATCGTCTTCAAAGTTTACTCAATAGTCAATCCAAAGCTTGTTGTAGCAAACCCTAGTGGTGACAACAAGTGGTTGAAAATACAGTGGAACTTATATTGTAACAGTAAATGAATGATATACTTTACAATCCCTTCATTAAGATGAGCAGGTAAACATAAAAATGAAAGAACACAGAATAACACATGAACATATTAAGAAAACTTGCTAATAATCAAATATGGAAGTTTAATATACCTATAAAATTCGAACTTGAAGCCAATAATTTCCACAGCTTTCTTGCTCTTCTTGGATTTGCTTTGCACTGGTAACAGCTTCTGAGCTGCAAAGTCCCACTTGGATTAATTTTAGTGTCATTATTTCTCCAATACTTTGGGGAATCTCCTTCAGCTCAGACAACCCGTATAGGATTAGTTGCTCAAGCATTGGAAAATTATCACTAGCTGCTTCCCACCTTCCCAGATCCCCATCCGAAATTTGGAGATATTTTAATTTACGAAACACAACATCTTCATTTAGTCTCCAATCTGATCCATCAAATGCATAATGCCCTTTGAGCACCTCAAGATTGGGTAAATTAGCCAGTACAACCATATCTTCCCATGGTATAGAAGTATATGATAATTTCAATTGCTTGAGACTAGGAGGGAAAATATCCCTAGAGATAATCATTGGGTCAATATGTGATTCTGCTTCTATAGTTAGTGTCTCCAGCTCCTGTAGAAGAATGAGGGAATCAAGAATAACAGGCCAGTGACCATGCTTAATATCAACAATCTTTAGCTTTTTAAGATTGGGAGCTCTTCTTAGGATTTCCGCCAAAAAAGGAGCGAAACTGAGAGCAAGAGTTTGCAAGTTATTGAGAAACAAAGGTGGTTCACCATGACTTTCTGCCTCAAGAGGATTGGGCAGATGTATATTCCATCCAATATCAAGATGTCTTATCTGTGACATTGTCCAGATCTCTAGTGGGAGCTCCAAGTCTGTCACACCTCCTCTTTTATCAAGAATTATGGTCTGTAAATTCCACAATTTGGCTAGTGAAGGAGCTTCGTCAATGTTTGCAGCAACATATCTCAAATGTACAAGTTGAGGTGCAACATCAGAGAAATTGTAACTAATTGAAGATATATCCAACACCTTAAGCAGCTCAAAATGTGAGATAATGTTACAGGGACGCCTATAATAGTATAGATTATTGCTCGTAAAAACCAAGCTGCGGTTTGTACTGATGATACCACTCCCATGCCAATGAAAAATAACATTATTGTAATGAATATCAAGCGGAACAATCACTCGCCGTTGATAATTAATTCCTTCTGAGAAAATAGGGACATTCTCATTCTTCACATGTACAAAATTTTCAGTTCGAGCTTCTTATACATAGTTGTCGAATGACATCATGAATTTTACAAGTTTTAATCCTTCCATTAGCCCTTCTTCTACCAACCAAAATTAGACTCCTATCAATTAACTCTTCTAGATACTCCTCTGCCACCACTCCTAACCTTTTATTGTTTCTTGCCTTTATAAACTGCTCAGCAATCCATAGCCTAGTCAATGTCGAAACATAAATCTCCATATCTTCAGGAAAACCGCCAACATAGAGAAAACAAGCCTTCAAATGTTGGGGCAAGTAACTGTAGCTCAAAGAAAGAATTGCTTCACACTGTTCAGAAACCGTACCAAAGAATGAGTTCAAATTTCCCTGAACTTCCTTCCAATTATCATGTGTGGGATCCATCTTGGCAAGAAATCCAGCAACGACAACAATCGAGAGAGGTAAACCTTGACATTGTCGTACAATATGCTTCCCTATTTCCTCTAGTTGTGGAGGACAGGGATCTTTTCTGAATACTCTTTCGGTAAATAGATTCCAACTATCTTCTAAACTTAGAAAAGACATATTATAAGGAGGAAAATCAGAGCAGCTTACATAATCAGCAACATATTTGAGTCGCGTGGTTAATAGAATCCGACTTTTCTTGTTATCATTTGGAAATAATCTTTGTATCTGGTCCCAAGCCTCAGTAGTCCAGAGATCATCTATGACAATTAGAAACCTCCTACCCTTCAGACTTTTATACACAATCTCCGCTAGTTGATCATTGTTTATTTCTTGATTGATTCCAGTAATTGAAGAGACAACATCAAGTAGCACTTGTCTCTCATTGTAGTTTTCAGAGACAGTGACCCATGCATGTGTATCAAATCGATGTCGAATAGATGGATCATCATAAACTTTTCTAGCGAGAGTTGACTTACCTATACCGCCCATACCGACAATTGATATGACAGTTAGCTCATCTGTTTGGGCAATGAGGCGATCTATTATGTAGTTAAAGTCATCCTCCATTCCAACAACAGTATTGTGTTCAGTTGCATACCTTCTTGATGATGATGGAGTAGTTGCTTCTATAGATTTGCTTCCATGCTTGTTAAACTCGATCAGCGTCATCTCTTTCCTGCTTCTTGATGATGGAGGAGTAGTTGCTTCTGTAGATTTTCTTCCATGCTTGTTAAACTCGATCAGCATCATCTCTTTCCTGAGAAAATAAACTTCTTTTTCCACTTCTTTCAATTCTTCATAGAAGGATCTACAAGCCCTATCTCGAGCGTCTCCATTATCTGCTAGAATGACTCTTGTCAGGCTTGAATCAACTCCATCTTCTGCTTTGTAGACTACATCTCTGATCCTCTTTTCTAAAACCTTGAGAGTTTCAATATCTTTGGCTTCCTTTGTAGTATCCTCAAGAAAAACTTGTAGAGCAGAAAGATTTTGACAAGCAGATTCAGCATGTTGTTGTATACAGCTTACACAAACCAAACTTTGGTTAGGTTGCAAGAGTTGCTGCAGTGTATGCATAAGTGAAGAAAGAGCAGCATAAGCCATCCCAATGAAGTTTGGTTGGGATAGATAGTAGGAGTAATGGTCAAATGCAGCCTGAAAAGACACCAATATATGTAGAAAATGTAATTTAAATGGGGAAGGACAAAAACCTACACATCTACCTTGCTGTTGTCTTTTCTTTATTCAGGTAATTTAATAGTTTAAGCTCCTTGATTTGCTCTAATTTTGTTTCCTCGAGACAATCCACGTGCTGCTGGTCCAAATTAGCCGCATCATTTCATGATTTGCAACAATAATGGCTCAAGAGCATAACTGGTGTCTATGTTCATGAGTTAAAACTCTTTAACTACTAGTCTCTAGGGGGACTAACAAAGTGTAGTGCACAAAGGACTACTATTTTCTTTTAACAGAAAAAGTCCAAATTTCTTCCTGAATCTTGCAAAATTAGTCATTCATGTCCACCAATAAAAGTTTGTTTTAAAAAATAGTCATCGTTACCCAAACATATCATATATATCCTCAGTCTGCTTTCCTCTTACTAACAGATTGATCTTTGGTCGTAGTAGTAAAAGTGAAAAGTTGCACACATCGTCCATTGAAGACATATACTAAATACAAGAACATCTGTACATATCAGGGCAAGTTCAAAATGGAACGGGAAAAAGTCGAACAATGACAAGGAAGCAGGAAGTAATCAAGGCTATGAATAAAATGATTCATACACTCCCTAGTATGTAGATTTTACATTGGCCTGTACTTCAAGCTGGAAACCTCCATGTTAAAACAAGAATGCCTAGACTTTGAACCTCAACAGTAAAAAAACAATGTAAACAGTTAGAAAAGGAGATAACTTAATCTGAAGAATTACAACATTTGCCTCTTCAATTCCTATAAGCAAAGTTCCCTCAAGGGTAAGAAAGATAAGTCCAGCGGACATAACTAATCATGCAACTGCCTTCTTCCTAACGAAACGCTCTAAAGATTTCGGAAGCTGAGTTTCCTCAGTGAGTTTCCTCTTATTCATGTGTTGCTCCAAGAAAGGTTTCTTAGCTTTTTCAACAGCTTCTTGCTTCTTCTTTGCGATCTTACTCGGCTTGCTTCTACCTTTTGTTTTCTTCTTCATAGGAATATTTTTAGCTTCCTCAATAGCAGCTTCCATTTCTGCTTCTCTTTCCTCCTTTGTTGGCTTTTCCTTCTTCCATGCTGGTCTCACCGAACCAATCTTTGTCGGATCCAACATGATAGTCTCCGGAGGAAGTTTATCAAGAAGAGAGCGGACTTCCTTCTCTCTTCTTTGTTTAGATGTTTCGAACGGATTTGCCACCCAAGAATCAAAGTTGGGTTCTCCGGATCCTGGAATTAAGATAGAAGACCAACCCATCGAATGTCCTATGCCTAGAACATCTTCGTATGGTCTAAACGCCACCTTCTTTACTTGGTATCCTTTCGCAACAGAATGGGTCATATAACGGCTATAATTCTGAGATCCACAAAGATCTCCGAAAACTTGTACAAAGGATCCGGTTGCAGTAGCAAGTAAACCTTTTTGACTAAAATCCAAGGCCTTGCAATGACCCGGTAATGTTTGTAGAACCTCAAATTTTCTCAAATCCCAAATCTTTATTTTCCTCTCCATACCGGCAGTTGCCATTAGATGGCCGTTAGGGTGGAATGCTAGAGCTGTGACGGGTCCAGGATGACAGAGCATCTTCACTAGGGGAGCGGCACTTGTAGGCTTCCACATGCTGACGGTCCCACCAGAATGGCCAACAGCAACCACACCGTTGAAGGGATTCACTTGCATGACATCAGTACGACCCAAGCCAGTTCGAAGATTAGATACCATCTGTCCAGTGGTAACATCCTGATAACGCAGCTGACCAAATTTATTTATAGTAGCCAAAAGGAAGTGATTCCTTAAAAACTGAAGCTTTAGCACAGCACCGTGTTCCTGGAATTTAAGAAAGATCATGCGTGAGGACCATATTTACTTGCTAATTGGTTAAAAACTTAAGCAATCAGGAAAATGCAAAAGATAAGCATGCATTTGTTTCAACAATATCATCCTAAAATAGCAATCAACCACATGGAATCCATACAATTTTCTTTTCTGGACGGTAGACTATAAACGGTAATTCCAGATCAATATTCCTTTTTTTTGGGGGGGGGGGGGAAGGAATAGAGTATCGCTATTCCTTTTCTTGAAGCAAAAATATAGCAAGAAAAGTATGATTCTAGCAACTCTCCAAAGGACCAGAAGACATATGCACTGTGAATAATTTTATTTTTGAAAAGGAAGAAGAGTTACGAATAATAAGAAACAAGTACTAAGTAAATGCAGAATAGCTGACACCTGGCTCTTCCAACTTCCAACCATTAACATAGTTAAAAAGTACGTAAAATAATGCACCAGCTGAAATAACCATGCAAAATTGGAAGTATTAAAAGGGCACACGTACATGAACACAAGTTGTAACGACAAAACATGTAATGATCTAACTGTCCAGACAACAAACAGCACATGGCATTAACAGGTCAAACTAACCTTCAGGCAGTGGAGCTCCGTGCCATCTCTATTGTATATATACGGGTACCTGTGACATGCCAGATATTTAGGTTTACGAAACGAAATATGCCAGATTTGTGATGGACATTAATAAAAAGGAGGAATTCTATGGGAATGAAGAATGTTGGAACGTGGAATATAATTAAAAGGACATGCACAAATTATTGATCCAGCAGTAAAATTCAAGTTGACACAAAGAAGAAATGCTAGAACAAGTAAGTCATCCTTTTCATATCCAGATTCAAACCAATTATGAGATCCATGTGAACATTTAAGAAGAGCGTTGGAACTTATACAATCTCTGTAACCTGTGAAAGATAACCAAAGGAATAGACTTCCTTTGCAACCCGTCTTATAACACATAACAATCAAGAAAGTGCATAAAATGAGTCTTACTTCTTTTGAGCAGCAGCGAAAAACTGTTCATTATGCAAGAAGACTACATCACGCACTGTTTCCCTGACCTGGAAAGAAACCAAAGCTATAAGCAAATGTAATACAAGACTTTATTTCAACGGTGTTGCATAACATGATACAATGATGCTGACACTTCTTCATTCGATAAACTAAGTTTGATATGTGATAATGAAATTAATGATACTAAATCATCTAACTGCAAGCTAAGAATAGCCCATGTTAAATGGATTATTATGTGCGACAGACAGCCTTGAAACCTCCCGAAGTAAGATCCTTGACACCTTTACGAAGTATAACAATAACATCTATATGCTTGTTTTATATAATCTTTTTCGAGAATAAATAAAAAAACAATTAAGTACCTGTAGTTCTTTAATGGCATTCATGTTTTTCATATCTACAATAGCAATGTGACCCTTTCGTCCAGCTGCAGCCATGTAGCGACCACTAGGTGTGAATTCAAGAGTGTAAGGACCAAAATCTGCAAAATACAAGTCAACAACTGATGTGAAGCTACATAAACCATAATCTGTGGAAACATACAAAAAAAACAAATGACAGACAGGAGAGCAGCACCAATGCCTCACTTTATCATCAACAATTAATAAGATGGATAATGCACAGGCTCATCATCATATAAATCACCATCGAATATTCATACTGGTTAAATATCAAGCACAATGAAAAACAAGGAGAAGATTCGAAGATAGGCAAAGAACTGAAAGTAAACAAACAGAAGAATATCCACCACCTCTCTTATTTGAGAAAGCTGAGTATGAAATGAAGTATATAGCATGAATGCATCAGACCAAATATTTCATAACTATTTGACTATTTCAAAATTCTGTGATAAAGCATAATAACTAAAGTTTTCATCTTCACCGGCTTCCGTTAGTGACGCTTTTAATAAGATACAAAGAATTATCTGAGCAAAATCTCAAGTCTAAAAAATTGAGTAATGACCAAAACCAGTTACAGTTGCTAGGGATGAAGCATAATACATTTCACTATTCTGCTTGCAAGTTTAAATGGATAAACATGCAGGACATGCCCAAATTCAATTATCATGAAAATGAAATTGAAAGAAAGACCGGCAACTTTGCAGCTTTTCAGTATTTATATATAAGCAAAATCTTCCAAAAGCTTAACCTGGTAAGACGATATCAAATTGTTTCCTAGAGCTCAAAATGTCAACTTCATTGGCAATTGCATCCTGCTTTATTCTCCACGTCTTCTCAATACCGTCACCCTCTAGATAACCACCCTCACTTGGCATAAGCCACTGACAAAAGCAGAAGAGTTAGAGATTCAAACAAATCTCAGTGACAGGCATAAAATTGTACGTAGTTGGTAAAATCAACTTCAAATGGTTAACAGAGGTAACACTGTTAGACTTGACGGAAACAGTGGGAAAAAAGGACTTGACTATAAACACCAAGAAAGTCCCATCAAATCCTAAAATATGCAACACCAAGCAAGTAACATCAAATCGTAAAATAGGCAACACCAAAAAATACAGTTGACACAGAATATACAAAAAATAGCAAAAGCTACATCTTAAAAAGCTGCACCAGAATCTAGAACTAAATAACTACAAAAAAATATACCTCCTTTTATTTTCGAAACTATAAAAAAATGTACATCTAGATGTGAGTTCCCAGTAATTTCCTTTTTCTTCATTCCCGTCAAATCTAACACTCTGTCTAGTAAATATTTGTCGGAGACTAAAAGCGTTAACTTTTGGCAAACTTAAAGGACCAAAAATGTTAAGTTCGTACTTTAGATACTATCTTGAACCTACCCTCAAACATTAGGGGCCAATTTTTTCATTTTCTCTGCAATTTGACCTAGGTTTTCCGCAGTTGAGTTTAATGAAAAAAAATACAAGCAACGTTGGGCTGGGAGGAGGAAGCAGTTAGGGCAGTAGAATAAATCTACTAGTTACAATGTGAGAAACAAAAATAGTGATATGCATAACCAATATCCTGCAGATACCTAGAAAATTAAGTTAAACTATCAGAACAAAGTCTAGACACCTTCTCAGCCTTCGCGGCAGCTGCTGCAGATTTTCCATACAAATCTTCTTTCACAGCAAGCTGACCCTGTAATTTTTTATCTTTCAATGCCTGCAAATTATTAGAAGTAGCTCTTTAACATCTGATCATCAAGGAAAAGAAAAACAAACCAGTTTGTAAATCAAAGTTTTGAGTTAAAAGCAAGTTTATAAATCTTAACAAACTTCAGTACCTTCAAATCTGTTCCTTCACCTCTAAGATATTTCTTTTGTGTCATATCCATCTCTTCAGAAATGACCTGCCAGTCAAGATATCGAGAAGAATCACAAGGCAGTTGAGTAAGAATAAGAAAGGAAATGATCAAGTTCTAAAGATTTCTATGCATAGTGATGTTTGGTACTTCTAATCAAGAAATATTGGATCTAATCATCAATTGTAATCCTTTTGATCCCTAATACTACTTCAAACAACCATGTTAAGAACTCAAAGGTTTCAACATGCCATCGCTTAAGTTCTAAAACTAAGGTCCAATATTACTGTAAAGAAAGCAAAGTCCAGAAAAATACTAAAAACGTAACAAGATTCATCTTCCCAAAATAGGCATAAAGCGAACAATACAGAACAATCCTACTAGGTGTTGATAATGATCAATAACCACCATATATAACCCGTAGTTTAACCCAACTCAACCAAATCTAAAGAGTGAATGATAGTGGCCGCCGTTTGGCCATGAGAATTGTTCACTTTTTTTCCGGAATAGTTTTTCACTTCATTTCAAACTCAATGTTTTTGGTTATAAAAGTTCCAAATCCAACTTGGAGTTGGATTTCAAATTTGGAGAAGTGCTCCAAACATGTTTTCCAACTCCGACTTCATAAATTCCAAATAAAGTGCTCTCTTCTCTCCTTTGCAAAAAGTATAACCAAACACAATTCATTCTAACTACTATTTTCTAGATAATTTCAAAACTTAATCAGTTTGCTTCAAGTAATAGTTCCATATTACTTAAAAACTGGTTATATTACACACAACCCAAGCACAGATTCTGATGAAGAACTCATTCCACCACTTATAACATTCAATTTAGATAAAAAGAATCCAAAAAAAAAAAAAACCTACAATGAAGGAATAACCACAGCTATATATAGAAAAAAATACAGAATTTCTAATTATGAGTGGCCAAGAACAAATTTTTCTCAATACTTGATTCAAAAACAGCAACTTTATCAACTACCCTTTACCCCATTTTGCCTGTAAATTTGAAAAGTAATATAAAAACTACAAATTACTAATTGTGAATGGCCAAGAACAATTTTTTTATTAATACTTGATACAAAAACAGCAACTTTATCAACTACCCTTTACACCATTTTGTATGTAAATTTGAAAATTAATTAAAAAAAACTCACCTCATCTGTAGTAGGATTACTTTTCTTTGGAGTTATTTTCTCCACCTTCACCACCATATTTGCACTTAAAAATATATATTTCCAAAGCTTTGTAAACAGCAAATATATAAAGACTTATAAAGGGAAAAATATATATTAGTTGGAAAAATTGGGCAGCCGGAAAATTGACTGACGGCAAAGGGTTTAGGGTTTTAGGTTTTGGGTAATGGTAGATGTACTATAGTACCACTTGTTAAATTAGGTAAAATAATTTAAACCAAACAAGTCCTTAAGTTTTTTTTTATGATAACACTTTTGCCCTTAAACTTCTAATGGCAGCCCTTCATTTTTTTTCTTCCATTGTTTGGTACTCTCTTTTGTACCAATTTATGCGAAGGTGTTTGACTGGGCACAAAGTTTTAAGAATAAAAGGAAGACTATTAGGGATTGTTTGGTTGGTTGGATAAGTATAATTATTCTGAAATATTTTGTGGAATTATGTTATCCTGCGTTTGGTAATGAGCATTATTTAGTAACAAAATTATTTCATCCCGTCTTTGTAGTATAAATGGTGAGATAAATTATCTCATATAGAAGGTGCGATAAAATAATCTCACGTGATATTCTTGTCTATCCCATTCTACCAACTAAACAACCTCTTAAAACTTGTGGTTTAGAAAAAATCATAGAAAATTATGTAGCTATAAATCATCTCATAAAGGGTAAATTTAAGGTTAAATTATTTCTAAATATAGAAAGGTGGTTAAATTTTTTTTTTTTTTTAAACTGACTAAAAATAAAAGAGTGTCATACAATTTGGGACAGAGGAGTAATTCTATGGGACTAGATTATTTTTGTTTGCAATCAAGGCTCTGATTTTATTGTTGCGGCATATAGATAGAAGAAATTGCATGGTTTGTCCTTCAAATGGGATGGTCTTTAATTTTTGTTTTTAGCAATCGAACTTATGTCGAGTGGGCATAAATTTTTTAAAGACACAGGACATAACTTGTGTGATATTACAATGCGAAAAAGTAAACTTATATCCCGCAAAAAAATTGTTTGATATCAGTGGCAAGCAATAAAGACCAGTACAAAATAGGGCTATAAGTGCAAATGACCCTAGAGTAGAATATACTATGGAACCTCATCGTGTATACAACTGAATTAGCGGATCTATAACTATGGCAAACAAGTCTTAAGCTCACGCAACTTTGTTCTTATGTAAAAATAACTACTATGTATATCCTACTATTGTGTTAACATCTTCGTAAGTCGATTGGTAAATTCGATTTTTATAAATAATAATTTAGAATTGGTTTATAAAATTAAAGTTTCCATATCAATTCTTAAGCATTTGACCATTAAAATTAATTCTTTTTTTGCGCGGAATGTCCTTCAAAAAGACAGGTTTTAATTTTTTTTCCCTTCGCTAAAAGCCGTTTGATTCCGAGTTCAAACTCCCGCTCAATCAAAAATTTAAAAAAAATTGCATGACATAAGTTGGTATTCGCAAGGCATTCCCAATAGGCATAAGTTGGGTTTCAAACTCTGCCTTAAGGCATAAGTTGGGTTTCAAACTCTGCCTTAAGGCAAAAAAATAAAAATAAAAAGTTACTTTACTGGAATTTTGCAAACTTCTGTTTTAACGCCTAATTTGCCCTAAGGAAGAGGTTTGTCTTAAGGCCTAGTTATGGGTAAAAGTTTGCCTTAAGGCAAACCTCTGACTTGCAAATCCCAAATTATACCTTGCGATTTTTAATTTTTTTTTTTTGACCGAGCCTGGATTCGAATCCACGACCTCAGGGTATTAAACGAAGGGAAAAAATTAAAGACCACCCCCACTGAAGGACATTCCTGCAAATTGCCCAAATTATTAATTTACGATTTAAACTTTTACAAAAATACATTTGAGCAGTCTCATTTTATTGCCATGGCCCATAGACGAATAGGCTTATTAAGCTGATCCATATGTAGCCCATTACACATTGATGTTTCAATAAAAAATGGGCAATTCGCAGCAAATGTCCTTATTTTGGAGTGGTCTTTAATTTTTATCCTTTGCTAGAATTCTTTGGTTTTGGGTTCGAATCTCTGCTCAGTCAAAAATTTAAAAAAAAAATTACAAGGTAGAGTTTGGATTCGTAAGGTAGAGATTTTCCTGCATTAAGGTAGAGTTAGAGTTTTGCCTTCAGGCATGCAAAAATTCTGCCTGCCTTCAGGCATGCCAAAACACTGCCTGCATGCAGAATTTTGCCTGCATTCAGATAGAGTTTCAAACTCTACCTTAAGGTAAAGTTTTGCCTTTACGCATGGCAAAACTCTTCCTTAAGGCAGAGTTTTGCCTTATACTTAAAGACAAACGAACTTTGCCCCGAATAGGCCTAACTTTACTACAAAATTCTGCCTTGCGAAATTATTATTTTTTTTTTACTGAGTCGGGGTTCGAACCCTAAACATCATGGTATTAGGCGAAAGGGACAAAAATTAAAGACCACCAATTTGACGGGCAAAAATTAAAGACAAGTGCATTTGAAGGGCACTCAGCACAAAAAATTGATAAAAAAAAGTTAATTGTTATGAAATTATGGATGTCCATTCCTTTTTCTTCCACCATGTTAATGGTTCTTCCTTTTTCTTCCACCATGTTAATGGCTCTCCCATTATCTTCCACCATGTTAATGGCTCTCCCATTATCTTCCACCATTTCATATATTAAATGCATATGTATCACTATAAATAGAGGCATAAGTTTTCATATGGAATGCACTTGTAATACATCTTGGAAGAACAATAAAATCTCTCCTCTTTGTCACTCTATTTCTATGGTTTTCATCTTTTAATATTGTGACTCTTTTAGCTTCATTTTATAACACGTTATCAGCACGAGACTCTGCCATTTTTGTCAAATATTTTGAAAAGATCTGGAGAGTGGAAAACTCTAATTATCCTCATTCTGAACCATTGGTCTTCACGGTAAGTAGTATCAATTTGTTGTGTTCATGAAGTTTATAGGTACCTTTTATTATACATAGTAGCCATAGGAGCGGTATGCCTTTGGTATTACTGTTCCCTTTCAATATTAGCAAATTAAGTAAGAACGACATGAGTTCAATGATTTGGCTGGATCTAAGCAAAGTGTTCCAGAATCCTCAAAGATTTAGCACTTTCATTATTTTTGATCGACTCTAATTATTTGGTTAAACTGAGCTAATGAAAGTCTACAGTGACAAATCAGTTTGAATTGGCACCATGAGTTTTACATAAAAGGTTGGTATCTTCTTTTATAAATCGTTAAGTTTTTTTTTAATTGTCTTTTGCTTATTGATGTTACGATTTTGTTGGGTCGTCTGATCCGAGAAATCTAAATGGTTCGTTTGATCCGGGAACGTGATTAATTCTCGACTATTTGTGCCTCAAATGTGTTCTCGAAGAACAATATTGTTAAGAGGGATTATGATGTTAATCTCATATCCCTTAATGGCTAAATGAGAGCTTGCAAGAAATACATGGTCATCAGAAGTGACAATATTTTCTATGCCTCGTTGTGTCTAAACTTATTTATGTCTATAACCACCAGAAGTGGTAATAGTTTTAATGGGTTTATTGTTGGGACTAAATATGTATGCCTAAATTTGTTCCTGAAGTAGCAATATCTTAAAAGAGGTTATAAGCTATCACGATTTGATATGCTTAAGACACGTTCAGATAATTATGTTTTATTCCTGAAGAATGAAAACTTTTGATAAATGTTGCAAATATAGATCCATTTTCTGAAGTGAATGTGATAGTTTGTAGTAAGGCTTTTAATTCTACTCCCGAAGTAGTAGAATTATGAAATTTAATCCCGAGTTAATAAATAATCTGAAAATTTACTTCTGAAGTAGTAAAACTTTGAAATTTACTCCTGAAGTAGCAAGACTTTAAAATTTACTCTCGAAGTAGTAAACCTTTAAACTTTACTCCCGAAGTAGTAAAACTTTAAACTTCACTCCTGAAGCAGAAAGAACTGGTAAAATATCTGAGAAATATTCTCAGCAATGTCTTCTTGTGCTTAAGCAAAATAACGAGTTATTAATGAACGTTGTATTGCAAGCACATTTGAATAATCAGGATTCATTTCCCGAAGTGAATGAAGAAATACAACAACTTATCTCCTGGAGAGATAAAATACAAGGAATATACATTTTATTTGTGTGGTATGAAATTAAGGCATTGCAACACGTACCTGTCGTATGTAGAAACATCTTGAATAATTTTATTAAAGTATCATTTTAAAGAAAAAGGAAGCAGAGTAAAGTGCTTTCTACTATAACCACATTGATAAATTATGGTTAGTTGTTATTGATTTCCTCGAAGGAAATAACAATTAATGTATTTTCCCCTGAAGGAATTAATAACTATATGGTTGCCTCTCTGATACAAAATGATCAGATGTTAATGATGAATCTCCCTGAAGGAGATGTTTAAAATATTGAAGTTTAGAATTCAATATTTATTTAGTGACACCAGTAGTGTCGAAATTTGCTTTCATGGTATCAGAAGTATTTAAGAAATATTTGGTAATAGAAATTAATGATTAAAGGCTCCAGAAGAGCTAATTATTTATTTGCAAGTATCATGACACTAGCAGTGTCCAAATAATATCTGATCATGATAAATAAATTGAAGTCTCTTGAAGATGTTATATATGATAATACCATTCATCGTAGATCGTAATTGGTACGATCGGAACACTGTAGTAGACCAAAGTTTACTAACAATAAAAATGGTTATCATATTGAGACTACAAATGATCGGAATATTAAATATCTTCAAGTTACTACGGGTAAGAAATACACATGTGAAATTTTACCCGAGCATGATGAGATCACATACCACGATAAGCTAGAAGTTTATTGATATATAATTTCATGCAATAGTAAACCGAAGTTTATTAAAAGAAATAGCACTCGTCATAGTAAACTTGAAGTTTACGAGTACGGATAATTTTATCGATTGACAAGACCATTTTGATCGTCACGATTTAAATCGATGTGCTAATTGAGTATTAAAAACATATTGAAGAACTAGAAGATTCTTCAAGAATTTGTTTGTGTTGCTTGTTCTCATGATAAGTTGATTACACCGGCTAATGTTGGGGCCGAATCCCCAAAATTCTGAAAAATATAAAAGGTGAATGTGGGCCCCTTCACCTGTAATGTGATGTCTTAAATAGATGCATCTATGAGACGGTCACATGTATGTTTATTGTCAACTGGCAGTTTGACATTTACGAAGTTGCTCGCTCAAAATGATTGAGTTGGAAGCACAATTTTCAGAATATGTAATCAAGACAATCATCTTGATAATGCTTGGTTTATATCTAAGTTGGTTTGGCACTAGATACCTCCATAATACAGACTAAACCATTGCTTATGAGAACGAGTTTCGATGTTGGTCCGAGATATGATATATTGCATACAACAAAGACACTTGTATGCTTGAATCAATAAATTTTGATAAATTCTCCCCTCATATTTGGTTCGAGTCGGGAACTAGATATTTACATCTTTTAGCATTTGATGTGCGGTACATGATTAATGGATATACCATGATGCACACGGATGGATTTTCCCAAAGAAAATGGGGACATATGTCACTAAAATAAGGGAGAGAATAAGCGACTAAGAAATATGTTGTGAATTATCATCAGTATGATCCTCAGATAATTCAAGTCAAATGCTGGAAGCATTTGCTGACCCAACTATTTCATATTTCATCTGCAAAATCCTTCTAATGTCCCTGAAGGACAGAGTCTACAACATGCATGGAGCATGATAGACCAATCGGTTCCAAATATAATAATCCTTGAAAAAAGGAAGGAGAAAATGATCATAATAAGGAGGCAAAGTGCTCTTGAAGAGCTATGACATAACACTTCATGAAACCTTATGCGAGGTTCAGGTACCTGAAAATAATGAAGTGATGAGATCTCAGTAAGTTATGTCGAATTGCGAACCGATACAAAATGATATCTTGTCGACAATATCTTTGATACAATATGGCGCGCAATATTGTATAAGATTGTGAGGATCTAAATTCTACGTCTATTAAAGCATGCTAACATAGAAATTATTATCAAGTGAAATGACGCATCTTGGTAAGCGTAAAGCTTATTGGACCTGTTGTCCAGACACCAGAAGATGTCACATCATTTAAATAGAAATAGATGTTGTCACAGCCTATATGAATCACTTGATAATGAAATCTATATGAAAATTCCTGAAGGATTTAAAATGCCTGAAGCTATTAGCTCAAAGTCTCGAGAGATGTATTCAATCAGATTACAAAGATCGTTATATGGTTTAAAACAATCAGGGCGCATGTGGTATAATCGCTTAAGTGAGTACTTGATAAATGAAGGATATACAAAAGATGCCATTTGTCCATGTGTTTTTATTAAGAAAACAAAATCAGGGTTCATTATACTTGCTGGTTATGTTGATGACATAAATCTCATTGGAACTCCAGAAGAGCTCCAAAAGGCGATTGAATATTTGAAGGAAGAATTTGAGATGAAAGATCTCGGAAAGACAAAACTCTGTCTTGGTCTGCAAATTGAACATTTCACAAAAGGGATCTTTATCCATCAATCTGTATATAGAAAAGGTTTTAAAACGATTTTACATGGACAATGCGCATCCTTTAAGTACTCCAATGATTGTTCGCTCACTTGAAGTGAGTAAAGATCCGTTCCGACCTCAAAAAGAAAATGAAGAGCTTCTTGGTCACAAGTACCATATATTAGTGCAATTAGTGCACTTATGTATCTTGCTAACGCTACAAGACCTGACATAGCGTTCTCTGTTAATTTGCTAGCAAGATATAGCTCTTCTCCTACACGAAGACATTGGAACGGAGTTAAGCATATATTGCGATATCTGAAGGGAACTAGCGATATGGGTCTGTTTTATACTAACAAAGGTAGTACAGATCTTGTTGGTTATGCAGATGCAGGTTATTTATCTGATCCACATAAAGCTCGATCTCAAACAGGCTATCTGTTTACATGCGGAGGTACTGCTATATCATGGCGATCCACAAAGCAGTCCATTGTTGCTACTTCTTCGAATCATGCTGAGATAATAGCTATTCATGAAGCAAGTAGAGAATGTGTGTGGTTGAGATCAGTGATACATTTCATCAGAGAAAGATGTGGCTTGAAATGTGATACAAAATTACCCACAGTATTATATGAAGATAATGCTGCATGCATAGCTCAATTAAAAGGAGGATTTATAAAAGGAGATAGAACGAAGCACATTTCACCAAAGTTATTTTTCACACATGATCTCCAGAAGAAAGGTGATATTGATGTGCAACAAATTCGTTCAAGTGACAATCCTGCATTTGTTCACCAAATCTTTGCCAACTTCAACTCTTGAGAAGATGATATTTAAGATTGGAATGCGAAGACTCCGACATCTGAATCTTAGTCTTCGTCAGGGGGAGTGAAATACGCGTTGTACTCTTTTTCCCTTAATCAAGTTTTGTCCCATTGGGTTTTCTTGGTAAGGTTTTTAATGAGGCAACTCTCAAAGCGTATTACTAGATATGTGTACTCTTTTTCCTTCATTAAGGCTTTTTCCCACAGGGTTTTTCCCAATAAGGTTTTTAACGATGCACATCATCTATGGACATCCAAGGGGGAGTGTTATGAAATTATGGATGTCCATTCCTTTTTCTTCCACCATGTTAATGGTTCTTCCTTTTTCTTCCACCATGTTAATGGCTCTCCCATTATCTTCCACCATGTTAATGGCTCTCCCATTATCTTCCACCATTTCATATATTAAATGCATATGTATCACTATAAATAGAGGCATAAGTTTTCATATGGAATGCACTTGTAATACATCTTGGAAGAACAATAAAATCTCTCCTCTTTGTCACTCTATTTCTATGGTTTTCATCTTTTAATATTGTGACTCTTTTAGCTTCATTTTATAACATTAATCAACTTTTAGTGCATCACATCGGCTGATCTTGCAAAATTTGCTTTCAATAATTGAGTTGCTCTCAATTTGATGAAATGTAAAGCAGAATCCCCTACTATCTTTTGTAGGAACATATAATTGAACCAAATTTTCTTTTCTTGTGCTTTCATTTCTTCCCAGAGAAGGCAAAAAATAGACATCAACTAAAGCAAGTCATAGCTAAAATATTAGACCAAGCATTAGTACATGGAGGTGATTGAGATTTGAGAGATTTCCTTTTTTTCAAATAGTTATATAATTGTTTAAGTTATATGCTGTGATGCTTTAAAAATATCCATTTAATCAGTGGAATTTACCCAACTATAATATCTTAATTATAGTGTGGTTGAGGGCTAGCTCACTTGATAAGTTCTCTACCTTTTAAAGTTGAAGTTGAGGGTACAAACCCCATCGATAGCTTAGCATTCATTCCTCCCACCTCGTCTTCCCAAAACGCAATTAAAAAAGAAAGTAAAAAGGAACTACTACATGTTAGTTACACAACTTTATGAAGTTATTGCTTTGCTTATAAATCACTTGTAATTGCATGAGTAACATCAAAAATTGTTGTCTTGTAATTACGAGGTTGCGGTTCAAGCTGTGAAAACTATAATCTTAATATGATTTGACCCTTTTTTGACTTCCGCGTTTAACAAAATTTTAGTATATCTAGTTGTTCTTTTTAATTGTATACGTAACTTGACCACCTCACCACTACATTTGCACTTGAAAATTAAAAAAAAAAAACTCAAAGCTTTGTGAAGAACAAATATATATAGACTTATAAAGGGAAAATATATATTAGTTGGAAAATTTGGGAGGTTAACGGTGGAGCTCCGCCGTCAAAGGAGTGCCAGCAGATTGATTGACGGCAAAGGATTTAGGGTTTTAGGTTTTGGGGTAATGAGTGTAGACGTACTATAATAAATCAGGTAAAAATAATTTAAACCAAACAAGCCCTTAATTTTTTTAAGCTAACACTTTTACCCTTAAACTTCTAATGGTAGCCCTTAACTTTTTTTTTCAATTGTTTGGTACTCCTTCTATACCAATTTAAGCGAAAGCGTTTGACTGGGCATAAAGTTTAAGTATAAAATTAGGGATGTTTGGTCGGTTGGATAAAGATGGTTATTCTGGAATATTCCGTGGAATTATTTTATCCTACGTTTGGTAATGAGCACAATTTAGTAAGAAAAATTATTTATCGCACAATTTTAGTATAAATTATCTCATATAGAAGGTGAGATAAAATAATCTCATGTGATATTCTTGTCTATCCCATCCTACCAACTAAACAACCTCTTAGGGTGTGCTCGGTATGGAGGAAAATGTTTTCCTAAAAAATGTGTTCTTGAAAAATAAGAGAAGTTCGACTTATTTTTTCATATTCGGTTGAGTAGTAGAAACTAAGCGAATTTCTTACTTATTTTCTCATGTTCGGTTGCTTAAAGAAAATATTTTTCGGGAAATACTCACCCAAGCCCCACCAACCCCACCCAACCCCCACACCCACCCTACCCTCACCACCTACCCACCCACCTCACCTAACCACCACCCTCGAACACACTTCATCTTCACCGAACCCTACCCCACACCACCATCCACACCACCCCCGCCCACACCACTACTCCATCCAACCCTCCCACCCACTGACCCCCTCCCAAATTTTCTATTTTATATATTTTATTTTACTTTTATAAAAAATGAGAAATTTTTTCTTACCCACCCCCAGCCCACATTAAATTTAACCACGCAAACTTACCATTTTTATAAATTTTTTATAAAGATAAAATTAAATATGAAGGAGAAAAATCAAGGGGGGGGGGGGGCGGGGATGGGGTGGGTGTAGAAAACCCACAAAAAAATTACTTGTTTTCCTACTTTGATTAGGAAGTCATTTTCCCTATTTTTAAGGAACTTATTTTCCTAAAGAAAATATTTTCTAAAAATTTTGAGCAAATGAAATGAGAAAATTGGAAAACATTTTTGGAAAATGTTTTCCTCCATACCGAACATACCCTTAAAACTTGTGGTTTAAAAGAAGTCATCGATAATTGTGTGGCCATAAATCATATCATAAAGGGTAAAATGGAAAGTGTACAATTAAATTGTTACTAAATATAAAAGATATCATTTTTTTAGAACTGACTAAAAAAAAGAGTGTCACATGATTTGGGATGAAGAGAGTAAGTTCCATGGAACTAGATTATTTTTTTTGGTAATAAATGATTTTATTAATACCAAAGTGAAAGTTACATACCAAACAGGGCATACCACCTGTTTCTCAAAATAGAAGACCCAAACAAACTTAACTTACATAGGAGCCTATTTACAAGAGACTATGAAAAAAGCAGTACAAATCAACTTCTGGCAACCAGTTACTTAGACAACAAACTGAACTCAAAAAACCAGTAACTAGCTATCCTAGACCTTCATGCACCAAGAATCAGTTCCTCATCTGCAACTAGCTTGTTAAGGCATTGTGTTTGGTTGGGATAGCATTGATTGTCATTTCCTCCTTGTGTTGCCCCTGATGTGAATATGAACAACAATTTCCCTACACAATCTGTCTTCACTGTAGCTGTCGCTCTGAAATCTAATCAAATTTCTTTCCCTCCAGGCTAAGGCAACCACCATAGCAAAGGCAGCACTAGTGATTGCACCTCTGCCAGTTTTCTTTTTTGCCCATTTTGTAGTCCATTCTACTTCCTCTTGCCAACTCCCAATTTGTCTATGAAAACCTAGCCTATTCAAAAGATCCTATGCCACAAAGATATTATGGCGGTGCATTCAAAGAATAAGTGGACCAGTGTTTCATCAACTGTATTGCAGAGCACACAAGTTAGAGGCACTCTAATTCCAAACATAAGGAGTCTGTCTCTAGTAGGCAACCTTCTCATCATTGCTAGCCAAAATATGAATTTGTATCTAGGACGAATGCGATGAATTTGTATCTAGGACGAATGCTAGTCTGCAATGTGATACACTTTCATGGTGCTTTAGGGAATTGTGGTGATAGAGCAATGTACATCTTCTTGATAGAAAATTTTGAGTTTGATACCACGGCAGCAAGTCTTGTATATAGATCACCATGAATAGCAAGGGCTTGTAGTAAGTACTTTCTTGACTCTAAGATCTGTCTAATCACCCAGGTGTCATTTGCTGGAATGTAACAAGTTTCTACAGATTGTTGGTTCATATAGTATATGTGAACCCACATAATCCATAAACAGTCTTTTTTTTCCAGCTAAGGCCCAGAGTTGTTTCAGTATTGCTGCTTTGTTCCATAGGCAAAGGTTAAGAACATTTTGACCACCAGTTGGTGTTAGATGACACACCTTTTCTCGTGAAACAAGAGCTCTTTTAGAAGTTACTGTTGCACCTGTCCATAGGAAAGTTCTGCATAGGCAGTTTATCAGTTTCATGATCCTCTTTGGCAATATGAATATTTGGGCCCAGTATGTTTGCATGCCAAACACCACAGATTTTATCAATTGTAACCTGCTTTCATAGGATAGCAGTTTTGCAGACCAGCATTGTATTCTTTCAGTAACTTTTTCTACCAATGGCATACATTGAGCTATAGTAAGTTTTTTGGAAGAGAGGGGGACACCTAGGTATTTAAAGGGGAGTGTCCCCTCACAAAAACCCAAGGTTTGGAGAACTTCAATCTTTAAGTCCTCCTTCACACCAGACATGTAAATAGAGCTCTTGTCAATGTTTGCTTGCAACCCAGAGGCTGCTGAGAATCTTTGGAAAACCTCCAAGAGTAGCTTAATAGAAAGAGTCTCAGCTTTGCAGAACATGAGAAGATCATCAACAAAAACAAATGTGCATTATTCTCAATCTCTTACACCTAGGGTGGAATTTGAATTGTGAGTTCTCAGCAAGGGTATTTAGTTCTCTTTTTAAGTATTTCATGGCAATCACAAAGAGATAAGGTGACATGGGGTCACTTTGTCTAATTCTTCTTCTGCCTTGGAAAGGATTTGTTAGACCACCATTCAAAACCAAAGAGTAAGAGACTGAAGTGATGCATTCCATAATCCACTAAATGAACTTATAAAGAAATCCCAGTTCTACTAGCATGCTTCTCACAAAACTCCATTCAAGAGAATCATAT
Source organism: Lycium ferocissimum (assembly GCF_029784015.1). Classification (NCBI taxonomy): domain Eukaryota; kingdom Viridiplantae; phylum Streptophyta; class Magnoliopsida; order Solanales; family Solanaceae; genus Lycium; species Lycium ferocissimum. The sequence continues at coordinate 22,148,106 of NC_081349.1, forward strand.
GCCTTTCTTAATCTACTTTCATAACACACCTAGCAGACAAGCCTTTCCTAGTGTAGCATTTGAGCAATTCATGACTAAACAATATGTTATCCACAATGCTTCTCCTTTCTATGAAGGCAGATTGGGCAGGGCTGACAATGGTACTGATTACAACCTTTATCCTGTTTGTTAAGATCTTTGTAATTATCTTATAGATTGTAGTACAGGAGGCAATAGGCATGTCATCCTTCACCATGGAGGGGGGGGGGGGGGGGAATGTAGCAACCCTCTAGGAAGGGCGCCACTTAAAAAAACTAATCAAACTTACTAAGTTAGATATATTTATCTCGAAACTATTTTTATAAAATAGTTCTAATAACTAAATTCAGGAGTAAAACTAATTGACAATATTTTCACGAGTAGAAAAAAAAAGTAAACAAATAAAGAGTTCAAGTATACCAAAAAGTTTGTAAGAAACTAATTTAAAACATAGTATTTATAATTCATTAGCGGAAATAGGCCCATATGAATAAGGTTCAAAATACAACATCCCAACATAATAGAATCCCAATGTAGGAGCTTCTACCAAAAGGTGTAAATTTCATCTGATGTTAGAAAATAAATCCCAAAGATCAAATGACTAGAATATAAAGGCTATTTTTCTTGAAGTTGCACATCACACCTCCTTATTTTTAAACTCTATAGAGAATAAACCCCTTTGTCACTCAAATTACATAATGGGCTCTAGAAGTTTTTTTTTTTTTTTTATATATATATTGAATTTGACTCCAAAGTGTCTAGCTAATTTGTTAACTAATATGCATGTATTATATTAACAATTTCCTTTTAAAACAAAAAGGTTTACAAAGTAAATGTCAAACTTGAATTTCAAGAATGATAAAAAGAATGTTTATAAAAAAAAAATGTAATCAATTTTAATGCATATAATGAATCCAGGAAACTCGGGGTGTTACAAGGCAATTTTGGGTACAAGTGTCACTGCAGTACAAATAACAGCTACAAGGATTTCCTGATCAATAACTAACTTGATTAGAGACACTTTTTGTTGGTGTGTGAGGTATGGTCCTTTCTTTATGACAACAAAATTTGGATAAGGCAATTCTTCAACTGCTGAAACCATCAGGTTTGTGAAGAAGGATATGAACTCTGTTTCTACCTACCTGGGATCAGTGATTTTTGTACCATTTGCATCATATATGGAAGTCATATTTTTCCTGCTAGCTCTTATTTTACATTGAGTATGAAAATATCTTGTGTTTGAATCACCACAAGATATCCAACATGCCCTAGATTTTTGCTTAAAAGCTTGCTCCTCAGACACTCTTAGAGGCTTTTGTAGACTGATAGACACCTGTGGTCAGTAGTGTTGTGTAAATAATGTGTTTTACGGTTGAGGCTTCGTAGGCCGCATTATCTATATACTTGTTTGGGCTCTTTTGGTTACAGATGATTGACATGGTAGACTACTTGCATTGCTGAGATAACACTTGTCTAGGTGTGGCACCAAGTGCCCATCCACCCCACCAAGGTTGGGGTGTGACATCCTCCACCTGACTCCACTTGTTTATCTCAAGCATTGTGTTTTTTTCTGCCTCTATCAAGGACTGGTTCAAAGGTTGTATTGCCATCTGATCTTGTATAATCACCAATTCCTGCCTTGCATGTTGTAGCTTTTTCTCATAAGAGGCCAGATAGGTATTAAGATCTTTTAGTCCCATCTTTAAGTTCTTGAGATTTTGCCAAATCTGATACATTCATGGACCCGTTCTATCTTTAAAATACTGATGAAATTATGATAATGTGGCACTATCTTGAAGAGTTTAAAGGGCTTTGGATGCAGTGCCACATGATGATTATACTGTATAAAGATTGCGGAGTGATCAGAGATTCCTGGGCTGAGATAGTCTGCCTCTACATGTCCATATGTTTGTATCCAATGTAAATTACCAAAAGCCCAGTTAATCTTGGAACAAACTCTACTGTCCTGTTGTTGCTTATTGCAAAAGTTGTAATGCCATCCTTTTGCTTTCAGAGGTGTAAGTTGGAGTGTGTCTACACATTCTTGAAAATCCTTTATCTCTGCTAGGAGTATATGATAGCCTATCCTATCAGCAGAAGAAAGGACATTGTTAAAATCTCCCCTCAACTAACAAGCACCCTGAGTTGTGTTCACCAGCTGGTTCAAATCATTCCAAAGGTTGACTCTCAAATTAGCTTCATTTTGTGCATATATGACAGTAAAGTAAGTGGAGAAGAAGTTTGCTGGATCTTCCACATGCTAGTGAATGTATTGCTCCTTCATTGTAATAACTTGCATCTGCACATGAGGTTTCCAAAACAACCATGTTCTACCATTAGTAGCCATTGGATAGTTACATCATGTGTTCCACCCTTGTGCCACCTCACTCAAAATACTTTTAGACTTGTGTTCCTTTACTCTTGTTTCCAAACAACCAAAAACCTCTACTCTATACTTTTGCAAAAAAAAGTTTCAGCTCTTTTTGCTTTAGGGGCTGATTAAGCCCCCTAATATTCCAAGTTACAATAACCATTGGGGGTTGAAAGTGACCCTAGGGTCCCCATTCAATCCAGTTTCAACATTTATGAATTTATCTCGAAGACTATCAAATCTGTTTGCAACATTGATAGTTGCACCCTGTGTTTTATCCTTGGCCTGGCTTGTATTGTCATGTATAATCTCATTTTGCAAACTAGTACCGGTAATGGACTCTTGGAATTGCTAGAGTCAGTTTGATCACTAGGAGCTCTTCTTCTTCTTCTTGGAGGATCCTTGTATTCAGCCCCTTGTATTTCCTCTTGACCCCCATTCCAGTAGCCCACCTTCACATGACCAAATTTCACACAACATGTGCAGAATCTTAGTTTCTATGCACACTCAACATGTTGATGAAAACTACCGGTAGGAGTATCAACCTCGATTGTCTCTACCAAAGGTTAAGAAGCATCAACCTCCACAAGGATACGAGCATACTATATATTGTCCATTTCAGCCGTGAACTTGTTTGTGTGGAGGGGACGAGCAATTGCAGTTGTAAGTTTATTTAACGCCTCAGTGGACCAATATCCCACGGCAGACTTTTAGTTTTGTCTTAAGGCAAAGTCTACCATCTCTTGCAGACTTTTAGTTATGCCTTAAGGCAAAGTCTGTCACATAAGGTAGACTTTTTGCAAAAGCCTTGCCTTGCGAAATTTTTTTTTTTTACTGAGCGGGAGTTCGAACCCAGAACCTCGGGGCATTTTCGGTCACCTTTTTAAGCGAAGGCAAAAATTAAAGACCAGCATTTTGATGGGAAAAAATTAAAGATCGCCCCAGAAGAAGGACAATCTGTGCAAAAAAATGTTATTAAGCTGATCCATTTGTAGCCCATCACACATTAATGTTTGGGAAAGTCACATAAATACAACTTTTTAAAATGATAATTAAAAAGATTACAACTACTTTAAAAAAATTACACAAATACAACTTTATTCAAAATTTAAACTTTTTAATTACATAAATACAACCTTTTACATTCCTAAAATATCAATTTAGAGGTATATTTATATTAATGTATTTCCTAAAGGATGTAGTATATCGATGCACTTATATGCTTAACTTAACTTATATAGTATATCAATGCACTTTGCTTAACTTATATTAATATAGTATCTCGATGCACACACACACATATATATATATATAGTATATAGTATTTTTTTTTTTTAAAAAAACAGTATATAGTATATTATGTTTAGTATATATGGTATATGTATAGTTAATATTATTGTCTTCATCATATTATTAATTCTATTATTAATGATAGGTAGGAAAGGAGAATTTGTGGGGACAAATTAAAGAAAAAATATAACCTGTATAAGTTTGTTACCATATTTATACTAAATTGAATACTTAATATTATTGCCTTCATCATATTATTAATGATAGGTAGGAAAGGAAATTGTAGGGACAAATTAAGGAAAAAATATAACTTGTATAAATATGGTACTAAATTGAATACTTAATATTATTGCCTTCATCATATTACTAGTATTCGTACCCGCGCGATGCGCGGCGGGTCTCAAAGGAAATTAAACATAAAATAATAATAACTTCTTTGTATGATATAATAAAATTTGTGAAATAATAAACATAACTATTAATATATTAAATTTAGCGTCATTAATGACGTGTACTTAAATAAAATAAAAATTTATTAAAAAATAAATTGAGTTTGACACTTAATATCATATCACGATTGCAATTTAGCTTCAAAGAGTGGTCAATTTGACTCTCGAAAAGCTAAACAGGACAACTAATATGGGACAAAAGGAGTAATATTTAAGGAAATAGACAACTTGCTCCCTTTTCATTCTCCTACTGATTTCTACGTGCCCTTATTTCTGATATTTTCCAAATATATAAGTCATAATTCTAGGTGGAGGGACTAAATTAATCCAACAATATTCTTCTTAGTTGAAAAGCTTTGGTCACAATTGATAAAAGAAGTATAACTCCGAAAGATTCTTATTCCCACCAAAAATTTGCGTTCATTGAAATAGTGCCTGTGGGATTTGCCAGAATGCCAATAAATTGGATGAAGTATGTTTGCTTTATTCAAAACTCACTCCTTAAATCATATAAAGTGATGCTCAGAATATTAAGGCGTTACAGGATGCAAACTCATTTCGGTATTTGGGTTATATTGAAGAATCGAAATATCAAGACTTTAAACCTGGATGCTGAATTGAAGATCGAAAATTCCAAAAACTTAAACTGAAAGCGACTGAAGAACTGAATTAATTCTTATAGCCACCTCAATTATAGCATTTATATATAGGAAAGATTTAAATTATGTATGTTTATTTTAGGAAAGTGGCTTAATGAAAATCAATGGTATTTGATTTTGCTACATGAACTCATCATAATTTGAAAAAGAGCTGCATGAGTGGAGTAAGTATAAGACGGCTTCAACTATATTTGCTGCTTGCCAAACTTTATTAAGTTACAGAAGATTTTCATAACAATATAAACCTTTAAGCTTACCAGTTAGTCCAAGTTGAATCAAGAAACACCTTCAAATTTTAATGACTATCCTCCACTTCTAAGAATTGTGTGTACTCTTTGGAACACATTATAGATTCTAATTTTGATATTGCATTCAATTTAGTCGTACATGTGCTCTTCATATGGGCTAGAATTTACCTTAATTGCAGAAAGTAACAAAGGACATAAAGAATAAGATTATACATTATCAAAATCTCAAATTTTAGTAGTGAAAATTCTTCTAATGAGCCGACACTAGAAGAATATAACATTCTAGCTACTAAACAAAAAGTTTTGAGAACTGCAACCTCCTAAATCTGGTGTTAAAAGCTATCCATAATAATGAAGCATTGGAAGCAAATAACTGGTCTCACTGAAAACATCATGTTCATAACAAAACTAATTCCTAGAAGTAAAAATAAAAGGCTAATCCATAATAATCAATCATTAGAACCAAATAACTGGTCTCACTGAAAACTTCATGTTCATAACAAAACTAATTCGCAGAAACATAACATAGAAGAAAATCCATAATAATTAGGCATTGAAAATGGCTGATCTGGCTTTTTGCTATCTGGAATCATCCATAATCGTATGACACGAACTTTCAAACACCACAACATCTTTATTTCAGATATTTCACTAATAAAATCAGTCATTGTTTTTTTTTTGAAGATAGTAATGGCTTGAACCTATTTTTTTTTCCTGTTGTATGTGTATGTTAAAGGTTCGTATCGTATTACAGTGTTAGAATTTGAATATATAATCCTATACATGGAGTTTTATTAATGAAGGGCTCTTGATGACAATATTATTTTACCATGTTTGTTACTTGATTGTCAATCAAGTAAAAATACTAAATTCAGTAAAGAGTATGCAAATCCTATTGATTGGATCTAAGCAAGGAATAGTACTAAATTTAGTAAATAGTACTTATACGTACTACCTTGGCAAACCTTGTATGCATTTTAATTTACTTAAAATAAAATGTGGCATTAAGCTGTTAATGAGTAATGACTATCCTCTACTTAATTTCGTGTACTCTTCATATGAGTTTGACTTTTTTTTAATTGCGACAAGTAACAAAGGAAAATATTATAAATTACCATTTAAAAGAGTATTCTTGACTATAAATTAGATCCAAGAATATCAATTAACTATATTTCTCCAATTAAATACACCAAATTAGGTGAGTATATTTAATATGATTTAATGAATGTATTACTATTAATTTCGTGTTCTCTTCATATGAGCTTGACTTTTCCTTAATTGCAGAAAGTAACAACGGACATATTATATATTACATTTAAAGGAGTATTCTTGACTATAAATTAGATCCAAGAATATAAGTTAACTATATTTTTCATTTCAAATACACCAAATTAGGTGAGTATAGTTAATAAGATTTAACGCATTTATTACTATTAATTATTGCTATTGTATTGCCAAAGTAGTACGTATACATTTCAATTTTGTACCGTTTAAGGTTTTTTCTTTTTCAAATTATGTCAAGTAATATTATCTCTTACTATTTAAAGGAGTATTTTTTACTATAAATTAGATCCAAGAATATCAATTAATTATATTCCTCCAATCAAATACACTAAATTAGGTGAGTTCATTTAATAATGTCAATTAATTTCTTTTTAAAATTGATAGAAATATAAATTCGTTTTCCTGGCTTGTTCATATTACGCCACTTGACTTAATATTAAGCTAAACTACCCTCCTTTTATTATAATATAGATTAATGATAGGTAGGAAAGGAGAATTTGTAAGGACAAATTAAGAAAAAAAATAACTTGCATAAATTTGTTTCCATATTTATACTAAATTGACCATATCTATTGACTTTTTGCTTTTATCATTTATAGGGTATAGTTTGTAGATTCTGTAAATAAAAAAATAGTTGTAGGTTCTATAAATAGTTGTATATTTACTAGTATTTGTGTAAGTTCCCTTGATGTTTCAATTAAAAGTTAATCAACTTTTAGTGCATCACATGGACTGATCTTGCAAAATTTGCTTTCAACAATTGAGTTGCTTTCAATTTGATGAAAACGAATAATAGAAATCCCCTGCTATCTTTTGTAGGAACATATAATTGAACCAAATTTCTTTTCTCGTGCTTTCATTTCTTCCCAGAAAAAGCAAAAAATAAACATCAACTAAAGAAAGCCGTAGCTAAAATATTCGACCAAGCAGTAGTACATATAATTGTTTAAGTTATACATTGTGACGGTGTAAAAAAATCTATTTAATCAATGAAATTTATCCAACTACGAAATGTTAGTTATAATGTGAGGGCTAGCTTACTTGATGAGTTCTCTGCTTTACAGTTGAAGTTGAGGATTTAAACCCATCGATAGCTTAGCATTCGCTCCCCTCCCCCAGTGAGCGGCGGACCTAGAATTTTACGCAAGTGGGTTCAGAAAAAACTTTAATCAATAATAAATATGCTACCGGCAAGTGAGATTGTCCAACGCTTTATTTTTTTGGGGTGGAAGGGGGGGCGGAGGTGGGTTTCATAATACTACCACAAAATTAAATGAACAATTTTAAATAATTGAGATCGGCACTCCTTTTTTCTTTCTCAAAAAGAGCTTGGGGAAGAAATTTAAAACGTTTAACAAAGACCAATAACTTTAGCTAAAAATGCTAATAATTTATTAATTTAACAACGTTATGTCCATGAATTTTACAATTTGCTAAACTTTAACAAAAGAATCTATTTACCCAAATTAGAAACATAATAAACACTAAGAAATTTGACAAAAGCTAAACTCTTTTTCTTATTGATAATAAATAAACTGTTACTTAAACTACACTATTACAAACTGTAAGAGAAGATTGTTTATAAAGTGAATTAACAATTTCAATGCAGTATAAATAAGCAATTTAGCAGAAACTAATATTAGATGAACTAACAAATTATTTACTCCCTCTATCTCAATTTATGTGGCACCATTTGGCTTGGCACGGAGTTTAAGAAAGAAATGAAAACTTTTGAAATGTGTGATCCGAAACAAGCATTAGACATTTATGTGGTTGTAAAGTTAAATTGTTTCTGAATATAGAAATGTGACATTCTTTTTTGGACAAACTAAAAAGGAAAGTGTGTTGTATAAATTGGGACAGTGGGAGTATAAATTTTCAAGGATTGCACTTGCATATTTTAGGTAAAAATATATAAGATTTCACTTTGTAGAAATTTTTGATAATTTGAAGTAAAATTGACAGTAGATTAATCTTATGAAATTTGAGAAAAGAGATAAAAAATAAAAAATACAAAACAAAGTAGATAATTATTCGCTTTTTTAGAAAAAAAAGAAAGTAGAAGAATAAACCAAGAACAGACACTATGCATGGGAACTTGTGCAGTAAACACGATGCGCATCACCAAAAGTCCAAAACAATGCAGAATGTTGCATCTGAGTTTCGAACTCATGACCTTTGCAAGGCTTTGAAACAAAAAGACCTTTGCCCTGCAGGGTCAACTTGCATTAAGTGGATTCAAATATGTATATATTGGCTATTTGCAGAATTTAACCTATATAAAATATCAAATTTTTTCAACGAAGTGGATTCATTTAAACCCTCTTGATCCTACGTGAGTCCGCCCTTACACTCTTCTCCAAATGCAATAAAAACAAAAAAGGGAACTACTACATGTTATTTACAATTTTATCAAGTTATCGCAATTCTTATAAATTTATTTGTAATTGCACGAGTAACATCAAAAGTTGTGTCGTGCGATTAAGAGGTCACGGTTGAAGCCGTTTACATTGCGTAGAACTTTAAACTTTTACAAAATTGAGTGCATATGTGTTAGAGAGAGAGGGAACAAAAAAAAAAAAAAAAAAAAAAAAAAAGGAACTCCAAGCTAAGGTTATTCTTGTGACTTATCCTCTAATTAGGCTGCTACAAATCTATCTTTCCTTCCTTTCAACTTTTTCTAATAGTCAAAAACTCAAATAGTCACCTACCCATTTATATCAAAGATCTATGCAAATGAAATTCCTATAAATGTTCTTCCTCATTTTTTCATGGGACCAGCACTTTCATCTGAACGATTGAGAAATATACCAACTGATGAAAACGATATATTTCCAAAATAGGCAAATAAGAGTAAGAAAATGAAATGACATAGCTGATTCGGAGTCCCATCTTTGAAAAGTTAAATCATGAAGAAGAAAAACTGTAGACCACCACTTTCCGTAATGTAAAAGTATAATCGTGGGAAATTAAAAGGTTAAAATAATTTTTGTTAATTTTGGATCGTAGAAAAAGATTAAAATAATTCTAAAACGATAATTTTCACACTTTTTCAGTAATTTTTCTACTTTATTATGCCGATCTTCTCCCCATATATTTTATGATAGAATAAAGATAAAAGCCGCCTCGTGTTTTGTTTAAAGGCGATAGTCAATTCTCCTTTTCTGAAATTGTCTGCTTTCTCGGTAAATAGACACTTCTCTTTCTTAACGCATGATTCTATTTTCTTTTCTCCGCTTAGCTCTAACATAATCCTAAAAGTCGTTCGACATTCTAGTGGTGAAAAGAATTATATTCCTTTTCTTTCTTTTCTTTTCCAAACGAAGGATAAGGTTTTTATCCTATTAATTTCTTGGACGGAATCATTATAGGATAAAAATTATCCTTCCATAAAGTACTAATGGGCACTCGAAAGAAATCCACTATAAGTCTATAACCAATGGCTGAACTTTATAGTTGTTAGAACAAATTTAGTCAACAAGTCAAATGATGGCTACAAATTGGACGACTTACTTTTGTCCTCGAATGTTCAAATTAAACTCAACTCCATTTGGTTATCATTATATTCTTTTTATTTTTTATACAGATCTATCGTTCCTCATGCATAAGGTAACAACTTTATGTGAAATTGCTGTAAAGATGGAAGTGAATTTACAAATAATACTTAGAGAAATAGTGTATCCTATATATGCTATTATATTGTTTTGATGAATAAAATATTTAGATAGATTTAATCGTTTCACATTGTTACATAATATCACACAAAGATAATTTGAAGAATAAACTTATAATATGACGAAAAGGTATGGTACGACGTAAAATTACTAAAGGTCGGGAAAAAAAGTAAAGGTGTAGGATTATTTTTTTAAATAATAAGGGCAAGATGAGATCACATCGAATCGATATCGTTACATAAAATGTCACTTTTCATCGCCACAGAACAACGCATACGATATAATAAAATTTAAGTTAACAATCAAAACAAATATAATATTGCATTAAAGTAACAATACGATACAAATCATACAACACAATTGGTAACCACCATCCAAACAAGCTGTTAGTATTTTGGTTTTATAATTCTCTTTGATTTTATCTTTTGTTAGTTATATATACTTTCTTTAATTTAATATTGGCTCTAATAACTATAGGTGGGGTGCTTGATGCATATCAGCATATATATGGTGGGTCTAAAAAATCATCTGATTTGCAAATCTTAGATACACCTCATGAAAGTTATTGAAATGATCGAAATTATTAATACCCTAATACATCACATGGATTGGACCAAACAAGATAACTAGCCCATGCTTAATAAAATAAAATAAATTAACTTTGTGATGCGTAGAGAAAAGGTAAAAAGGTTGAAAAGTAAAGAAAAAGAAATGAAGGTTGAAACCGGTGCATGAATCAAATTAATAAGTTCAAAGAATGTATATTTATATAAAATTGCCCCCCACTTTATGTGTCAAGATTCAAACTACGATGGTCAAAATAAATATTTTTCAATGTGAGTTCGAAATTTAGGTTTTGAAAATAAGGTTATAGATTTGTAAATTACATGAGGTCTTATAACTCATAAGTCATAACTGTTAGCAATTCACAAGATTTTAAAAATATGTTCCAAGAAAAATGTCTTTGATTCCCCCAAATAGTGATGTTACAATATAAATTGAAACAAAAGAATACAAACTTAACAATAGTTAAATAATATATATTTTTATTTCAATATATTATATCAATTAATTGCGATAAATTAATATGATTGGGTAGATGCATATTTATTTAGGCGTGTGATTGTGGGGTTTCAATTCACGAGGAAGTAGGAATTTGGTATTGGTAAGGCTATTCGAGGACATTAAAAAGAATAAATGTACTTAGGTAGGACCCAATTGTAACCCTGAATTGACAAAACATAACTTATAGAAAGAAGAAGAAAAAAATAAGGGCATGGATTCTCCTCAAAGTTAACACAAAATAACAATATCCTCCACATGGTGATGAGTCACGAATGATCATGAAAATAGAGAAATTTTAATTTTCCTCTAATCTAGGGTTCAAAGAATGTGGAGTTTCGTGGGGGAAGATGAGTTTTGGATAATCAAAATCGTCTACTCTTATCTTTTTATGTTTCTCGTAACGATCATGTCGAGATCAGCTTGTGCTCATTTTGATTGTTTTATCGATGTTGAAGAATGAAAAAATACCACTTTGGTGTTTATTGAGATGATTGACCTCCTTATATGAATTTGAGCAATTTTCCCCCTATGAACTAGCTTTTGAGTTTGAGTTAGGCCCAATATCAATTTCTTTACAATCGAATACATGTTATTTTTTAGTAGAAATTATGTTTCAAGTCAACTTGCACACACCTCGACTATTCTATCAAATACCTCTATCTATCACGAGGTGAAGGCAAGGGGTTCATCTGAACCACCTTCAACGGAAATTATACTATATTATATTTTATAAATATATAGTAGATGTTGAATCTCTTTGACTTATTTGTGTGCTTACTTAATTTTGAACCTTCTTAGTGAAAATCTGGCTCCGCCACTGCTCACGATTACTTGTTATTTCTTAACAAGGATAGGGGTAAGGCAATAACTTAACGATGTTCCAAACTAGCTTTACAGACACGGTTCGACTATTCTATCAGATATCTATATGTCTCACTGACAGAGATATCGGATATCTTTGCTTGCCCAAAGCTTAGACATATGAAAAAAAAATCATCTAATAGTTAGTATATGTTAGAATTTTAACCAATTTTTAAGGTTTACCCTTACTTCATTGACCATAATCCGCTTTGCCAAAAGTCTACACTTATCCTTCCATTTCCTTAGTTGTAAATGACATGAAATGTTGCAGAAACGATGTGTAACCTTTTGTATAAATGAGACTTTTTGTGGGGTACTGCACACCTCTCACACCGAACCCTCCTAGAATCCTAAGCAATTTGTTTGATTTTATACTTCCCAACTCAAATCCCAACAAAAAGTAGGGAACAAATTGACAACTTCTTAAGTTGTTTTGTGAAGGAAAAAAAGCCAAGGAGAAAAATTCGCAGACCGGGCGGGATGGGATCCCACAAGTTATATCACCCAAAAAAAAAAAAATTTAAAAAATGAGAATCGTGAGATTTTACATTTAAGTTTTAGCGAAGAGAAAAATATTAGGTAATGATTTTTTTTATTTGTTAATGAATAAAGTTATTCGTTACTTGTGCCGATGAAAGGCAATAAGTAGTTCATAAATTTAATTGAGATGCGGGTAAGCTAACTCAGACACTATTGCTATTAAAAAAAACCCTGTGAAAATGAGTGGTTTTTATGAGTTATTAATCAAGAAAATTCCAAGAGGAAAAAGAACAAAATAAAAGGGGGCAAGAAATAGAAAAATTAGGAAAAGGACAGACACATCTTTCGGCAATTAAACATGAAAGAATTTTTGGCAGAGAGCACACACAACTTGATAGTTGACACATAAATATAAAATGTTGTCTTCTCACCAAACCGAAAGCCTAAGTTTAAAGCTAATCCTAAAAGACATCAAAGCTTTCTTATGTTCCACACTACACCCCACGCCCCCGCCCACCACATGGCCGCCTGTTTTTTTTTTTCCTATAGAAATGGACCATATAATACAATCTCAACATGATTTAGTAAATGCCCAGTTTTTATTTAGAATTTCAAGGGCGATTTGTACAAAAGAGATACGTTTACGATGCTATCTTTGGTTCTCAATCTTGACATTTGTACCGAAGTGACTTTTTAAAGTTTAACGAAAAAAATTTGGTAAGTTGAGCGGCAAATATAACGTCCAGAACATTTAAATCGATAAACTATAGCATGCAAGCCATGACAAACTAATATGACTTCGTGTTATATTCAATGTAGGTGTCCCCTCCGTTAGCATTAGGGATAAATTTGATCAATAACAAATTAACAATGAACTCAGTGAGATTAGCTATAGACCGAATACTCAAACAAATGGTAGTTTTAGACTAATTTTTTCATAATATAAGGGTATATTTACAAAGATGCTGTAATGTTTTTATAATCACTCATCCTAAAAATGAATTGTTTGGATGACATATTTTTTTTTTCTCGAATATTAAATGCAGCATATAATTCGTACAGTTTCATTGGGTGTAAGAGTTTAGTTAGGAAGTTACTTTGGTCAAAAGTCTAAAATAATGTTCGGCTGTACTTTGTGGTGATTTCATTTGGAGATCTTATGGTTGTTAATTTTTACTCCTTCCTCTCATATTACTTGGCTATATTATTAAAAATATATGTCCCAAATTACTTATTCATTTACAAAATTAAGATAAAATTAATTAAATCTTTATCATCTTACCCTTAGTACTAAATGTTCTTGAAAATAGTCAATATTGATTAGAATATATTTATTAGAGAGAGATACGGATAACCTAGTAAAATACATCTTTTATATGTGATTTCTTAAGGGGCGTGCAAAAGTGAAAATGGCCAAGTAATATGAGACGGAGGGAATAAATATTTACGAACCTATGTGATATGAAAAATAATAAAAATGAAAATATATCATGAGTTAGAAACAGGTAGCGATTCTTCACCAAAGCAGATAATATTTAACCAAACTTTTGAATGTCGTAGATCACAAAAAAATATTCAAGCGGAATATTAGGTTAATTTTATTTAATACAAGTCGCTTAACATATGGAATAATTGATTTTTTTTTTTTTTTGGGTCGAAAGGGAGTAATTGAACTCTAATCCCTCGAATATTTGTGAATTCTAATTGTGACCTTATAATATTTCATTAAGTATATCTAACGACGTTGAAGTATGTGTCTTCTCCGTCCCTTTATATTTAAAAATATGTTATGTCTAGATTATATTTTAGAACAATATTATGCTCAACTGTGAAGTAACAATGCAAAAATTCATCTAAAATGTGTAGTTGAATGTTTAACATTTAGCAATTTGTTAAATTTATAAATATTTATAAGCAGAAGGATCAAAAATGCATTTATTAATTAATTCAGAGATAAATATTTTCAATCATATACTACAAGGATCGAAACTATAACATATCGATAATTTAGGGAGTAAAAAGAACAAACTCCCTACATGGAGTTAAGATACTACATGGAGTAACTTAACAGATCCTTAAAACAGCTCTGTAGGCAGCCAGACTTTAATTACCACCCAAGATGTGAAAGAATGAACCTTGTATATGCTTCGCGGATGATCTAATTATGTGCTGCAGGGCTGATTTATTGTCCATCAAGATGATGCTGGACAGGTTTGACCATTTCTCAAGTGTGTCAGGCTTGAAGGCAAATTTGGAGAAAAGTTCCCTTTATGTTGCTGGCATAACTGATGATCTCAGGAACCGGATACTTGGTGAGATGCACTTCTCCCTTGGGACTTTTCCATTCAAGTATTTGGGCGTGCCCCTATCGTCAAAAAAACTTAACATTAGTCAGTGTACGCCACTGGTGGAGAAGATGACTGCCAGAATTAAATGTCGGAGCAACAAATTTTTATCATATGGAGGCAGGCTACAGTTAATCAAAAGTGTATTATTCGAAATGCAAACTTATTGGGCCCAGGTATTCTTACTACCCAAGAAGATACTAACACTGGTGACCAATGTGTGCAGAAATTTCTTGTGGACAGGTTCGAATGAATATACCAGGAGACCGCCTGTAGCTTGGGATAAATTATGCCAACCCAAGTCTACAGGAGGCCTGAACGTAATGGACTTCTTTATTTAGAATAGAGCAGCAATTCTTAAACTGGTATGGGTTGTAGCAAACAAGAAGGATACATTATGGGTGAAGTGGCTACATGCATTTTACATCAAGAGAAGTAGTTGGGCAGAGGCAGCCACGCCAAAGCAAGCAAGTTAGCTAGTACGCAAGATATCTGAAGCTAGAAAGTGGGTAGATGCTACTGTACCTTTTGAATTGGTGTCACGACCCAACCGGAGGGCCGCGACGGGCACCCGGTGCTAACCCACCGGGGCACCTCTTAACATACTTTCACATTACATCTAGGTAAGCCACATAGCTAAATCATACTTTTCATTCATCAATCATACTAATCCTATTGGGCGACAATTCATTTATATCATCATTAGCAACTATGCCCATATTAATGTACATAAGCCGACGAGGCTAGCAAAATAATATCCAAAATATAGACCGACAAGGCCAAACACATCTAACCATATACACATGTCTACGGGCCTCTAAGCAGAGTATGTCATATCATATAGGCGGGACAGGACCCCGCCGTGCCCATAAATATATACACAAAAGAATCAATACCCAAAAAGTCGAGCTCCGAATGAAACGGAGCTCCGCTATGTAGTCCCCGAGAAATATAGCTATGGATCAAGTCTATCTCCCCCGGCCACCGCGGCATAACGCAATATCCACAAACAAAAGGACGTCAATACGAAGAATGTACTGGATATGTAAAGCATGATCAACATCAATATGAAAGCATAATAGACAACATATGAAATAGCATAGGCTGGGAGATAATAGTATCATCGTCATAACACTTACTTGCTCTTCATAGGGACATTCCATTTCTATTGCGTATCCGTGTACATACATCTATATCCGTATCCGTACTCATTTACCTTTCGTATCCATTTTCGTATTCGTATTCATATTTCCATTCATACTCTTATTCATATCATATACATATCATTTACATATCATATACATTGCATATACATAGCCTTTACATAGCATACCCGACCATAAAGGTTCGGTGTTTCACATACTCCGGCCCTACCAAGGCTCGTGTCATACATACTGGCCCTACCAAGGCTCGTGGTTATCCGTACCCAATCAGCAGCTGTGCGCGCATTATATATATACATATTTACTATATTCTACCCGGCCATATAAGCTATAATAGCCATACATAGGCACATATACATATCAGCTCATAAGCATCTTTAGCATCATTACTATCGTCTTTCATTTCATCTATCCCTAGAGGGTTACTCATCGTATAAGGAATTTAGTACAATCGTAACATATCGAGGATCATGAGCTTAGTAGCTTTTTGGAGATAGAATCATTGGAGGATATCATGGGCTCATAGAAGAATAAGTATTTGGCCAAAGAACCATGCCTTATGAAAGAAGGGTTAGCCTTACATACCTTTTCGTTCAACTATTCTATCACTTGCACGTTCTTCTTCAATGCTCACGTTTCTACCCTCATTAGAGTACATACTAACATTAGAGAATCGATAGCTTAGTATGCATGACTAAAGCTAGAGAAAATTGGACAGTATCTCCTTTATTTATACGACTTCCTCCATATCATATATCAACTCCCAAACATCAATAATAACGTTCACAACATCATAACAATAGCCTTTATTCACCTACATTATCCTTATTTCTCAATTCACTTCCCATCATCCACATTCATGGTCATAACACACGATTACGTTCATTCATATACAACGTCTATCCCATGTTCTCAATATCATTTATAACATGATTATAATCACAATACACCAAGAATCATGACTCAATCCAACTATTACTCAAAAGTGACACTATTCCCACAGTCATGACCCATTTTCTATTTCCTTCTACAATCCAAGTGTTTCAACTTTCAAATATCTTAAACAACATGGAAATACCATAAAACTTACCTTAGATAGTGTAGGAATGAACCTTGGGTGCAAACACTTCACTTGAGCAAAACCCTAGTTTCACCTTCACTTGGATTTCTTGTCTTGGATGAACTTTAATGGGTTTCTTACACTTGATTCACTTAGTTTGATGTAGTTGATCACTAATATCTCTTGAATTTCTATGGGAGAAGTGTTCTAGAGAGAAGGAGTGAAAAATGGAAATGAAATAATGAACTTGGTCCCCTTTTTAATAACTTAGAAATCTGATCTGTCGGGAAAATATACGGACACTTATACGGTCCGTATAAGTGACCGTGAAGTGACTGTATAATCCCATCGGTGAGAGTCCCTCACTGTGACGATTCTGCAAACCATTATACGGTCCGTATAATCAGCCGTATAACCCATCAGTTCACTGATCTTGTTCTCGTCACTTCGTTTGATCTCCAATCCTTATGGAACCTTTTTAACACTTGTTTATCATCTCATTAACAATCTAAGGGACGTTATAACTCTTCTCCAAAACATTATTGAGTCGTCGATAACTTGTTATTCGTAAATCCTTTCCGATATATGTCGTATGCCTTGCCTTCTCTTGGCAAAATTTCTCGTCTAACATCGAATGTCTTTGAAATCTTAATTAGGGTCATCAAATGTCATTCTTTATTGAAATACCATATACTTCGTGCTCTTCGTTAGTCTATTCACTGTGCATCAACGGAAAATTTTTCGAGGTGTAACACTTAGCTGTGATGAAATACAACAAACAAGGTAAGTTTAGCATTAAAGAAGCGTATAAGGACTTTCTCCCACAATTTAATAAGGTCCCATGGAAGAAGCTAGTGATGGTGAAAGGGATTATGCCCAAACACCATTTCATATTATGGATGGCACTGCAAATGAGGCTCAACACGGTGGACAGATTAGTACGGTGGGGCACAAGCATACCAGAGGAGTGTATCCTCTGCTCCTCCACAGCAATGGAGACTCATGCCCACTTATGCTTCGATTGCCAATATTCCAGAACTATTTGGTAGAAGCTCCTAATCTGGTTGGGGTGCAATAGACAAATAGGTAGCTGGTTCAATGAGGTGGAATGGGTCTCTAAGCAGGTCAGGCATAAGAGAGTCATAGGGGATATATTGGGAACTTTGTTTGCAGCTACAACATATCATATATGGATAGAAAGGAATAATCGAAGATTCCAACAGAACAACAAGACCAAATGGAGGAGAGACTGAAGGAGATTGTACTTCAGATTTTTATTTTGGCCCAACGAGCTAATGGCTGGAGTAAGGTGATGCAGAGAGTCGATAGATTCCCATATTAAAGGTGGAGTATGCTGCTAAAGGAAGAGATCGCTGCATATAGATATGTACGAGATTACTGATAGCTGAGCATACTCTGAACTATAGGCTTACTATGTATTCTGTTCTATGAGAAATCAGTCCTATAGTCCAACGGACTGGTCTGTACATAACGATTCAGTTTTGGTTGAATATAAAATTTTTCCCTTTTGACCCAAAAAAAAAAAAAAAGAACAAATTTCTCTTAGTATACTAAAACAACATTATACTTGAATAGTTGTCTTCTGTGGAGAACCGTGAAGGGAGATACTAAACCCCATCAACTTTTCTTTATTTTATACTACATATTTTTCAACCAATCCCATGCATGTATCTTCTTGACTTCAAACACATGTGGATAAAATAAAATAAGAAAAGTGCCCCTGATAGATCTCAAAAGGTGGATAAGTAAATTACTACTAATATTCTTAAGAAAAAAATTGATATATAGACGTGTTTATCAAATATTTTTATTATTATACTACTAAATAAGGTGGACCAAAGCAAATCAACTTCTTCCCAAAAAAAATAAAAATTGCATGGATTATAAATTTATAAATGAGCATAACCAAAGCCATAAATAAAAAAATTATGTCTTTTTCTGATCAAAACGAAGCAGGTTATTTTTATATAATATATTAGAATATATGTAATGTTTTTGTTGCATCCACTGAAACATGTTGAAAGGAACGACAAAATGTGCATATGGGCACAAGTTAATTTATAACTATATAATTGGACATTACGTAGACAAAAGATGTTATTTTGTCCATAATTCACTAAAAAGATAAGATTATACTTCTCTCATTTTAATTTTAATTAATATTAGAAAATATTTTTAAGAGGATCGTTTGAAAAATGTCAACTTGGACGTGAACTGTCATCCACGCAAACATTAATGAAAAGTATAATATAATTCTGAATAATTTGTGAAGATAAAGTATAAATCTTTTAGTAGGTAAATCCACTACTATTTTAGCATTTAGACATTTCCTCAACACAGTGGATCTATATTTCCAAACCCGTCCTAACTTATTTTATTAAACTTATATACCCTGTCGATTTGAATGTTGATCATTTGTCTATTTATGTAGGAGATCGATGTGTAATAAATTATACACACGATAATATAAAAAATAAATTTCTAGATATGTTAACTTTTGATGATTATCTTATTTTTTTGGGTACAATTAAGAGTATCTTATCTTACACCTATGACCTAACTATTGCTCGTGAAATGGTAACAATTTCATAAAAAATAAAGTCTTCTGAATAGGATAATGAACGTAACTTTTATATACTATTTAGCAGTGTCAACTTTCTCTTTATATATATATATTGCAACCCTCATACCTAAGTTCTTGCCAAATTAGTTTACACCTTTTAACTATGACTTAACACAATCGTAGGAGGAAAACTAACATATATGTTTGGTCATGGAGAAGAAATAAACATCCTAGCTTAAGAATACAAAAAAGCCTTCATTTGATCATTACATAAAAAGTTTTTTGCACTGAGCTCTGCTTGCGTATATTTTAAGTAAAAATAGCGTGGGCTGGTAATTTTTTTGGTGCGATAGTTAATTTTTAATCGGTGTTTGAAAATGTAATTGAAAAATAGCCGATTTTAAGTTATAAAGATCTTTTTGTTCTTATTTTCTTTATTTGAAAACGGCAAAGTCCCTTTTCAAATTTCAGAAATTATGTATAGAGTTTTGAACTATCACAATTTAAATACCAAACATCTTTTTTTCGTCTCAACATACAAGTAAAGCGACATCAATCTTTCTCACACAATAGGTATGAGTTCGACTGTGACTTCTTCACCTCTTCAATAATGTAAGTACAATTTTCTTTATAGTGACAGTAGTTGGACGACATTGAAAATTACTTGTTAAAAAAAAAACAGCAAAAGAGACAACAAGATAATAATAATAAAAACTTTCACTATCTTAATACTGTCCCTGACTGTGCTGCCAAAATACTTCATTCGATACGCACGTTGCTGACCAATAGTAGGTCAAGAACTTGAATACACCCTTTAAAGAAAAGATTCAAAAGAAAAAACAAATACAAATAAATTTAAATAATAAAGAAACCCCTCCAATATTATTAATTAACCTCATGCTAACCAACGGCTATAGACTACCAAAGAAATCCAAATCAGACTGAGAGGGTGTTCGGATTGACTTATTTTAAATGTTTGTTTGACTTATAAGCTTTATTTACTTTTTATGGTATTTAAAAAAGATAAAATATGCTTTTAAACACTTAGTTTTAAGAAAAAAATAAAAATTAAAATAAGCTAAAAGTTGAGTATTCTCAATTTATTATTTTTAACTCTTAGCTTATAAACTATTTCATCCGAATAATCTTTTTTTAAATTTGCCCCTATTAAATGCTTGTGTTTAATAGGTCCAAACACCAGTTTGAATTAAATATTCCAAAAAAAGAAAAGTGAAAATTAAAGGTTTCTGTTCATAAGATAAAGTGCACAGTGCTAGAGAAAGTAAAGTTAAGAGAGAGAAAAAGGAATGAAAATATGGATAAATACATGAACAAGTATTGAGTATTTTACAATATTTGTATTTGATATTTGATAAGAAGAAGAAGAAGAAGCAAAAGGGGTTCAAATTATATGTATGTAATGTAAAGATGAATTATTATTTAATGTTAAGTTGAAAAATGAAAGAAGCAAAAG
The DNA here is from genome assembly GCF_029784015.1 of Lycium ferocissimum. Lineage (NCBI taxonomy): Eukaryota > Viridiplantae > Streptophyta > Magnoliopsida > Solanales > Solanaceae > Lycium > Lycium ferocissimum. Next base: position 22,169,131 of record NC_081349.1, read on the forward strand.
CAATGCCGGGAAAAATGGAAAGGAGAGAGAAATGTTTGTTTTTGTTGAAGAAGAAACAGATGATGAATGTTATGTTTATGGAGATTCGAGCTAATACTATTTTTTCATCTCTACTCTTTCTTTTTCTCCTTTTCATTTTAATTCTCTTTGTTCTTTAATTCAATCATCATCAAGCTCACACAAATCTCTGTCTTTGTTAACAAAAAATATTCAATTTTTCACTACCTAAAGTCTTTATATACTTGTGTTTCTTGATCTGGGGTTCTCTTGAAGTTAAAAAAAAAATTCATTTTTTCATTACCTAAAGTCTTTATACTTGTGTTTCTTGATCTGGGGTTCTCTTATTTTATGCTATAGTTCAAAAAGATTCAATTTTTCATTACTTAGAGTCTTTATACTTGTGTTTCTTGATCTGGGGTTCTCTTGAAGTTCAAAAAGATTCAATTTTTCATTACTTATAGTCTTTGTACTTGTGTTTCTTGATCTGGGGTTCTCTTGAAGTTCAAAAAGATTCAAGTTTTCATTACTTAAGAGTCTTTTTAATTGTGTTTCTTGATCTGGGGTTCTCTTATTTGACACTGAAGTGAAAAGTTTCTTGTTTTTTTAGGTGGGGTTGTTTATTTATCTATAAATATTGCTAATCTGGGGGTTTTTTGTGGCAGTTTTAGCTGTTTTGTTTAAGAGGAATTAGTTTGAGAATCTGACATGAGTGTTTTTTCAGTAGTTATTTGGTTCTGAGTTCTGGATCTGATCTTGATTGTTATGAAAAATTTGATCTTGGGATCAAATCTTGATGATTCTGGGATTGGTTGAGTTGTGTTTTTAGGTTTTGAGTCAACAGATTGGTCAAAAAGTTTCAGTCTGTTTTGTTGTCACAAGTTTCAAGTTTATTGGTTGTGTATATATATCAAATTCAGTGTGAGAAGTAAATTGTTGTAATCTGTTCTCCCTTTTGGATATTTAGTTATTTCTGAGGGGAATTTTACTCCTTGTTATTTATGAGGAAACTTACTCTTTGTTAAAGGAAAAAAAACATTAAATATAACTTAGAATCCACTATTTTTATTGTGGGTTATAGTTTTGATAGAGTTTCTTCTTTTAACACCAAGAAATCAGATTACACAAACCTTAGATTAGGAGAAGATTTAAAGAGTTGTTGACTTATTTAATTGAGTCAAAACTGATATACTTGGAGAGTTGACTGCTGGTCTATGGGAGTACCTGATAGTTCTGTACTGGATTTGATAGAGAAAGTTAGGACTTGGATATCGTGGGGTAAAAGTGATCGAATCGATATGGATGTTAACAGTTGCAGAAACTGTTATGAATGCAAGATGAAGTTTACTGATTCTTGCCTCAAGTTCCATTGCCTAAGTTGCAACCGAGTATTCTGCAGGGATTGTGTTGTGCACATTTTTGGATCTTCGGATGTTGTTGATATCAAGAGTTGCAAATTTTGTTCTGACCAAAGCAATTGTAATAAAAGCTCAAGGAAGTTTTGTGACAAAATTTATCCTTCTGAATCTCCGAGGGAAAGTCCAGAACCGCCGTCACCAAATTTCAGTAGTGACTTATTTGATGGTGATTCTACCCATGATGCTAGTAAGAGTAGTTTTACAGCCTTTTCAAGTCATCCATCTCTGGTGTCTCTGCGTCACTCGCCAACCAGGTAACAAATTCGTATTACTTGTAGAATTTCTTGTGTTTTCCATATATGTTATGTACTAAATGGAAACATCTAATATGGCAGGATCATTATATTATCTAAGTATAGATTAGTTGTTTTAGTTATTGATGTGTATAAGAGCTTTGGTTTTACGTTGTTCTCTCAAAAAGAGATTTCGATCTATGCCAGGATTTGTCTATTGTCTTAAAAAGTAGCCGATTCAAAAATTTGTTGTGTAGAAACTAGAGTCTCCTACCAGGGTATTCCGAATGTGATGTTAACTTATATTTGTTTTTTCATTTTCTATTTTCTTATTTTTAAGTCAAAAGATCACCTCATTGCACCAAGGTGGTGCCAAAAACTTCGCATTTGTGTTGTGTCATTAAAGTTCCAGCAAATCTATACAGCTTTCTGAAAAAGAAAACTCTTTTTTCCTTTTATGCCAAGAATACAAATGGTTTAGCAGATTGCAAACTTATATTAACTTGAGTTTCTAAAGCTGCTTTTGGAAGTAAGAAATCTTACCTTTTTGACCTTTTTGCTTATATTTCAGGAGTGATGATGATGAAGGAGGGGACTGCACGAATCAACCTTATAGCCCATCAACTGATTATTGTCATGATATTTCTGATATAGAATCAAGTAGTGTTAGTACTAGACATAAATTTTACCATCTTGGATCATTTGGATCTAGTCCTTCCAACAGCCCCTCTAGGATTCGTTTTACTTCCAATAGAGTTGGGCATTCTGTACAGGACCAACAAGAGACCCCAAGGTCTCAGAATGATGAGGATTCAGAGACTGCTGATGACCGTGTTGACAAATTGGTTTGCCGAGACCATTTTGAGAAGCAGCAAAAGCCATTGGATTTTGAAAACAATGGTCCTATATGGTTTCCTCCTCCACCTGATGATGAAGATGCCGAGGCACAAAATAATTTCTTCACATATGATGACGAGGATGATGAAATTGGAGAGACAGGCGCAACGTTCTCAAGTGGGAGCCTTTCCAGCATTTTCCCTGCAAAGGAGAAACAACAATCAGATCCATTACAAGCTGTTGTACAGGGTCATTTCAGGGCTCTTGTCTTGCAGCTATTGCAAGGTGAAAATATACATTCCGGGAAAGAAAGCACTGCTGATGACTGGATTGACATAGTTACATCACTAGCATGGCAAGCTGCGAATTATGTGAAGCCTGATACTAGTAAAGGAGGAAGCATGGATCCAGTTGATTATGTGAAGGTTAAGTGCATAGCTTCAGGAAGCCGAAGTGAAAGGTAAAGGGCTTTCTCTTCTAGTATCTTCTTGGTACTTATTACTCCCTCCGTCCCAATTTATGTAAAGGTGTTTGACTGGGCACGGAGTTTAAGAATGAAAGAAAGACTTTTGAAATTTGTGGCCTAAAATAAGTCAAAAGATATTTATGAGGCTAGAAATCATCACATTAAGGGTAAAATGAGAAGTTTAAAGTTGAAATATTACTAAATATAGAATGATGTCGTTCTTTTTGAGACTAACTAAAAAGCAAAGAGTGTCTCTTAAATTGGGACGGACCAAGTATAAAATACTTTTTCCTTTTCATGAAAAAAAGGGTAAACATTTCTCTTCTTACCACGCGAACATTGAAATTTAACATTTTTCTGATCACGTGATAAAATGGGGGTTTAGGATTGTGTGGTTAGATTCATGATTCAGTTTTGGTTCAATGCAGCACCCTCGTTAAAGGAGTAGTTTGTACTAAGAATATCAAACACAAGCGAATGACTTCACAGTACAAAAATGCCCGATTGCTCGTCTTAGGAGGAGCACTTGAGTACCAAAGAGCTGCCAATCAGTTGGCATCTTTTGACACCTTATTGCAACAGGTTTATAGTTGATTCTTTTTTTAATCTTTTAATGATGAGATTAAAGCAAATAAAGACAAGTTTACAATGTTCTGTTATCCTAACAGGAAAGGGAGCACCTGAAGGTGATCGTTTCAAGAATAGAGGCCCATCATCCTAATGTGCTACTTGTGGAGAAAAGTGTGTCTTCATATGCTCAGGAGCTTCTATTGGCAAAAGAGATCTCGTTGGTGTTAAATGTTAAGGGCCCACTGCTACAGCGAATAGCCAGGTGTACTGGTGCTCTTATAACCCCATCCGTTGATAACATAGCCACAACAAAATTGGGACATTGTGAACTTTTTCACTTAGAAAAGGTCTCTGAAGAGCATGAACATGCCAACCAGTTGAATAAGAAGCCAGCGAAAACTCTAATGTTTTTTGATGGTTGTCCCAGGCGCTTAGGTTGCACGGTAATTTCCCCTACTCTAGAATCTATCATTTGTTTACTGTAACTCTATTTTTTTGAAGTTCTAAATATTATTTAAATGATGCATACTGATTAGTCTATTTATCTTTTACATACTGATTAGTCTATTTATCTTTTACTTTAACTTTGACCGTGTTGCTCTAAATACAATGTATAATCAGTGGATTTTCCCCTTATAGGTACATTTATATTATGGCATTTATGATGATTTCTTTTTTGTCATTTGTACCTTTCCCTTCTTGTCACTAATTTTGAAGTAGAGACTTAAAAGTGTCATCGTTACATTTGATTAAGAAATTTGGTTTTTGAACTTCATTAAGAGGGTTTTCACTTTATATATTTGACTCAATCGCCATTCTTTTTTCAATACCTCAGTCCAAACAAATTTTGATTGTGTTTACGGTTAGGTCTTGCATTACGTACATAAAAAGCACGCACTTTAGTTGCGGTTTGAGCTTTAAGCCCAGGAAACAATTGATGCTTTTATAAGCATTTCACTTTAGATAACATTGGTTAAAATGTAATGTGAAACTTCCAATGGGGTTCCCTCGACACTCAATGTGTGCTTTTCACGTTCTTTTTTCCTGCCAATGAGGGGTCGTTTGGTTACTGGTTACAATTTTGTAGGTGTTAGTAATGCAGGGATTAGTTATGCAGGGTTTTAGTTATGCAGGTTTTTTTTTTCTTTTGAAACTGGTAACTGTAGTGATGCAGTGTTTAGTTATTCATGTATTACTTATTCTATCTTCTATCTTGCATAAATAATACATAGATTCCCTCATAACTTATACATGTATTAGTTCTGCAGAATTATAAGCTGGTAACCAAACACCGTACTTGATGTGCCGGATTTTATACATAACAACTAACATGCTATTAAACGTGGCACTAGTTATGCTGGTTTTAATACATGAATAACTCACTTGCTAACCAGCAACCAAACGACCCCTTAACGGTTGCGAGTTGTCACTCGGGCTATAATGCAAAATTGATAAGGAAATGCTCATTTACCTTGATTTGTATATCTAGAGGCTGGAGTTAGAATTAGAGGGTTAATTACTTATCCTTTCATTTGACAATTTGTAGGTTTTGCTGAGGGGCTCATGTCGTGAAGAGCTGAAGAAGCTGAAGAAGGTTGTTCAGTACGCTGTATTTGCTGCATATCATCTGTCTCTTGAGACATCGTTCCTTGCTGATGAGGGTGCTAGTCTACCTAAAGTGTCCCCAGCACCATCAATTGCAGATTTTGAAAATCTACCACTGTTTCTGGAACAAGATACAGGACCTGTTGGTTCTGTTGAAATTGAAGAACAAACTAATGAAGGATTGCTAGAAACTTCAGGTCAAGAAGAGAGTCAACCGAGAGAACTAGGAGAGCTGACAAAGCTTGAAAGGTCAGATGAAACCGAAGCCTCCAATGAATTTTATTCAGCTGCTGACAGTCGTCAGAGCATATTGGTGTCCTTCTCTAGTCGATGTGTTCTGAATGGAACAGTGTGTGTACGTTCTCGGCTCCTTCGCATCAAGTTTTATGGTTCTTTCGATAAGCCACTTGGGCAATATCTTCAGGATGATCTTTTTGGTCAGGTAAAAATCATCCTTTGTCCCTAACTTTAACAATACATGATATTGCATTGCCGAAAATAATTTCATATTGCACTTCATGATATCAGATGTCTTCCTGTCAATCGTGCAAGGAGCCAGCTGAGGCTCATGTCATCTGTTATACACACCAGCAGGCGAATCTTACCATAAACGTTAGACGTCTTCCCTCGGTGAATTCACTTCCTGGCGAACGGGACAAAAAGATTTGGATGTGGCATCGATGCCTTAAGTGTGCACAAATAGAGGGAGTTCCACCAGCTACTCGCAGAGTAATAATGTCAGATGCCGCTTGGGGACTCTCGTTCGGGAAGTTCTTGGAACTCAGTTTTTCAAATCATGCAACAGCTAACCGTGTTGCTAGCTGTGGTCATTCTCTCCAAAGAGACTGCCTCCGATATTATGGGTGCGTTCTGCAAGAGTTTGAAATCACTGTGATAATTCATTCATTGCTTCACAATCGCTCTTTAGATAATAAAATATACTTTGCTTTTGCAGGTGTGGAAGTATGGTAGCGTTCTTCCGCTATTCTCCTATTGATATTCTGTCAGTTCGTCTGCCCCCATTAACTCTCGAGTTTAGTGGCTACACAGAACAGGAGTGGTTAAAAAAAGAAGCTGCCGAGGTGCCAGAAATTCTAAATACTTTATTCTTTGTAATGTCTTTGATTTTTTTTTTTTTTTTCATGCTCACAATAGCTCTATGTGATATATGTTGTCTGCAGTTACTGTGTAAAGCCAAAGCCTTGTACGCAGAGATATCAAGTGCCTTTCGCAGGATTGAAGAGAAAAGTTCCTCCTTAGAATGTAAACTATCCGATACAACTCAATTGCATGACTGCATCGTTGAGTTAAAGGACCTGCTTATGAAGGAAAAGGATGATTACCATGTAAGAAACAACAGGACATCAATCCATTATACTTGTAAAAATAGGACTTTCTCCTTGCTTATTTGCTTTCTGTTTGCTTGTAAAATAGGACTTTCTTCAACCGGATGATGAAGAAACTTTCGACCGAGGGCAGGCAGCAATGGACATTCTTGAGCTAAATCGCTTGAGGCATTCCCTCGTGATTGCTTCGCATGTTTGGGATCGTCGGCTTTTGTCAGTGAAGTCCTTCCTCCAAAAGGGTTCCGGTTCAGAAGATTGTGGATCTTGTAATGAGCTGATAGATTGGAGAAGGGACATGTTTCTAAATAACGACACTCTTGAACATGTTTATGAAGAGTCTGTGCCTGAGTTCTCCGACTTAGATGAATATCCCGAGAAAGCTTTGCAGTCTGAACAGGAGGGAACTCGCGTATCCCGAGAAAGCTCCATGTTAACCTCATCTGAGAGTGAGAGCATGCAGGAAATTCAGATGGAAGGAGAGAATGCAGTTATTGCTAGAACATCCTTGGAGCGAGCTCCTTCAGCTGCATCGGTCCTTTCTGATCAGATAGATTTTGCTTGGTCCGGCACTGACCGATCCCCCAAAAAAGCTCAGTTGCTTCTTATGCTACAAGGAGATGGATCTGAAGCTGCTCCTTTCAGGTAGGGGTGTCAAATGGGAGGGGCTGGGTTGTTTTGGGCAGGTCAAAATGGATTACTTCGGCTGAAATGGGTTGGGCTGAAAAAAGCGGGTCATAATCCAACGCGCCCAATGCCTACTACGTTTTAATTTCTTTGTTTGCTCTTTCATAGTTTTTTAAATACCTAATAAGACTTTTAACTTTTTTCTTTATTATGACTATGAATATAATTTCAAACCAAAAAAAAAAAAAAAACTTTTTGAAAATATTTGACAATGTTTCTCATGAGTCAATTTGGGCTACATATCAGCCCAATCTTAAATGGGCTGAAATGGGTTGGGCTAAATGGGCGAGTCATGTTTTCATGGGCTAATTTTTTCACCCTGCTTTCAGACAACCAAGTCAACTTGATTTGCCTCCTTTTAGAAGAATAACAACACCTGCAAGAGTTCACTCGTTCGACTCTGCTATGAGACTTCAAGACAGAATCAAGAAAGGGTTGCCGCCTTCTTCGTTGCATTTATCATCAATTAGGTCTTTTCATGCTTCTGGAGACTACAAGAATATGATCAGAGACCCTGTTTCCAGTGTTCAGAGAACTTATTCTCAGATGTCACCTAGTGAGGCTCATAAGTTTAATCTACTAATGGGTTCTTCGCCCTCGTTTATTTCTTATGCATCTCTTATACCCGACGGAGCTCGGTTGATGGTGCCACAAAATAGTCACAGAGATGTTGTCCTAGCTGTTTATGACAGTGAACCTACTAGCATTATATCTTATGCACTTTGTTCAAAAGTGTATAATGACTGGGTGGAGCCGGGTTGGAACACAAGTGACATCAACAAGGAGGCTGGAGTGGGTCCTAGCCTTTCGGCATGGCAATCTTTTGGCTCTCTAGACATGGATTATATGCATTATGGGAGCTATGGTTCAGAAGATGCTTCGAGTACAATTACGTCCCTTTTTACAGATTCAAAAAGTTCTCCTCACCTAAGGATCTCTTTTGATGACGAATCTTCGAGTAGTGGGGGAAAGGTGAAATTTTCAGTAACTTGTTACTTTGCAAAGCAGTTTGATGCTCTTAGGAGGAAGTGTTGTCCTGATGAACTGGATTTTGTACGTTCCTTAAGCCGTTGTAAAAGATGGAGTGCTCAAGGGGGAAAGAGCAATGTCTACTTTGCCAAGTCGTTGGATGAAAGATTCATAATAAAACAAGTTCAGAAAACTGAGTTGGACTCTTTCGAAGAATTTGCACCGGAGTACTTCAACTATTTAACCGATTCTATTAACTCACGGAGTCCGACTTGCCTTGCAAAAATTCTTGGAATATTCCAGGTTGGACTTCCTTCTCTTGTTTTCTCCTATGTTTCCTCCTAGAGAAATGACAAAGATGGTCCCTTATGTTTGAGGGTAAGTTCAAAATAGTCCATTAAGTATGCACTGAACAATATTGGTCTTTAAATTTGCCAAATATTGACACTTCCAGTCTCAGTTTAATATTTACCGAACGTTGTCTGTTAGATTTAGCGGGACTATTTTGAATCTACCATCAAACATTTGCCAAAAGTTGACACTTGTAGTCTCAGTCAGATATTTACCGAATGCTGTCTGTTAGATTTGACGGGACTATTTTGAACCTGCCATCAAACATAAGGTACCAGTTTTGTCATTTTCTCTGAAAAATGGTGTGCCTTCAATTTTCGAACTAGTTTTTAGTTGTTGCAGAAGTCTTATTTCTTATCCATATCCATATGTTTTAGGTTTCGGTCAAACACTTGAAAGGAGGCAGGGAAACAAAAATGGATTTAATCGTGATGGAGAATCTTTTTTTTCAAAGAAAGATCTCCAGGGTCTATGATCTCAAGGGTTCTCTACGATCCCGCTACAATGCAGATACAACTGGGGCAAACAAAGTGTTGCTGGATATGAATCTTTTAGAAACATTGCATACCAAACCCATATTTCTTGGAAGCAAAGCAAAAAGAAGCCTCGAGCGAGCTGTTTGGAATGATACATCCTTTTTAGCAGTAAGCTACTTTGGCCTCCCATCTTTCTCTAAGTTGAAAAAGAAATTTTGCTTATCTGATAAATGCATTAATGGAAGATATCCAAGTGGCAAAGGAGTAATTATCTCTGATCAAAATAAAGGGATCAAGTAGAAATTAGTCACACTGAATTCACCTTTGAACTGCGTAGGAGATATCTGCGCTTAAATGCTCAAATGCTTGAAACAGTAAACGCCTTTGTCATGGAATCTTTGTTCTGTCTCCTGTTATGATTTGGCTTAATACGATGAAGACAGATGGAATTATTATCAAAATTTACACTGTTTAAAAGTTAATAACATAACAGGTTGTTTGGTTGCTGGTTAGAATTGTACAGGTATTAGTAATGCGGGGATTATTTAGGCAGGGTTTAGTTATTCCATCTTCTACCTTGCGTAAAATAATAGTACATAAATTGACTCATAGCTTATACATATTTTTCTTATATGACATTGTAAACTTATAACCAAACTCGTCGACTTTGCTATTAGGTTTTCCTCTTTTCTTTAGCGTCTAAAGTTCAACATCAATAAATGTTCTATTTTTCAACAGTTTGTTGATGTGATGGACTACTCTTTGCTTGTCGGGGTGGATGAAGAGCGAAAAGAGCTAGTCTTGGGGATCATCGACTTCATGAGGCAGTATACTTGGGACAAACACTTAGAGACATGGGTAAAGGCATCAGGTATACTTGGACAAAAGAACGCTTCACCAACTATTGTTTCTCCGAAACAATACAAGAAAAGATTCAGAAAAGCGATGACGACCTATTTTCTCACGGTACCGGATCAGTGGTCATCTTGAATTTAGTTATATGCATTCTTTAGAGCCTTCTGCCAATAAGCAAACCTTGCTAATTGAACATATTTGCAGATGAAGGAAAGGTTAGATATTATCCCAGTTGGTTCTTATTTGTTTTGCCATCTGGTGTTAAAAGGGTATGATGAGAAGTAGGGGTTGTCATCTTTGTTAAGAAATCTTGCAAAGTATACATTTGACCATCTGTACATTTATACAAAAGCTTCATTAAGTAAATGAAATGAAATGTGTCTTGTTACAGATCAATTTGCGTTAGATTTCTCCTTTCCTCTCTGAATAGTTGCTTCAAGTTATTTATTTATTTATATATCTTTTCTATCGTGACAACTCTTGTTCCCCACCATTTAGCGTTTTGGGCTGCTACTATCTTTAAAGTTAGAGTACCCCTTCTTCTTCCTTTGAACGAGGGAAGGTATACCGTGAAAAAGAACGTCGAAGGCAGCATTCTTGATGGGACATTGGGTAAAAAATGGAGGTCAAAGAATGCTTTTGTGCCATTTTAAAGAAGGGAAAATACATAAAAAACCCCCAACGTATAGCCAGATTAATTATGACGCACCCAATCTTTGCGGCCGACCTATTACCCCCAGTCTTAATTTTTCAAAGATTTTAGTATCATTTTTTGACTGACGTAGCAAAAAAAAAAAAAAAATTAAAGCCCAGTTGCACATTGGTGCCACGCTGCTGCCACGTCACTGCCACTTTTCCTTTTTTTTTTTTTTTTCATTTGATTTTTCTTTTATTAATTATATTTACACTAATTAACCTCTAATTAACTATTAAATCATTAATTTTGTCTTCTTCATTACTAAACTCCTTCGTCATCACTAAATCATTCTTCTTCTTCTTCATTTCAAGAAATCCATCAACCCATTTTCTTTCTCCATTAGCACACACACATTCAATTCATTTTCTTCCTCCATTAACACACACACACACATTTAACCCATTTTCTTCCTCCATTAACACACACACACGCATTCAACCCATTTTCTTCCTCCATTAACATACACATACACACATTCAACCCATTTTCTTCCTCCGTTAACAACACACATTCAACCAATTTTCTTCCTCCATTAACACACACATTCAATTTAATCATCAATCATAAAGAGCCTATTTTCAAGAAAAATTCAACCTATTTTCTTTAACCCATTTTTTCTTCAACCCATTTTCTTCCTCCATTAACACACACACATTCAACCCCTTAATTTTTTTTAGAAGCATCTCTTCACATCCACTTACTTCACATCACAAAATTCCAAAGTTGTTAAATTACCCTTTGAATCATCTAAATTCTAAAGCATTAAATCCCAGTATATCTTTTTCCCCCCTCAAATCATAGTCATCATCTTCACTTTCTTACCATTTTTTCACAGCAAAAATTTCCTGTTTTTTCTCCTTCAAAAATAACGGCACACGACCCTTAAGCCGCCTCCACACGCCCTACTCCTACGCCACTCCCCCCGTACCCCCGCAAAAATAAAAATAAAACATCGTTCCATCAAATATACCGACTTGCCCCACCTACCAAACCCGTCATTATTGTTTGAAATTTTGATCTACACAATTAAAAATATCACATACCCACTACATATATCAAATTACCAGTTATATACTAGTATACATATAGAGCTACAAAGACTGATGCTCATTTCTTCTTGTGTTGTCAACAAGCCAACATATTTCTCTCCTCCTTGTTCAGTTACTAAAACTCTTTCTTCATCCTCTTCTAGTTCTGCTGTTGCTGCGGTGTGGCGGCGGTGTGTAGGCGGCGGCGGCGGTGGTTGAGGAGAAAGAAGAAGAAAGAGAAAAAGGAGAAAGAAGAAGAAAGAGAAAAATAAATTGCATTTAACAATTGAAATGTGGAAAAGAGAGAGGGTGAGAGGATAAAATATAAATTAATTTTTAAAAATTAATTTTTATTAAAATATAAAAAATATTTTTACTGCTTTCACTCGCCATAATTTTTTTTTTGCCACGTCAGTCGAATATGGTACTAAAATACTGAAAAATTAAGATTGTGGGTAATAGGTCGTCCGCAAAGGTTGGGTGCGTCATAATTAATCTGGCTATACGTTGAGGGTTTTTTTTTTTTTTTAATGTATTTTCCCTTTAAAGAACTTAACAATATAGACTTATATTGTTAGTGCGTTTTAATATGTGATAGAAGGTTAGTTATCATCTTTACGTAGTTAATAATTAATGCTTATCATAGAAATTTATGTGTAGTCACCTTGTAAATGACATGATTGTATAAACGATTTTTACAACGTCGATGCATATAACTTCATTTTAAAAGGATTGTCTTCTTAAAAGAGCTATCTTTGTCTCACCATTTCCTTTTGGATCTATGGAAAGTAAAGTAGGAGTCTTCTACATCATGTTCCACTTTTGTTAACATCAATCAATTCTTGGAGACAACTTTCTTAACTTTAAAGAAAGATTTGGACACAACTTTATTCTTATCACTTCTCTTCATGTATGGAGAAAAGAGAAGAGGAAAAGAAATGGACCCGTATGGAAACATAATATGACTTTATGACTTTTTTTGATGCCATTTTTGATGCCATATTTTTATGGAGATTGTCTGCCATGTGAAAAAAATTTAAGAATCACCCTCCAACATTAATTACTAGTGTGCTTCACATTCTCGTCTGGTACATGTGATTCTACTGAATGCAGAGTCAACATATAAACAGCAAATAATCTTGAAATTTGCAAATATTGCAGTTGTCTGAGGATGTTTCAAACTAGAAAATACACTTACCTCGGGGTGTAAAATGAAAACCCATAAACCACACCAAATCAATAATTCGGGTCAAATTGGGGAAAAAAAATCCAATTAATGATTTGGTTTGCTTTGGTTAATTAAAAACCTAACTATTTGAAAAACCCAAACCAACCGGTCCTACACTTACCCTCTAAATCACCCACTTCTCCACCTTTTGGTCATAAATAAAATAAAAATGAAGGAAGGAAGTTGGAGGCTATTATTAGACTTTGTAATTGCTTTAACGGTATATAGGGGAACTTAAAAATACATAGTGTATCTTAATGATATTCGAGCTTCCATCTAACAGAGTCTTCCATAACCGAGCAGTGAATGGATAGCCAAACTCGTTGAAAATCGGCAATTATTATTAATAGCTTTTCCAACGTGATCTTCCTTGTCAGGATGCAAAAAAATAGTAAAAGATATTTTTAGTGTCAATTTTGATACACATAGGTGTGGCAAAGTCAAATTTAAGTTGGATGATTTAGATTTTGACTAGTTCCCCAACCTATTTTGATTCTACTCATCTTGATTAAAACAAACGTGAGTAGGTTGGGTCATAACTTATTTATTATTGATGTATCCATTTAATTCGTCAAAATTTCATTAAATCACCTATATTTAACACTCTAAATTGATTATTTTAACACATAAAAGAATAATCAACACAAATTTAAGGTAGTCGGATTAGGTTATGACAAGTTTCTCAATCGATTTTGGTTTAAGTAAACTTTGAATGTGTTCAATTATATCTGTTCATTGACTCAACTCATTTTAATTGTTAACTTGAATCTATTGACCCATTTGACACGCTTAGATCATTTTTTTGGGCCATATTTGACACTCCTACATAGATGTATCTCAAATGATTCAAGTTCCACAAGCCATACTTGATTCAAATGGCATGATCATGATCATGACTGACTTTTTCACCTCTATTTGGCTATCAGTTTCGAACTGTATGAATTGAACAATTCAGTTTGAGCACCTAAATTTCTAGACTCCTTGAAAATTTCACTACATTCAAAATTTATTTTTATTTGTTCTTATCTTTCATTTGGCTGTTTAATATACTAAGGTTAAATTTACCTATGTACTTCTAGAAACTGAGCAACTATTTACCGCTTGAATGTTGGTCTAATATTACCTTTGCTGCTAAGAAAAAAAAATCTCATTTTCGTCCTGGACCCCTAATAGAGCTCCAACATAAGAGTAATTTTAACTATAATAAAAAATAATTTGGACACATGAAGTCAACCCACTTTATTCTTGAGTTCCGTTAATGGCGATATTTTTGCTAACGGTAAGAGTATAAATGGACCAAAAATGTAATAAAGGATTGCATAATTTCAGACAGTACGTGGATAAATTTAATAATAAGAAAAGGAGAACGAGTAAGATATATCTCGTAAGCAGTTTCTCACATAATTCACTTCTGGGCATCTAATTCTCAGCTTAATTTTTAGTATACACAAAATGACTAATACATGATAGTACTAATAACTAGCTGAAAATTCTGCTAGTGAATTCGGAGAGGAGTTGTACACTACATAAAACTATATAATATAATAAATGGATTTTTTTTTTTTGCCCTCTTTGTTACGAAGCTGCCACTGCTAATTGAATCTCCCCTTCCGTAATTGGCAAGAACCCTACACGTTTCTGCAATTCATTGGACAAAAAGAAAGAAAAATTAAAAAAATAGAAGATTGTTATGCATAATTGAATATTGTAATACAAATCGAATGGACATAAGACAATTATTAGTTTTGGTACGTTAGTGAGGTGCATAACCAAACATGACATCGTAGTTAGTTATAATGAATTAATCAATAGAGTAATAATGTGAAGAGCTAATTTTTAATTAAAAATATATGGGAATCTATTACGTGTGATATTGCGTAGATAGACAAATTAGAGGCACACACGTGTTTTAGTGCTAGTACATGTTTGGTTTAGTTTAATTAAGACAATTCTATTTGTTACACTCCTCATACTGCTTACTTTTATATAACAATTGTTTCTCTCTTATTTTTAGGTTTCGCTGATCTTTAATTTTTATTGATCTGATTAATTTAGATTGTGTCAAATAATCTTATTGGAGGGTAAAATGCTCATACCTTTATGTTTTTATTCTCAATCGAGACCTGAATATGGGCCCCAACCATCTCACCACACTCTCTCGCTCTCTTTCGTTTCTTCTTATTTAAAGATTAAGCTAAAAACTTATTAATTTTTCTTGTACGACTTATTCTTGATATCATCTATAAACTCCTCCTAAATCTTATCAAAGAACAGAAAAAATGATGATAATGCTCTGAGGATAGTTGACAAGAATAAACTAAATTGATTTTTTATTTTATTTTATAAAACTAATATTTGTAGCCGTTAGGTAACAAATTAGTTGATAAGGCACTTCACACTTCAACTTCAATCTCTTTCATTTATTTTCTTTCAATTTGGTCTGGAAATCTAATATTTTCTAGCATTGCATGCACGTACGGTGTTTACATTATCTTATCATATATGGAAATAAAATTTTCCTTTTCCGTAACCAGTTTCTTGTTTTTTATTTCTTTATATAGGTAAAGGATTAGGACTTTATATTTTATTCTCTATATGGACACAAAAAACTAATATAAAGAAGCAAACATTGAAATCATCAAAGTTTGACTTTGGCACAAGCTTCAGTTGAGTTAAATTGTTAAAAGAATTTAAATAATATTGTTAGACATTTAAGAGTGAAGCAGTCATTCTTGAAATAAAATTCCATAAAAGGAAAGCTTTTCATACTTCAAGTAATTTGACAAAATTGAATTGACCATGCTGTTTCCGAATTCTGAGATGTTCCTATCACCATTTTGCCTTAAAAGCGAATGAGAACTCTAAAGAAAATTAGAAGTCAAATTTGATTTGAGAAACTAGAAAGTCTTCATATACCTATTGTTTTCACATATATTTCTAAAATTCGTAAAATATTTTACTCCTACAAATTTTGAAGTCTTAATTATGTTTTCACTAAAAATATATGATGATACAATAAAAGAATAATTATACCAAAGAACTTATCCGAACGAGGTGCATGCACAAAATCATGCTAATATATAATCATGTTTATGTGATAAATTTGTGTGTGTACATATGTTAACTATAATTAAATGATAATTAAAATTTATGCAGAAGACACAAAATTCACTTATTTGTTTGATATATGAGCACCGATAATGTAAATGTTTGTTACATCTGATAAATTTATTTTATATTTTCAAATTTACAAATCTCATAAAAAGGATCGCCTGTAAATATCTATTGGATACGTAACTTGACAAAGTAAAAATTCTTTACTTGTTGATGTATAAACTCTTTTCAAACGACGATTTGATCAGATCAAGATCAGAGCTAATCTATAGGATCATGTAATATTATGCTCTATGATTCTACCCATGAGGTAATTTTTTAGTTAAAAAATGTAAATTATATTAACTCAAACTGCTTTTTACTATATACTAATGCGTTTTATTTTATAAGTTTAGAATCATGATAAGAACATGAACAAAAATAAAAAAATAAAGAAAAGCAACATAACATGAAAAGTGGATCGATGTCCATAATGAAGAGAACATTACCTCTCGAGATCTGATTCCCTTTTTAATAATTCCTCCATTATTATTATTCTTCCAATTATTTTCTTCTCCATTCAACGGCCCACTTTTACTTGGATACATGTCTCCTCCACCATTGTTGTTCATGCAAAGTCTCATAATTTTCTCACCAACATCACTCCCATCTTTGCTTTGCATCATCAATTTCTCCACCTCTGCTTTCGGTAGCCTCAACTTCAGCCTCACGGGGTGGGCCTGAGGCTTACCACCATTGAGTGGGCCTGAAGCGAAGCTATTATTATGATAAGACGAACACTCTTCAGTCATAATACTGGCAGGCTTCATGATTGACAAGTCAGACACCGATCTCCGTGATAGCATTAATGTCTCTAGCCTATCCTTCGCGCTCATTTGGATGCCTGAACGGACTCTCCTCGTGTTTTTATTATTCTCTTCGGGGAATTTGGGTAATTCTACAAGAAAATAAAGCCTTTTAGGCTTTAACTCTTGTTGTGGTTCCAATGGCTTTGCTCTAATCCCAAAATGCTTCACTTCTTCGGATTCTAATAATACTAAAGATGGATAATTTTTTAGTACCTCGTTGGCATAAATTGGTGTCTTGTATTTCATTGTTTGTCCATCAATTTTCATCACCTTTGCTGTTTTTCTTCCTCCGAGAGTGTTCCCCATATTAGCTTTTTTTTCTTTTGTTGTTCTGATTCTTTGAGACTTGTGATAAGAAAATAAGAAACAGTATTTATAGAAAATAAGGGTTGTTTTGGGGTTTTATTTTTTTAATTGTTGATATGCTATTTCTTGGAAATCTTCTTGAAAATATTGGCACGAGTTGAGCACAAAGGGCAAGATGGGTGTAGAATAAGGATGTTTGAAGGGATTTTAAGGAGCCGTAGTTGTTTATTTGTTTGCTAGAGCAGGGTCAAAGAAAGAGTACGGATTTAAAAAGTGGCGACTCTTTTGAGAATTTTGAAAATATTAATAAAAAACGTTTTTTAACTTTTGTTTTAGGTTTAAGTTATATAGACTATCTGTGTAATAAGTCGGTCATATTTTCCTGTTGTAAAGCAATCTGTTTTAATATGTGTAACTGAACAACACAATTACAAAAAAGCCGAGCCATACATTTTAAAGAATTTAACCTGATAATACAAAAAATTCGACGGTGTATATAATTTAAAATTGTTTAATTTTTATTCTTTTCTTCCTTGTCTTGTGTGTTGTGGTTTTTCCATCCTAATAATAGTATATACTAACTAGAAAGATTTTGTCACTTTCCCTTTGGTTATCTAATGGCTGGCGTTGCACTCTTTGCTTATTTGCTTGCCAACGACACAACCATGTTCCCACACTTATCGGGTTTTGCAGCTCTTGACTTTCTACATTTTGTTGGCCTTAATAAATAAATGAATTTGAATTTAACTAAAAGTCGCCGATTGTGAAAGAGTTTTTGTTCTGCTAGGTAATTTATCTTATTTTTAAATGGGCAAAGGTGTAAAAAGAGCTTTTGTTCTGCTAGGTAATTTATCTTATTTTTAAATGGGCAAAAGTGTAAATATACCCCTCAACTTTCATGGATTTAGAGTAGATATACCTCCGTTAAAAAAGTGGTAGATATATACTCTTGCCGTTACAAAATGATGCATATATACCCCTGCCCTTACACAAATAGTGCAAATATACCATTTTCGCTATCGGTTTTTTTTTTTTTTTTTTTTTAAATTTAAGAAAATGCCATTTCGCTTTAAAAAAAAGTCTACTAATTTTTTTTGAGTTGACATATTTTTCTAACGCCACGTGGTAATTTTTTTTCTAGTGTGTCGGGTCTGGTTGGTTTTAAAAAATATCTCTGTGGCTTTAAAAAAAATAAGTCTACCCATTTTTTAAAAAACGAACTAGACCCGACCCACTAAAAAAAAAATTATCATGTAGCTTAGAAAAATATGTCTACTAAATGAAATGGGTAGACTTTTTTTTAGCCAAGTGGTATTTTTTTTTAATTAAAAAATAAATTAAATGATTTTTTTTAAAAAAATCCTTCAAAGAAAAAGGGCATATTTGCAACATTTTGTAATGGCAGGGGTATTTTCACACCACTTATATTATGAGGGATATATTTACTCTAAATCGTAAAGTTGAGGGGTATATTTTACTACTCCTGTAAGTTACCGGTAAATAACTATTGGATGACTTGATAGACAATAATGCAAACTACTGTTTAAGTTTTGACATTGAAATTAATATGTTGATGCTTGTCAGCTGTCCCGGTGGCGTTGGTGGTGAAAGGGAGAAAATGCTAGTGGTGGAAGAAAAAGTAAACGGGACTGGGTAAAATGAAATGGAGTGGTGAGGTGGCAGGCCATGTAGTGTTTAGTGGCTT
>NC_081349.1:22187963-22226117 GCF_029784015.1 Lycium ferocissimum
TATCTTTATGCTTGATATTGATATCTATGCTTCTTGATCTTGTATTTTACGCCTCTTTTGATACTATGACATAAATTATTTTCTATGCCTATGGAAAAGAAATGTTTTGTTTTCAAAAAGGAAAAACAAGCATGCATGATATCAAACTGAAAAAAGGTGTTCCTATGCACGGGGTTACATTCTTGTCTCGGTATATATCCATGACCACACGATATTGTTACTTATAATCTATGCTCTTGTTTATGTTATTTTCTATGTCTTACATACTCGGTACATTATTCGTACGCGCCCGCCGTGTGGGCGGCGTTTTCATGCGCGCGAGTCGGCGAATGGCGGAGTTGATCCTGGGAGTCTCTCGGCGGCATTTTTGCAGCGCTCAGGTTGTTCGACCCCGAGTTCCTTGGTACTACTTTTGGTGTACATATTCGGGCACGGCGGTACTCGGCCCTCCCTATGTATATGTTTACTATGTTTAGAGGCTCGTGAAGAATATGTACGGTAGCTATTGTACTCACGATTGTCCCAAATCATTGTATAGTACGACCTTAAAAGCTTATTAGCCTATGTTCATATGGTGCTATTTATGTTAATGCTAGTTGAAAAAAAAACGGTGTAGTTCATACGTGCAGTAAGAGTCAGCGGGTTCGCTCGGCTCCGAGTATGGGGTCGGGTGCCCATCACACCCTAGTAAGATAGGGGTGTGACAACTAAAACGACAATCCAAAATATTGCGTATTCTTTATGTATTGAGCCTATCTTATTAATTGTACAAATATAAGTAGGGTTCTATATAAAATACTGAAGTTTCGGAGTATCAAAGCATGATTGATATACGGCTAAACTACGTAAAAAGGAGTAAAATGGAAAATGGCGGACTACGCAAGCGCGATAAAATAATGCGCTATAGCTAAAATCCATCTATCTATAACGCATTAAAATACTGCGTTATAGGGGAGAAAACACAAGTCCTTTGCGGTATTTTCTTTGCGCTAAAGCATAACGATGCGTTACGGTTAAGTGCTTTAGCGCAGTAAAATACTGCGCTAAAGGTACATTGGTAACTTTTTTTTTGTTGGGGTATTTTGGTTCAATTTTTTTTTTTTTAAGCCATTTTTGTTCCGGACACGTGTTTCAGTTTATCAAAATGTCTCGTAGCTATGGCGTCCACCTTGGACAAGTCTAACCGAGGAGAAATATATTTGAAGCATTTGGCTATTGTCAAGAATATTCTGTATGTTTGAATTTTTACACTATCATGTTACCGTTACCTGTTATAATAAATAGCTTGTCTTAATTTTAAAATTACAAATCCCACATTTTTATGTGCATTAGCTATAAATATTTCTTGAGTGACCTGATAGTATAAAAAGAATTGTTACCCGACAATATATAACTTTAAAGTCTTTTTTGTTTGTTTTGTTTTTGGACAAAAGAAGAGGGGAAGAAAGCAAGCCCGTGAATTGTGGGGAAAGAAGACTAGTAGTGTGACTCGATTTATTGGTAAGTCTATGATTTATCAAACTAATGTAATCTCATTGGTTAATTAATTATAATCATATAGGATTAAGGAAATAATTAACACGTACGCAAATCATGGTGTGGATCCGTGAATTGCTGACAAGATCTCATTTTTGTCATCATCTCATGTGCTTTTTTGACTCTATTTTCATTCATGTTGAAATTATCAAAACTTCACCAAACATGGACTTATTCTAATTTCCATCAACTTGTCCCATGCTTCTGCAAATTTGTTACGGAAACAAATAAAATATTGATTCTTGGAATACACTTATATAGAATTATGAATGCATGTACAAATCGTTATTTCTATAATCATAGTAATTACGTTGTGGACTGCTAATTTATGTTTACGTTATATGACTTTACTGCCTAGTTAATTAAGGTCTAAGTTGAGCTTCTAATTATGAAATTGTATATTTCTAGATAGCGTAGAAGCTATGTTGAATACTAAATCAAATACCACTGTTTCAACAGCAAAATGTCGGCAGCTAATGATAGTTTTGCAAATTCTCTTTTTTAGTAAGAGTAATTTTTGTCATTATAGGTATATCATTATTATATGTTTCATGTTTGAATGATTCTTTTAAAAGACAATTTTTAGAGTGGAAAGTGATCGTGAACACCAAGTCTTGTGCGATGCTGTTATAACTTTGTGGTAGTACTATTGATGGTGGCTAGAGGTAATAACATGTACAGTGGTACTAATTGATGATAAAAGTAGTTAATAATCGTCGTTAGTGATGGTATTGAGGCTATTGTAGTGGATGTGGTTGATGGTGGTGCTATTGCGAGTGAGGCTAGTGGTGTAGATATATGGTTATTGGTGGTGGTAAAAGATCTTATTTGTGTGAATCTTTAACTCAACGTCTTATGATGGATCGAATTTGTAAAAAAGAAATTTAAGAATGTATATACATGTTCGGAGCAAATAAGTAATGCTAAAAGAAAGAAAAAACATACTTAATAAACAGAAATTTGAATAATTCAAATTAAAACCTCTACTAAGTGAAAACAAAAGTGCTAAGTGTAATTCTAGAATAGCCTTTATAAAAGTACTCGACAAATGAAAATATGTTTTGACTAATAAGATGACTTGTGGTAGACAAATCCAAATTTGGCAGTTGAAAGCAGAAATCAACAAGTTTGACTAATTAAATTCAAAAGTCAGCCTTGTTTGAAGAATTAATTGGCGAGTGATTGTATTCGACTCCCTCCGTTTCATAATAAATAGTGTTTTTAGCTTGGGCCCATCCATTCAAAAAATCACTTAAAAGTAAGAAATATTTTTACTAAATTACCCTCAATTAAATGCCTTGAAAAAGAAGTACAGAGTGGTTATTTAATTTAATGATTTCTTGGTTACGTAAAACTCCACTTATTTAAATATGAGTAAAATTAGAAGAAAATAATTAATGTCCCCTTGATTTTGTGACACACTACTTATTTTGAAACAAAATGAAAAGATAAAAACACCACTTTTAAAATGAGAGTATAATTTTGTGGTTTTTATTTGGCTGAGAGATTGTCAACAGCTACGGAAAAAAACAGAAAGTCCTAAAATCTTTGGCTTAGATAATGATTGGTGAAAAATCAAATCAATGTGTCTGGCTTATATTTCCTTTTTCCAGCTAAAACGACTTTCATAGTTTTTTCTTTAATTTCTACTGAAAATCAATAATAATCTAATATACTTGTATACGGGTAAAACCGAGGATACGTGCACGCTCAGTTTCCCATTAGTATGGATATATTCGGTCACGATACGACCGTCTCACCGGGAACGAAGCTTCGAGTTCGGACCGGGATGAGGCGATGAAGGAAGGGCAATTGACTGCCATCAGCGGGAGACCGAAATATCCGTCCTCAACCGGATATTTCGACGTCGATCTTGGCAATGCGCATCCACCCAGATTTCTTACTTTATTTAGAATTGTCTTGGGATTGCTAAAACTCTCCTCTACTATATAAAGAGGAGGTTATCATTCATGAAGGAGGTTGGCAATAGCAAGGAGAGAAATAGTTTACATCAACAATCATAAAATCTTATTAAATCGGTTAAATACATTCTTAAGTTCATTTTTATTATACCTCGTGAGAGCTTGTAACAAAAGGGTATCGACCTCGGTTTCTATACCCGAGGCCATACGTATTTAACAATTGGTTAGATCTGCTATACTCATTCATTTTATTGACATATCTCGCTATTTAATCTTGAATTGAATTTAGCCACATATCTTTGGGCTCACGTACAAATTTAATTGTTCTCCATTTTAAGGTTAAACAATACTATTACACCTAATTGTTGGAAATTTCAATGGAAATTATGTCAAAACCATCAACCTCGATTCCATATGCTACACATTTCCATCCTTAATTTCAGAAAAATCTAACTCTCATGAAGATGCAATTTCTTTGCTTACTTTGGAAAAATTCTGTTCTTTTTATTCCATTTGCCAAACAAGCAGCTTCAACTAGTAAATGCTTTTACAGCCAAAAATCTTCTTGATCTTGTTTTGATACACGCACTGCCACGTTTTATTATGATTGGACTATATATCCTTTCTCATTAATTTTGATGTCTTCGCATTTCATATTTGAAGTGGTGATCATATCTATTCATTAAAAGTAATCAATGTACTATTAATTATAAGTAATCATATCAATTCATTTTTTATGTATCCATAGGTACTATATTAGATTTGAATAAGATTGTGGATCAATCAACATTGTTAAGTTTCTTGGTTAATAGACGCCGTAAAAAGAAATAAGTTTTAAGGACGTACATATTTGAATTATAATCAGGACTCAGGAGGTTTCATTTGTTATTTTGTCAAAAGCCACAATGGGGGCTCATTTGTAGTATAAAAGTCCGTAGCAACAAAACTGAAAATGAAATTTGGACCATTCACACTGTTATATTGACCTTGTGATGTTTTCAAGAAAAAAACTATAGGGCACCGAATATTATTTCTTCAGAGTGATTACTCAATTTAGTCCACACAATTATATACTAGTACATATGCTTTTATAACTGTGGCCTGGTGTCTCTGGATCTGCTTGCGTGCATCTCGACTAATTTCACGAAATATCTGATATCTCCCTCTAGCATCAGATAACTTTGTTCCACCTAACATTGGATAGATAAAGAAATCACCTACTTACTTTACAAAGCAAAGCTTCATGTATAAGAAAATGAATATTATAGTAACGATCTTAATTATTTATAGTGTGAACGTTTGAGTTATTCCGTTGCATATATACTTCATTCTATATTAATATTACACGTGTAAAGATCATTTATTTTTGAATTCCCATAACCATGTCAAGTTATTGAAAGACAATTACCTAAAGTTTTCTTCTTGGATGTAGACATGTTTTGTCATTACACAAAAGAGAGGGAAACGGCTAGTTTTGCAAATGAAAAGAAACATTTTGGTGAGACAGATGTTCAACCTACCTTCCAAAATAGTACCACATTAAGTCAATTTTGTATTATGAAAAGAGGTGCCATCACTACAATTATAGGTAGGGTAAGTATAGTGAAAGGTATAGGAAATACTAATAATATGGAAATTGGATGGACCTAACTTTCCAATGCTACTGTAAACTTTTTGAAATGACCTTTCAAATTTCTGTTGATCTCTAACTTCAATAGGAGTAGTACTACGTATTTACTTTTCACGATTAAAATTAATCTGGTCTAATGGAGAGATAGTTGAAGGTTATTCCTAAACGAGTCATGAAGAGATAAAATGAACATTCCCTGTCTCTATGTTGGATCACAACATTAGACCATACTTAAAAATTGTGAACTAAACTATCGAAAAATGTGACATTTGATCAAAGACCTAACTTTTCGACTTAACTCGTGGGTGACGGCTTAGAGAAATGTATGTAATTTGTTTACTAAGACAATGCTTTTACATGAGATAAAAGATACGGTTTGCAAAAAGCATTCATGGCATTTTTATTAATCAAATCAAGGCCGCTCTTACCTCTAAGGAAAATACTAATTTGTGACAGAAACAAACAAGTTTGTCATAAAATCGTAATGAATTTATAATGATTTTATGATAAAATTTATCAAGATTAATGAAATTTATGACGAACATGATGATTTGTCATAATTCAGTTACAAATTGTTTATGATAAAATTAAACGATAATCTATCACAATTTTATTACAAATTTATAACATAAACAAGGATCTATTATAATTTCGTCACAAATTTGTACACTAGATATATTGATGACAACACTTTACACATGACCTACAGTTAATACTTTTGCTATCGATTTCACGTGACATTATAAGTAGGCGTTTGACCATAGGAAATTTAAAATTTTGATTTGAAATCAGAGTTTTTTTTTTTTTTTTTTTTTGAATTTTTTTATTAAATGTGAATAAAATGTCAACTTCAATATAAAATCATGATTTGAAATCTCAAATTTTTCAAAAAGTAGGATCTCAAATTTCAAGTTGTGATTTTTTTTTTTTTAAAATGTAACACTTGACTCATAAATTTATATTTTGCAAATAAATACCCATCATTTTAAGTCTTTCAATAAAAGACTCATGCTCGATGCGAAGAGATTGTTCATACCATTTGAGAAGTTTATATCAAAGAATAGTCATTTACTACTAATGTTGATTTATTGGACCAATGGATCTTTGGAAATTATGTGCATATGAAAGTTTGTAATAATATGTAATCGCAAGCATTTATTTATAAAAGGAACATGAAGATATGCAATTTATTAATGTAACGCCTTACGGTATTCCAATACCTTATTTATGAACTACCATGATTTGCTCATTTTGGTACGAATGTACAAAAGATAGGGAAGTTTTGATAGTTCCCACAATTGCGGGATTTTCATGTTTATGAGAGAAAAATACAATTTAAATAATCTAAATTGCATGTCCAAACAAAATTTCAACTTCAACTCAACCTGAATTTAAATCAATAATTTCAAATTCATGATTTCAAATCATGCCCTGCTATCTCTTGAGCAGAGAGTTTTTTCGGAAATAGTCTCCCTGCCTTCTAAGATAGGGATAAGATTTACGTACGTTGTATCCTTCCCGGAACTTATATTATGGAATTTCACGGGTACATTCTTGTTGTAGTATCTTGTATGATTTGGAATCATATCAGAACAGCCCTAAAAAAGCCGTATCCAAAAAACTTTTCCCCACTCTAGCCTTATCCAACTTCACCAGAAAGTAGGGGGCAAGTTGTCCATGCAGGCAACTTTTGATAAGTTAGTGCATGAGGCGGCTTCAACTATTTGGGCACGTTAATTAATGACGTCGCTGCAACTTGTTACTCATGCCAACCAAAGGACAACTTATAGAAAGCTCAATGTTGAACAGAGCAGATTTTCACTAAAAAAAAATATTATTGGATCTTGCTTTCTTGCACACACACGTTAATAGATTTCATATATCCTTAAACACATACATGATAATGGTGACATCCTTCATGAAGGAGCTAATTTAGGTCATACCATTTATTTAGAGACAAATAGGCTAACACAAAGACTAAAGTCTAGGCACCATGTGCATAATGTTCTAAGTAGTAGTAGTAGTAGTAATTAGGATTACGGACGTCAATCACAGTGGGAATCCGTGAATGGTGATTAATCCCATTCCGTCGTTATCCTCATGTGCTTTTTTGGACTTATTTGATGAAAACTCACACCAAAATTGACCTCTTCTAATTTCTATATTTAGTTCCTTTTTTAGATAAGTATCTATGCAAATTGGCTGTGGCAATCTATAAAATATTAATCTTTTTAAAACACGTGAATAGTTATTCGTGCATGTAAAAGAAAAAGAAAGTCGTTATTGTATAATCAAAAACTCATTCTTAAGTAAAAGCAAAAAGTGGTGGATAAGGAATTTTGTTTAAGTTTTGAACATGATCTTTTAAAAGCAAGAAAAGTATACAATATACAGAGGAAAACAGAGAGCACAGATTAGAGAAAGCAGAAAACCTTTACAGGGAGAATCTAAATTAATTAACATCTGTTAACTGCATTGCATATAGATATATAGAAGCAAAAACCATTTGATAAGACACTTGGTAAGCATAAAGGGTTACAATTAACGTTGAGTCAGTCAACACCAATCCGATCTAATTCTTGTTTTACCATCTAAGGATCAAAGTGCCCGGACAAGAGATAACTCAAACAACTTTTAGATTTCGAGATATACAGGATTTCATTTAATTTTATTTAATGCCCACGATTTTAGCCATGTAACTGCGGAAACAAGCAAGAATAACGAAAGCAGTCCACTAACTTATACTGTAAATCCCCCACTTCCTCACTTTTGTAACCATTTGAATTCACATGAATACACGTTGTTATACTTGCTACTGATTGTTCTAATTCTCACAGTTTTTGATCATTGCTCGTCATTCACCAGCCAGAAAATACAGTAAGCATCTTTCTATATCTTCTTTTATCGATTATTTCGATTTAGTTTTACTGTCTTGTTATGCTCGTGTTTTTATTTCAATTACATTCATATTATTAGGGACTATATATTAAAATTTGGATTAATTATGCTGCTTGTGACCTCATTCTAACTGATTTGAATGGTTGGCCTAATAAACAAATTTAGGTGTCAACGTTAGTAAATCATCAGACAAAAAGTTACTTATCTGGCTTAGTGGTAATCATGCTGTTAGTGATAAAAAGGTCTGTGACTATTTCATATCTTAAAAGTTTAATCATGCTGTTTGTGAGTATTGCATATCTTAAAAGTGCAATAAGTAATCCGATATAAAATCATAAGGGCTTGAATTAAAAATATCTTTTAAATAAACAAAATTACGACAAAATATAACAGTTTTTGCATTTTTTTTCCTGATTCGATTCCTATTAATTATACTCTTTTTATTTTCTTCATTTCCGCAAGTAAATAAATGCCATCTAAATGTATATATACTCGAGAAAATGAAATGACACTTTTTGAGCGATGTGGCATAGCCCAAGGGAGAAAAGGCCATAAATAGTCCCTTATCTATGGGAGTAGGTCTAAAATGGTCCCTTAATCGTATCTTATCGGTTTAGTTATTTAACTATTCAAAGCTTATCAAATTTGGTCTCCGTCTATTTTTTATACAAACAGCGTACAAACCCATAAACCTCCGTGAGATTAATGTTAAACCATTCTTCAAACCTGTCTCTCTCTCTCTCTCCCCGCTTCTTTTTCCTCGAGTTCCTCTTATTAAAAAAAGAAAAAGAAAAAAAAAGCATTCGACAATTGTCGCTCTCGAAGTCTCTTAAATTCGAAAAGACAAACTCGCACACAATTTCGTAACCATTCTTCTCAAACACTACTAAAAAGCGGCAAAACCGACGGACTGCGTCGGTTATTTTTTGCGCAAAAATGCGAGAAAAAATATAATTATTTTTTATATTATTTTCTAAAATAAATCGATGGAGTCCGTCAGTTTTTTTTTTTTTTTTTTTAATAAAAAAACCCACCGACTCCTTCGATTTCTAGAGCGAAAACATAGTATAAATTAAATTAATGTAAGTATATGAACAAAGAATATCAGTGGTCTAGTGGTAAAGCCCTTTAATGCCAAGGCACATACCCGGGTTCTATTCCAAGTTCCTACATTTCATTCTTTAATTTTCAAAAAAAAAAAAAAAACCGACGGGAGTGCGTCGGTTTTTTTTTTTTACACAACCAATGGACTCCGTCGGTTTTAACTGACGCAGTCCGTCGGTTACGAAAAGCGAGAGAGATCTTGAGGAAAAAATTTGAGGTTAAAGAATGAACTTGAGGGAAAAGAAGCGGGGAGAGAGAGAGAGAGGTTTGAGGAATGGTTTAACATTAATCTCACGGAGGTTTATGGGTTTGTCTTATTTGTTTATATAAAAAATAGATGGAGACCAAATTTGATAAGTTTTTGAATTGTTAAAGGACTAAAACAGGTAAGTATATAGTTAAGGGACCATTTTAGACCTACTCCCATAAATAAGGGACTATTTATGGCCTTTTCTCTAGCCCAAGGACCATATAAGTGGAGTTTATAGAAAGCATATGTATATATTGATTAACTCTAGCTTGTTGATATATTTGACTCTTTTTCATTTTTCCATTTTTTGTTTTTGTTTTGGTGAGTTGATAAATTATGGATGGTAGTGGGATCAGTAATTAAAATTTGGTAGCAGGTTATCTTACTATGATACGAATTGATTTCTCTCTTCCTCAAAGCATCATAAATAAATTGCTTGCCAATCTTTTCTAATTTCGGATTGCAATAACCTTAAATTTGAATGATTCTCAATATTATATATTACAAGAAAGAAGATATGCATATGTATAAATTACAACTAGGCACTCGAGACTTGACACCAGTTTGTTGCGCCCTTTATTGGATATGGCACAAATTACCGCTCATGATCACTTTACTTTCGTTGGTTTGTCTGATGCTTATCACAATAGGTATTTCTTCATCTTTAATCTCTCAGTCAAATTGAAATTTTAATAAAAGACCACCAAAGGATATGATGCAGCGGATAAAGTTTCTCCCTTAACCGTAGAGGTTTCGAAGTTGAGCGGATCAAAATTTTCAATCAGAGTATTCGAAAACACAAATGAACCAATTTTTGCATTTGTTCAGGGTGTTCAAAAGTCAATATATGTACATGCACATAAAATTGACCCTAAATATACACTGTAATTTTTTACCGAGGGTGTTCGGGTGAACACCCTGGGCCTTGGCTGCATCCGCCCCTGGTTTCAGGTTCGAGCCCTGGGTATGGAAATATCCTTGGTAGAAAGCATTTTAGAATGGGGCCCTCTGTGTGCGAATCGGGATATAGTCGGGCTCTAATCTTTAGTCGTGCCAGACAGGAGTGAGAAATTAAAAAAAAAGAAAAAAAGAAAAAAAAAGAAGAAATCTTAATAAAAGTATTTAATAATATATATATTAACTTAAGGTTTGGTATTCTATAACACATAACCATGCTTGCACAAAATTATCCTAAAATTCTCATAATTCGGGGACTTCTTTAACCAACGACGTATCAAAATCCTATTTTGTTCATTTTCAAGTTATGATCTATCATATAGCAAAATTACTATCCATATATGTGACACCAACTAGTTTGGGATGAGCATTTGCAATTTACCTTATTTTTCACTTTGACTTTGCTAAACGATGGCCTATAAAATTGTACTGTTTGTCAAGATGCATGCTTCAAACGACTTTGGAACTTTATTGTTACCTTTCTCAAACATAAAAATTGTAACACTTTATGATGAAAATTTGACTCTTGTTATTTGTTTACAGGTTTGCAAAACATTGAAGGACTATAACGCTTTAAAATCAAGGTAAAAATGATAAAAGATGATGTGTTTTTTTATATTCTCAAGAACCCGTAGAAGAATGACTCAATGGGATTTAGGTCCCTCTTCTTTCTATATCATTGTATTTTCACCTAAACTAATAGTATTAGCTGACTTTTAGTAACTTAATTATCCTACAAAGTCAAGTGTTCATACCTTTTACTTTTTCTGATTTTTAGATGTTCACACCAATGTTACAAAAATGAGTCGACAAGATTTAGATAGTAGTTTGAATTTCTCGCTTAATAAATTTCTTTTCATTTTCAAGAACTAATCATTTTTTTATTATATAGACAAGAACGTGTAGTGTAATGACAAAATTACGTGTCTACATCCAAGGAGAAAAAGTTGGTTAGTAATTTTCTTTCATTCTGTTCTTGGTTATTCGAATTCTAGATAAAATAAATGTTTTCTCAACATACTTCATTTAAAATAAGATATACGATCAAAGAATAATTCAAATGGCAAATAGTTCACACTGCACATTAGATTAATATAATACTTAAGATCATCAAGATATTTGATTTTCCAATGAATTGAAGCTAAGTTTTTTGGATTTGTTCTCAATTGTACAATTGAGTATTTTCTACACCTCCTATATATAGACTGATAAAACTAAAAAAGAAAAAGAAATTAAAGTTGCATCTTTTGGAAAACTTTAATTGACTCTAAATATATTATTACTATAAACAATTCATTTATTTCAGACAATGTGCTCCAAAATCGGAAGCTAATACACTGTATTTGAAAGAGAAACTTAAATAAAACCTCTTTCTCGAACGGTGTCCGTTATCCGTTTTGGGGGTTGACTTTAAATTTTCCGTTGCGTACAACCCATTAAAGGTATAATTGCACTCCTTATCGGGATATTTTCAATTTCCAGGATTTGAACCTTGATTAGTGAAACTTAAAAATGCTTGAATTATATTAAAGCAAGAACAAGAATATATTTAGTTGACAAAACAATTATTTGTCAAAGTTGTTTTTCTTAGCAATAGAATGAATATACCAGCTTTTTTCAAAGTAATCGAAAAGAATTAAGATCCATCCTTAGGACGAAAGCTAAATTTTGCTAAAAGGGTGGGACATATATAGCACATGGAGCGCCTATACATCGAGGTCGATAGTTTGACATAATTGCCATTGAGATTTCAAAAAATTAGGTAAAATATTTGACGTTACACATTATTCATGACTTGCATTGAAATTATGGAGCATTTTACTAATTATGTAAGAAAATTCATAACGAGATTTCATTGTCAATGGACTTGTATTCTAATGATCGACCAGTCATGATCTAAAATCTTATATCGGTAATGAATAATTTCACGTTTAACTAAAATCTTTGGTTTGCTTCATGAAATGAAGAAATTTTTTATAAGAGCGTTCCTCATTTCGCAGGACTTAGACAGTGAAATATGAATTAATTAGTCGGGCCGGTAAGTACACATGCTAGCAAATGGTTAAATCCAAGAAAAAAGAAAAGAAAAACAATGATGCATTTAATTTTTTGGAACTATTGTCTCCCTTGACGAAAATAATGCATTTCATTTAATTTGTTGCTAACTATTTCTAGTGTTTGTAGTTTAAAACCAAACCAAATTAAAAAATGAACAAGTCATTTTATGTCAATTCGTTTGACTTTTTGGCTCTGATCCAATTTTGAACCATTCACACATAACTAGGGGTCTACAAAGTAAACCGACAAATCACATCAAATTGATAAACCGAATCAAACCGAGAAAAAAACTTGATTAGTAGTTTGGTTTGATTTGATTTAGTGTTGAAAGAAAAAACCCGATCATAATTGGTTTGATTTGATTTTAGCTAAAAAAGTCAAATCGAACCGAACCAAACCAACCCGATATTATATGTATTCAATTTTTAAAATATTTTATACATAAAAATATTTATTTGTAATGCAATTTATAAATATTTCTTAATTTTTTCGTAGTTTTTTTTATCTATTATCATATTATTGAGAACGAAGCTTAGAATTTTGAATGTCAATAAGTTTTATATATTATGGTGTTAGTAACTCATATAAAGTCCACTAAAACCAACTCAACACTAATACTAACAAAAGAAATTCAATTTACCACTAGGAATGAAAATAATG
Organism: Lycium ferocissimum; assembly: GCF_029784015.1. Classification (NCBI taxonomy): domain Eukaryota; kingdom Viridiplantae; phylum Streptophyta; class Magnoliopsida; order Solanales; family Solanaceae; genus Lycium; species Lycium ferocissimum. The sequence goes on from NC_081349.1 coordinate 22,200,979, forward strand.
TTGGATATCTATTCTTTAGTTTTGTATAATTGGTTTAGAGAGTGAAAATACATAACTTAATTTTTTTTTCTTGTCATGTAATTAATACTTATTAGCCGTACTTATTTTAGCATAACTTAGTATTTTTAGATTATGGTCATTCTCTTTATGGCTTATTAATTAACAATATTTATTTTCACTGATTTTATTATCTTTTGTTGAATATTTTATTACAATGTCATCACTCTTCTCGCATTTTGTGTTATTTTCTTATGAAACACCTTAATTATATAGTTGTATCTTACTAGGACTAAAGAAATATTTGAAGTAAAAGTTATATATTTTGTATCAAGACTATTAAAAAAAAAACCCGAAAAATTCGGAAACTGAATAACGAGAAAATCCGAGGTTGAAAAACCCGAATTTTATTGGTTTTGTTTGGTGTATAAATTAAAAAACCCGAGGCAATTAGTTTGGTTTGATGTTTAAAAAAACTGAACTAACCCGGTCCATGTACACCCCTACATAACAACGATACTTATAATAAGAATTAACTGGCAGAAGGGAAAAAAAAAAAAAAATTGCAGTATCATACGCCGATATTTTACGGATAAACATCAATGATATATTTGATTCACTGATCAAGATAACTTCTACGAGATGTTGTAATACGAGATGTTGTAACTTTTATAATTTCATTTCATAATCAGGATCGACATCTAGTTGGACCATATGCAGTAACGTCATATTCAAAACTCGTCTTTTTAACGTAACCAGAAATTCTCTGTCGACCACATTTGACCTTTACGTACGTAGTATGATTATATAATATTTGCATTTATAGTGCTACGTGCATTAAATGATTAATATTATAGGTTGCCGTATCCTATTTGCATACTTTGCGTGGAGACAAGTTATAGAAATACAAATAGATCCATAACTTGGTTTGAGCTGAATTTACAAGGGTTAAAGGCTTAATCAATAAATAAGCTATCGTCCAATCATGAGTTAAGATCGGCTAAACGATGAGTTGTAATTCAATTCGTCCAACTCTTACAAAGTTTTAATTCCTCATATGTTTTGTTATAGTTTATTTAATTACCAAACAAAATTAATAGTAATTCTTTTCCCTTTATTATAGTTATATATCATATCATACAATATATATATATATATATATATATATATATATATATATATATATATATATGCGAGGTTTTATGGATTAATTTGGGCTACATATATACTTAGCTTCTAAAACCATCACAACTTAGAAATGAACTGAATCAAATAGGTTAAGATGGGGTGATTTACAAGAATGACCTTGGAGGCGTGTGGTCTTGAACTTTTGACCTCGCCTTTCCTATGGGCAAAACTTTAAGTTTAACAAACTTACTTTTGACCTTGCCCAGGAGGCAAACAGAGAGGGGAAGGGGGTCAAAAGTTCAAGACCGCAAATTAATTTTTGAGGTCATAAGGTATAATTTTCTAGTTAATATGTGCTGAGTTAATAAATGAGCAAAAAAAAAAAAAAAAATGACCCACCTAAACTTAAAACCGGTTAAATGAATCATTATTTCATGCATAAATTTTTTTGTCATCCAACGTAATTAAGTTTTTAATCATTTCTAACACATAAAGACAAACGGTCAAAAAAGCACACGATGATAACGGAATGAGAACTCTTTACTAATTCACGGATCCACACCGTGATTTACGCACATCTTTTTCATTAAGCAATCCTAATAGATATTATTTAATTAACCAATGAGATTACGTTACTACCGATAATCGCTCCCCACAATTCACGGGCTTGTTTTTATTTTACTCCCTCTTTTTTTTTTTTTTTTCTTTATTACATAAGGGGGTAGGGAAAGGAGAAATGAGAAAGGGGATTACAATGTAGGGATTCGAACCCTCACCAACAAGGTGAAAGTTCCAACCAATTGAGCTACTAAGAACTCTACTATTTTACTCCCTCCGTTCACTTTTACCTGTCTATTGTTTACTCTGCACGTTCCTTAAGAATTAATAGATGAAGTATTTATTTTACCATAATATTCATATTAATTCGTGTATAATCTTAATGGACTTGGAAAATGATTTAGAAATTAGTAATTAACGTTAAGGGTAAAACAAGAAATTTTTTATCTTTCTCTAGGACAAGTAAAAGTAAACTGAGGAGTAACTATTTGTGATAGAATATGAATGAGAAGATGATCAAGTACTGAAACGAAGATTTGAACTATTGGAATTTGGAGTTGTTGCACAATTGTGTAGAGACAGAGACAAGATTTTAAGCTTATGAGTTCTGGATTTTATTTTTTTGGTGTTACTAAGTTATGAATTAATACTATGTATATATTAAATGAATTTGTTATGGTAAATACATAACTTGAACTACACTACTTGCCTGCGTTCTACTAAACCCGCTTCCTAATAATGCAAGTTGTGTTTGGTAGTGTAAATCCTTAATGTTCATGTTGTTTTAGCAATCATGAGTTTCTTCATTTTTAGAAATCGAACTCAAGGGCGTTATTATTTGTTACAAACTTCTTTTTTTTCCTCATATAGTGTCCTACATTCACTTTGGGGCTCCAATTAATTTAAATTCATGTTGCTTAAAACGGAAAACACTTCAATTGGGATTTCTTCTGTACATCTTGGGACATGAGTCTCATGATATACAACAAGAAGCATGTTGATGTCACAATTGGCTTATAAAATGACCAACATATGTAGAAATTGAAGGTTCCAAAATCCCATTTTTGCCAATTAATATGGGAACATTTGTTGTTTTCTATGCTTGCAAATGAGCAACGCTATCCAATAGATGACAAATCAAGGTATTCTATTATTAGATTTAAAAAATAAAAGAAAGACCACAACTCGAAAGACATGGTAAACAAAGAATGAAACAAAATACAAACATTTTATCAACCTTTTGGGAAGTTTACACTTCTAGTTACTCAGTGTAACAACTTGCTAAGTCATTTTTTAAAATAAGACCATCTTTGCAAAGGATTAAAAGCAATTCTAGTCCTTCACAAATTTGCTGTAGTCTTATTCATCTACTCAAGTAGTTCCTCCTCTTAATTTATGTGATACTGTTTGACCTGATAAAATTAAAAAGAAGTAAAGACTTTTGAAATATATGGTCTAAAACAAACCTTAGACATTTGTGTGGCCATAAATCATTTCATTCAGGTGAAAAATAATAATTTTAAAGGTAAATTGTTTCTAATTGTAGAAATGTGACATTCTTTTTGGGATAAATTAAAAAGGAGAGGGTATCACAAAATTGGGACAGAGAGAGTATAAGTTTACTTGGGATTATGTAGTGTTTTTAATTTTTATATTTAATCTAAAAATATACATTTTTTTATATAACTAAAATGGTGGTAATCTTTTTTTAAAATTTATCGATTTTTACATAACCAAGAACTCATATAAATCAGTATTATTTAATTTAGGAGATTTTAGTGAAGAAATTTCTTACTTTTTTAGGGTGAATAATTTCTTAAGAGGTGTGCCCAATCTAAAAACCACCTATTATATGGACCGGATGATACCTTTTACATTTTTATCCTTATATATTATTAGGTAACTTTGAAGCAATTTTTTTTTTTTTTTTTTAAAACTGAAGCATTTATTAGGTCTTACTTTATATTTAGACATGTCCTATGTTCTCTCAATATTCTTGTCTCTATTTGTTTAAACCTCAAAAATTTTGCTTCTTCAATAAACTCATATGTACTTGCAAATATAGAAGGTAAAAATTATTGAGTAGTGTCGTGTAGTGTTGAGCGTTGAGAATGAAGGTAGCGTTATCAATCAAGATCTGTCTTTGAAATCTCTTGTTAGGTTAACTAAGAATTAATCTCTTGTCTTTAATAAAGAATAATTAATAAATATCAAAGAAAATCTATTTCTGTATACTTTATCTTGTTAGTTTATAGAATATTGAATCACTTACGTCCCTCTAGTATTTGTTAATTTTTCTACTAAACTTACTTCCTCATAATAAATTTTTGTTTAAAGATTATCCAATTATATGATGAAGAAACTTTAATAATTATGAAAACTTATCAACAAGATATGATTAACCTGCAGTTACATTAAATTAATTGTGTAGTAGAAAAATGTGACACAAATTATAGAACTTATTTAGTAAGAGCGTAATATTTCATATTTTGAGTTTGGGCAAAACATTGGACGACCTTTCCGTAACTAAAGTATATATATATATGCACCATCAATGTAAACAATGTCTTACATTATCGGGTTATTCAAAAAATATTTTAGGTAAGCTTTCTTAAGAAATGCAACTGTAATCTTGAAAAATAAAATAGATAGTGTAAAATTATGTTACTCTAAAAGTCTTTAAAAATTTGTCCATATTTATAAATCTACACTTTCTTTGACTCAGCCCCTTAACAAACAACTACTGGTTACCCCGTCGTCCTTATCTTACACCAACTGGGCCATTCGTTCTCTTTCTCGTGCCAAATCCTATTAAAAAGGCTTATAAATAAAACCCAACACAAGCCTTTTTCATCATAAATTTCCTTCTTATTTTTGGTGTTAAATTCACAAAGAAACAGCAAAAAGAAAACAAAAATACTAATGGGGAACAGTCTTGGAGGAAAAAAGACAGCAAAAGTGATGAAAATCGATGGACAAACAATGAAATACAAGACACCAATTTATGCCAACGAGGTACTAAAATATTATCCATCCTTAGTATTATTAGAATCTGAAGAAGTGAAGCATTTTGGGATTAGAGCAAAGCCATTGGAGCCACAACAAGAGTTAAAGCCCAAAAGGCTTTATTTTCTGGTAGAATTACCCAAATTCCCGGAAGAGAATAATAAAAACACGAGGAGGGTCCGGTCGGGTATCCAAATGAGTGCGAAAGATAGGCTCGAGACACTAATGCTAGCACGGAGATCGGTGTCTGACTTGTCAATCAATCGTAGGCGCCAAGTATTATGGTGAAGAGTCTTTCGTCTTATCATAATAATATTCGCTTATTTTGCCCCACTTAATAGTGGTGGTATAAGCCAACCCCGAAAGGTTGAAGTTGAGGCTACCAAAAAGCGGAGGTGGAGAAGTTGATGATGCAAAGCAAAGATGGGAGTGATGTTGGTGAGAAAATTATGAGACTTTGCATGAACAACAATGGTGGAAGTGGTTTGTCGATGGAAGAAGAAAGTCCTAAAAATGGAGGAATAATTAAGAAAGGACTCAAATCACGAGAGGTATTGTTCTCTTCCTTAATTATGAACATGCGTGGATTGTTGTTTTCTTATCAAGATTCTAAAGTTCTACTTAAAATATAACGAATTAGTAAATCTTACAGTAAAAATTACTATAGAGTTATATTAAATTACATTCTTTTTACTGGAAAGTTAACTCAATATACTATAAAAGATTCGCTAATTTCCAAGAGGAAATTCCAGCCCGTCGAAAACCCCTTATACTAATGAGCCAAATTTTGACGGGACGTTCATCGGAAATTAGCGATTCCGGTTGATTGAGTATCTGAACTTTCACTATATTGATAAATATTTGATTCCCTGCTTTATAATCTCCTTAATTATTTTCTCTTTTGAAACAAAATTCGGTGAACCATAGGTTACATAGATTAGAGCTCCATTTTGATACGAGTTACGTTTTGGTGAAATCATATTAGTCAAAAATAAAATAAAATGAAGGTGTTGAATTTACTCGTATTAATTAGAATTAGAAATGTTTTCTCAAAATAGACGTTTTAATTTTAATTTTTTCTCATTTGACATAGCCAAAGCTCATAAGGAATAACGTTTGAGTTAAAAAGTTTGAATAGAGCAAATGTCATTTATTCAAGTAGTGTGTATTCGAGAAAATGGAAGCGTAACGGAGAGGAGTCAAATCTGTTTCACGAAATAGAAACACGTTAAATTCACAAATTACATCGTCGATTCGATTTAGCAAAATTACATAAAGCGTGACACTTCGCTTTTCTGGAAATTCTATTTTCAAGAATGACTGCTCCTGTCTTACTAGGTGTAATTTCTTAAATTTTTAGCTTTCAATCAACAATGTCTGCTGACTTTAACAAAAGCTGCAAATTATTTTTGATTTTCCAGAGACAACGCCTGTGTCATACTTTAATAAAGTAACTAACATCCATTTATTCTTTATATTTAAAATATTTACGCATAATATCATGAAAATTATTGGTTAACTACCAGTTAGAAGTTAACACTTTTGGTAGTGTAACAACCAGAATAGTTTATATAACACACCAACCTGAAAAATGTAACACACAATTTAGACAAAGAAAAAAAAATCGTTGAAACAGATTATTTACCCCATGATAACGTAATTCACTATGATGTCAACTTTGTTTGTTACAGAATGATCTTGAATAATAAATTATGTTTAATCTCCTTTTTCCTAACTTATTTTTCTTATTTTTAATGGAATGCAGAAACGTGTAGGATTCTCGCCGATAACAGAAGGGGAGATTCAGTTAGCTGTGGCTGCTTCTTAACAAAAATGGGAATTCGAAAAAAAATTATTCATTCTATAGCTTTTGTATAGGGTACAAGTGCTCTCCTAATTTAGTGGCTAGCTTCTCAGCTACTTATTAGTACTACTAATCATCTATTAGTCATTTTATATACTATGATTATGAAGCTGAGAATGAGATTATATGCCCTCAATGAATTATGTGAGATGGCTTTGGATAGCTAAACCTATAGCAGTTAGGGACTTATTATCTATTTGTTTCATTCTTATCCGACCATAAATTTTGCACGATCTCGAATATATTAAAGCTCTGTATTTCGTTTCCTCATGCAAATGATTAACGAAAGTAAAGGGTCCAAATGTCACCACCCCACAATGGTGAAGATATGATTTTTGTCCAGGGACCTGAACACTTGCTATATATATATATACATAACAAAATGTTTAACTTTATATATACACTTGATTTCTCGGCGAAGGGGTTCGGATACTCCTCTAGCTTCACCCCTACCACCCATCATCGAGTCCAAAAAAGCGTATCATGTGAACTTATGACCGGTCTTATATAAATAGCTTTCACTTTTCTCCCTACCTTTTCGACGTGAATAAGGTGTCATTTCTACTCCTTATTCATACACTTATAGCCTAGAAACTTGTCATTCTTTCTCATCTCTTGTGTTGTACCGAAACAATCATTTACGTTTCTTATACTAAATAATGTTGCTTAATTAGTTGAGAAACTTTTGACAGTGAATAGATTACTCATAATGCATGCATCATCAAGTATACGAAAACTAATACACTGCATTTGAAGGAGAAACTCAACTATGCTTAAAAGGTACTACTATATAATTAACAAGAACAAAAGCTTGGCTGAGAAAAGCTTTTCTCTGTTGTCAAGTTGTTGCTTAATACTGCCATTAATAGAGTGAAAGGACTAGGTTCGTTTTCCCAAATTGATGAAATTCTTAATTCAATCTTGATAAGATCGTTAGGATGTTGCTGAATGAATGGACATGGCACATGGAACACCTGGACACGGAAATTGATTGTTTGACATTTCACAATTAATTGTCATTGAAATTTCAAATATATTAGGTGCAATAGTACATTAAGATAAATACACATAAATAATTTGATTCACCGTTCAAGATAATTTCTATGAGATCTAGAAAATTGAGAGCTGCTAAACTAACACATCAATTTGGCCCAAATTTGACCACACCTATGAAAAGACCTTCATAACCTTTACATGTACAATTTTGAATTAGGATGAATTTTAGGAGGGAAGGATAGGAATGACATTAACTAAGTATAAATTATTAAATTTTTCTTAGATACCCATGTAAATTTACTATGCTACCCTCATTTGGGCCACTGTGGCCAACATCAGTGTGGCCAAAAGACCTTTCCGTAGAAGAGTTTATAACTTCATTATCAGAACATCAACTGAGACCATAGCTGATTAATTAATTAAAGTCGTATTCAAAAACCATGTTGACAACGTAAACAAAATTCTCTGTCCACCACTCTTTACCTTTGGGTGAGTATGATTACATCGTCATATCTGCATATATTAAAAGCACAACAATGTCCTTTAAATGTTGACCGACCAACTTTCCCTCTACCTATAAGTAAATTACCTCATATATTAAATAAGAACTAATTAATGCCATCCTAAGATTATATCAGTTTTGCTGGAAAAATGCACATAATATGAAGTCGGCTATTAAATTAAGATCCCATATTAAACAGTAATTTATGCCTTTTAGTCTTCAGAGAACTGCCAATTAATCACAATTCAAGTCTCTTCCTCTTCTAACATAAAGTGTCCACGTTCAGTAAACATTAATTTTCCGTTACATTCCATTTACTCTAATTTACTTTCACGTTTTTGCTCTTTGGCTTTTCATTTTCCTACTATAATACTCCCTCCGGATAAAAAAAAAAGTTCACTTAGCCATTTGCACACCTCTTAAGAAAATACTAACTCCGAGACAAAAATAGGTAATTTGACTAAACTACCCCTAATTAAATAGACATTGGGATTTGATCATATAACACTTAATAGGGGCAAATATGGAAAAACAAGGTTAATTCTTTCTTGATTTGCTAAATGGACTCTTTTTTTGATCCAAGAAAAAAAGGCTAAGTGGATTCTTTTTTTGATCCGGAAGGAGTATAAGCTTTTAAAATGAAATTGCAATGTAAAATTTTCAGCTATAAATAGAGTGTATTTCACAGTCATTTGATACCATTTGTCCTTCCCAAATCGTCCAATTTCATGAACTCGACCAAATCATTTGGGGTAAAGTTGACGGGATACGAAAAGAGAAAGATATTAGAATTTATTTAAAATTTTGTAGTCTTATTTTTGTATTGTAAAAGTTAAAAGCTTTGTAAGCGTCAAAATTAGCGATTTTATCTAATTTTGTGTAATATAGAACAATAATATGGATCTTTATTAATATTTGTTCATATGTTTATCGTGTTACAAGTTATTATAACTGATCACGACATCATTTTAGTTTGATCTATTATGCAATCATCTCCCTTTTCTTTTTTAGCTCTGTTTTAGTAAGTGTTGTCATAGATTATTATTCTATTATTGAGTGTTCTTAAAAAAGTTCAGCGTATGTATCTTTTTTGTTTTTCATTTTATTGCTCCAAATTAATTAAAATGCTACACTGAATCCTTTTAAAGTGAAACTTTTGGTAATATTTTGGCCAAAAATAAAAATAAAAATTGTTTTGACGGATGGATATAAGATGTTGATCCATTGCGAAACTAGAATTGACAAGGATTATAATTTCACACCCGTAGCCATTATTCTAATATTTTTGATTGAACAAGAATTATTTTTCCATTCTCTGATTTGATTTGTAATATTTGACTTTTCAGTTCAAATCATGTAAGTGAATCACAAAGAAGTTGATAGCGTTGTATCAAAAGTCACAATTTTTTTTTTTTTAAACCAAAATCACAGATCAAAGTACTCATACTTTCGAACCAAACGAAAGGTACATATATGTGTAACTATGATTTATATGTATCAATCAAATTTTCTGATGTCAATACCTATCAAGTATCCCTATGAAAATTAGTTAATATTACTTCTTTGCAGATGTATACCAAGAATTTGATAATGATTTACTAGCCATCATAAGGAAAACATATACTGACCGAATCTTTGTATGGATTTTTTGACAATGACTTACTAGCCATCATAAGGAAAACATATATTGATCGAATTTTTGTACGAATTTTATAAAATATTACTTTCATTCGATAACAACTTCTCGATATGTATGTTTATGTAAAGAGGAGGAGGCTACAATTTCTTTAAAATAAGGCAAACTTTTAGATGTGAGGTAATTACCATCATAACCAACGATGGTTATGATGAAATGTAAATTTTATGTTGTTCAAACATAGATCAAAGACAAGAAATTGTCGAATTGAATGTTTCATATATTATAAAACTTGTAAGATTGAAGTCGTTCTCACAATACTTTATCGCATTAAAATCTTATCAGCAAAATAATATTAATGAAACAAATAAATCTTTAGTATGACATCAAAAGTGATGAAAATACTAATGGGGAACAGTCTTGGAGGAAAAAAGACAGCAAAAGTGATGAAAATCGATGGACAAACAATGAAAAACAAGACACCAATTTATGCCAACGAGGTACTAAAAAATTATCCATCTTTACTATTATTAAAGAAGTGAAGCATTTTGGGATTAGAGCAGAGTCATTGGAGCCACAAGAAGAGTTAAAGCCCAAAAGGCTTTATTTCTTGTAGAATTAATTACCCAGATACCCCGAAGAGAATAATAAAAACCCGAGGAGGGTCCATTCAGGGATCCAAATGAGCGCCAAGGATAGGCTCGAGACACTAATGCTAGCACTGAGATCCGTGTCTGACATGTCAATCATGAAGCCTGCCAGTATTATGACTGAAGAGTGTTCGTCTTATCATAATAATAGCTTCTACTTCATACTTAACAGGTGGTGGGTATGGGCCACCCCGTGAGGCTGAAGTTGAGGCTACCAAAAGCGGAGGTGGAGAAGTTGATGATGCAAAGCAAAGATGGGAGTGATGTTGGTGAGAAAATTATGAGACTTTGCATGAACAACAATGGTGGAAGTGGTTTGTTGATGGAAGAAGAAAGTCCTAAAAATGGAGGAATAATTAAGAAAGGACTCAAATCACGAGAGGTATTGTTCTCTTCCTTAATTATGAACATGCGTGGATTGCTGTTTTCTTATCATGATTCTAAAGTTCTACTTAAAATATAACGAATTAGTAAATCTTACAGTAAAAACTACAATAGAGTTATATTAAATTACATTCTTTTTACTGGAAAATTTACTCAATATACTATAAAAGAATCGCTAATTTCCAATAGGAAATTCCGGCGGAGCCTGTCGAAAACCCCTTATACTAATGAGCCAAATTTTGAAGGGACGTTCATTGGAAATTAGCGATTTCGGTTGATTGAGTATCTGAACTTTCACGATATTGATAAATATTTGATTCCCTGCTTTATAATCTCCTTATTTGCCCTTTTGAAACAAAATTCGGTGAACCATAGGTTACATAGATTAGAGTAGGGCTGGGCATAATTACCGAAAACCGAAAAACCGAACCGAACCGAACCGAAATTTCAACAAACCGAACCGAACCGAACTAGTTTGGTTCGGTGTTTGGTGTCCATCGTCAAAAAACCGAAACCGAAATAGCCGAACCGAAGTTTGATAAAACCGAACCGAAAAACCGAACGCACCGAAATTTAATATATTACCCAAAAAAATTAAAATAGTCCGGGCCATTAAGTTTAAAGCAAAAAAAAACCCAATTGTAATAAGTCCTCTTTTGCATTTGTATCCCTAATTTTTTACTTCAATTGAAAAAATCAAATATCCTTAACAAAGAAAGGTAACCAGGATGTCTCTTTAGGATTAATGTATGTCCTTTATGTGTTTTCTTAATTATTCTTACGGTATGTATATAACACCTAGTAATCCTATGTCATGATTATAGTTTTACGTTTCTTGTGTATCTGTTTGTTTGATTTTGATTTCAATTTATCAGTTTTATGTTTTACTGCTTTTGAGAATATGAATTAGTGTCAATGGAATCGCTTCTAATATTATATTAAAAAAACCGAATTGAAAAAACCGAAAGAACCGAACCGAACTAGTTTGGTTCGGTGTTTGGTGTCCACCTTCAAAAAACCGAACCCGAAATAGCCAAACCGAAGTTTGATAAAACCGAACCGAAAAACCGAACGCCCACCCCTAAGTTAGAGCTCCATTTTGATACGAGTTACGTTTTGGTGAAATCATATTAGTCAAAAATAAAATAAAATGAAGGTGTTGAATTTACTCATATTGATTAGAATTAGAAATGTTTTCTCAAAATAGACGTTTTAATTTTAATTTTCTCATTTGACATAGCCAAAGTTCATAAGGAATAACGATTGAGTTAAAGTTTGAATAGAGCAAATTGCATTTATTCAAGTAGTGTGTATTCGAGAAAATGGAAGCGTAATGGAGAGGAGTCGAATTTATTTCACGAAATATAAACACGTTAAATTCACAAATTACATCGTCGATTCGGTTTAGCAAAATTACATAAAGCGTGACACACATCCCTTTTCTGGAAATTCTATTTTCAAGAATGACTGCTTCTGTCTTACTAGGTGTAATTTCTTAAATTTTTAGCTTTCAATCAACAATGTCTGCTGACTTTAACAAAAGCTGCAAATTATTTTTGATTTTCCAGAAACAACGCCTATGTCATACTTTAATAAAGTAACTAACATCTATTTATTCTCTATATTTAAAATATTTATGCATAATATCATGAAAATTATTGGTTAACTACCAGTTAGAAGTTAACACTTTTGGTAGTGTAACAACCAGAATAGTTTACATAAAACACCAACCTGAAAAATGTAACTCATAATTTAGAAAAAAAATAATTAGTTGAAACAGATTATTTACCCCATGATAACGTAATTCACTATGATGTCAACTTTGGTTGTTACAAAATGATCTTGAAAAATAAATTGATTATGTTTAATCTCCTTTAATTTTTCCTAACTTATTTTTCTTATTTTTAATGGAATGCAGAAACGTGTAGGATTCTTGCCTATAACAGAAGGGGAGATTCAATTAGCTGTGGCTGCTTCTTAAGAAAAATGGGAATTGAAAATTAAAAAAAAAAAAATTCTATAGCTTTTGTATTGTGTACAAGTGCTCTCCTAATTCAGTGGCTAACTTCTCAGCTACTTATTAGTACTACTAATCATGTATTAGTCATTTTGTAAACTATGATTATGAAGCTGAGAATGAGATTATATGCCCTCAGTGAATTATGTGAGATGGCTTTGGAGAACTAAACCTATAGCAGTTAGGGACTTATTATCTAATTGTTTCATTCTTATCCGACCATAAATTTTGCACGATCTCGAATATATTAAAGCTCTGTATTTCGTTTCCTCATGCAAATGATTAACCAATAAAGGGTCCAAATGTCACCACCCAACAATGGTGAAGATATGATTTTTGCCCAGGGACCTGCACACTTACGATATATATTATATACATAACAAAAAGTTTAACTTTATATATACACTTGATTTCTCGGCGAAGGGGTTCGGATACTCCTCTAGCTTCACCCCTACCACTCATCATCGAGTCCAAAAGGCACACGTATCATGTGAACTTTTGACCTGTCTTATATGGATAGCTTTCACTTTTCTCCCTACCTTTTCGATGTGAATTTGTCTAAGGTGTCATTTCCACTCCTTATTCAGAAACTTATTAGCCTAGAAACTTGTCATTCTTTCTCATCTCGTGTGTCGTACAGTAGCAATCGTTTACGTTTTTTATACAAAATAACGTTGCTTAATTAGTTGAGAAACTTTTGACAGTGAATAGATTATTCATAATGCATGCATCATCAAGTATATGAAAACTAATACACTGCATTTGAAGGAGAAACTCAACTATGCTTAAAAGGTACTACTATCTAAACAAGAACGCTTGGCTGAGAAAAGCTTTTCTCTGTTGTCAAGTTGTTGCTTAATACTGTCATTAATAGAGTGAAAGGACTAGGTTAGTTTTCCCAAATTGATGAAATTCTTAATTCAATCTTGATAAGATCGTTAGCACGTTGCTGAATGAATGGACATAGCACATGGAACACCTAGACATGGAAGTTGATTGTTTGACATTGCACAATTAATTGTCATTGAAATTTCAAATATATTAGGTGCAATAATACATTACGATAAATACACATCAATAATTTGATTCACCATTCAAGATAATTTCTATGAGATCTAGAAAATTTTACAACTTCATTATCAGAACAGCAACTGAGACCATAACTGGTTAATTAATTAAAGTCGTATTCAAAAACCATGTTGACAACGTAAACAAAATTATCTGTCCACCACTCCTTACCTTTGCGTGAGTATGATTACATCATCATATCATATCATATTATTATATACTAAGTGGGAGCCACAAAATTGAAAGTTGGTTTACGAAAATGCCCTTTAAAAGTTGAACAAACAATTTGCCCTCTACCTATAAGTAAATTGCCTCCTATTAATTAAATAAGAATTAACTAATGCCATCCTAATACTATATCAGTTTCGCTGGAAAAATGCACATAACATGAGGTTGGCTAATAAACTAAGATCCCATATTATATAGTAACTTATGCCTTTTAGTCTTCAGAGAACTGCCAACTAATCACAATTCAAGTCTCTTCCCCTTCTAAGATAAAGTGTCCACGTTCAGTAAACATTAATTTTCTGTTACATTCCATTTACTCTAATTTACTTTCACGTTTTTGCTCTTTGGCTTTTCATTTTCTTATTATATAGTATAAGTTTTTTAAATGAAACTGTAATGTAAAATTTTCACCTATAAATAGAGTGTATTTCATCGTCATTTGATATCATCTGTCCTTCCCAAATCGTCCAGTTTCATGAACTCGACCAAATCATTTGGGGTAATGTTGGTGGGATACGAAAACAGCAAGGTATTAGAATTTATTTAAAAATTTATAGTCTTATTTTTCTATTGTAAAAGTTAAAAAGGTTTGTCAGCGTCAAAATTAGCGATTTTATCTAATTTTATGTAATATAGAACAATAATATGGATCTTTATTAATATTTGTTTATATGTTGATCGTGTTACAAGTTATTATAACTGATCACGACATCATTTTAATTTGATATATTATAGAATCATCTCCCTTTTCTTTTTTACTTCTGTTTTAATAGGTGTTGTCATAGATTATTATTCGATTATTGAGTGTTCTTAAAAAAGTTCAGCATATGTATCTTTTTTATTTTTTATTTTATTGCTCAAAATTAATTAAAATGCTACACTAAATCTGTTTAAAGTGAAACTTTTGGTAATATTTTGGCCAAAAATAAAAATAAAAATTGTTTTGACGGACAGATATAAGATGTTGATCCATTGCGAAACTACTATTGACTAGGATTATAATTTCACATCCGTAGCCATTATTCTAATATTTTTGATTGAACAAGAATTTTTTTTCCATTCTCTGATTTGATTTATAATATTTGACTTTTCAGTTTAAATCATGTAAGTGAATCACAAAGAAGTTGATAGCGTTATATCAAAGTCACAATTAACATTTTCTTTATACCAAAATCACAGATCAAAGTACTCATAATTTCGAACCAAACAAAGGGTACATATATGTGCAACTATGATTTATATGTATCAATCAAATTTTCTGAGGTCAATATCTATTAAGTATCTCTATGAAAATTAGTTACTATTACTTCTTTGCAGATGTATACCAAGAATTTGACAATAATTTACTCGCCATCATAAGAAAAACATATATTGATCAAATCTTTGTATGAATTTTTTGACAATGACTTAATAACCATCATAAGGAAAACATATATTGATCAAATTTTTGTACAAATTTTATAAAATATTACTTTCATTCGATAAGAACTTCTCGATATGTATCTCTGTAAAGAGGAGGAGGCTACAATTTCTTAAAAATAAGGCAAGCTTTTACATGTGAAGTAATCATAACCAACGATGGTTATAAAGAAATGTAAATTTTATGTTGTTCAAACATATATCAAAGACAAGAAATTGTCGAATTGAATGTTTCATATATTATAAAATTTGTAAGAAGTCGTTCTCACAATAGTTTTCGCATTAAAATCTTATCAGCAAAATAATATTAATGAAACAAATAAATCTTTAGTATGACAGCAAAAGTGATGAAAATACTAATGGGGAACAGTCTTGGAGGAAAAAAGACAGCAAAAGTGATGAAAATCGATGGACAAACAATGAAATACAAGACACCAATTTATGCCAACGAGGGACAAACAATGAAATACAAGGAGTCCGCAACCTAAATGACCTAAAATGTGATGAAAGGTATCAAAATACCCCAAAAAACAAAAAAGTGATCGAAGTAACCTTTGCGCACTAATTTAGTGCGCAAAGGGTAGTATTTTTTTTCCACACAATTTTAAAGCTCTCAAATTCACGTTTTTTTCATACTTTGACGCAAGATTAGTGATGTTTCAAAACTCCGAAATATGAATATTTTATATAGAACTTGGTATCTTTTTTTGCGGACAATAATGTCGGCTCATTACATCAAGTTACCTAAACGTTTGGATCGTCGTTTTAGGGGTTGTAAAGTGCCCCGAAGTAAGTTTTGTTTGTTTGAATCTTGTTATATTTAGGTTTAAGTCTTTTATTTTATAAGGTTTTGTTTTAAGTGTTTTATTTTTTAGTTAAGGCATTACTTTTTTTCGAATGTACAAATAAAAATATTCTATTCAAAAATAATTCGTCCAATATGAGAGGTTCAAAATAATTCATTGCAATAAGCAAATAATATATCATTATTTATAATAAAAAAATATTTAAAACAATACATCAAGTACGGGAGGCTCTTCTACTACGAGACGTACTTGCACCGCCATGGCCTTGTAGGCTACACAAACGCTTATCATGGCCAAATTCCTTACACGACGAGCACCTTCGAGAGTATGTCCTATCTGGAACATCCATTTGATTGGGAATCCGAGTTCATGCGTTAACCCAAATTTTACGGATATACTCCTTGTTAGCAACCATTGAAAATGGCTCGTTTGGCCAATAAGCTTGATCACCAAGTGCATAACTTTTGACGCTGTATTCCGATGCCACATAACTTGTTACCATTTTTCCCATTGCCTCTGTCACGTCCCAACCAGAGGGCCATGACAGGTACCCGGAGCTAGCCTACCGAGCACCACCTAACATACTTCTTCCAATCTATCTCGGTGGACCATATATCTAACTCTCAATTTACACCACTGGAATGAATATAATTCTCAAAGTACAACTCATTATAAGACAACGTGCAACTACCCCTCATATACGTATATATATATATATATATATATATATATATGTATATATATATATCCTACAAGGCTACAAAAATGATATACAAAATATGCACTATTGAGGTCATGAAACATCTACTACCCACACATGTCTACAAGCCTCTATCTGGAGTACCGGGAATCACAGAAGAGGGGACTGGACCCTGCCATGCCCAATATATTCACAAAAGAAGTATACAAATAGACTGCAACTCCGAAGTAGTGGAGTGCTCCTGTATCTCCGCTGACAAAGCTTCTAGGGGTTTGGATCGTCTCCCTGTCTACCTGCGGGCATGAACGCAGCGTCCACAAAAAGAAAAGACGTCAGTACGAACAATGTACTGAGTACGTAAGGCATGAATAATGACATACTAAAGAGATAAAGAAACATGAGATAAAGAGATAGCATGTACATATGATTGCCTCTTAAGGCGGATACCCTGCATGCTAACTTTTACTTTTTAAAACAACATCATAATCATATATATATATAAACTGCCCGACCATATAGGTACGGTGTTATCATCATTAGCCCGCGTCGGGGGTAATCATCTCACGCCGCCCACTATTGGTGTCTGCCTGGCCATGTAGGCACGGTGTTATTATCATTATCCATAAGCCGCCCACCGTAGCGGTATTATGGAACAATCATCCTCGCTAAATCTCACCTCGAAGAAACAAGTAACATAAGGTGAGATCAACAACAATGAGTGAAAGTAAGAAAAATCATGAAGTAAGCTCAATAATCTCATAATGGCATCAACCATACGCTTTGGAATCTCTAGAATAGAATCATCATCATCATCATTATCATCATAGAAAACATCATCAACTACATTTTAGGAATCATGAAAGTTATGGGCTTCTAGTGTTTCTAGAAATAGGAATATTGGCAACGTCATGAGGGGTTTCACAATTATGGAATTATGCCTTTAGAAGGAAAAGGGTTAGCCTTACATACCTTTACGACTTCTATTTACTTAACGTTCTCCTCCAACGTCCGCGAAATCTACATTCAAGAGGATTTACACTAAGGTTAAATCTTGAAAACCTTCTTAAGTTCAAACTAACATAATTACAAACTAACAAAATTTGGGCAGCACTTCCCCTATTTTATCAACTTCCACCGTATTACAAAACAGCCCCCACACAACAATAACAACATCCATAATATCATAATCAAGAAGTTACATTCAAATTAGTCTCAAATTTAACCAAATCCCCCTTTTCGAGTTCTCCTCATAGTCACTTTCTTTACTACAACATTTATAGCTTCTCCACCTTAATTCTTTTCCTTTCTAAGGGGTATTAAGCCTTTACGTCAACTACCCCATACAAATAGGGTGAAGAACATACCTTGTATTTGAAGAACTTCAACTCACACAACTTGTTTCAAGGCTAAGTTCACCACAACTCTAAGTGAAAGCAAGAACATCTAACTTTCATAAATTAAACTAGGTTTACAAGGTTGATCTTCTCTTGATTTGATTTGGAATGATTTGGTGTGTTTATGGATGTTAAGGAGAGTTTAGAGAGACATTAGGGATTGATTTTGGGTAAAAAAATGAGGCCCAAGTCGTGGGAATATCAATTTATAGGCTTAGGAGAAAAATTCTACTGACTCAAATTCTGGAAATTTCGGGCAAAGTATGGGTTACTGTTCATCCCGTACTTTGGAGGCAAAAATTTTCAACTTTCTGAAAATTTTGGTAAAGTAAACCCAAAAAGTGCGGGACATACATTATTGTACGGGTCGTACTTTCCTCCGTACTTCACAGAAATGCGATCTATCAGTTGCATTGGAAAGAAGACTCGTTGAACTTCAATTTACATAGGTTATGTATTTCTTAACTCCTTATACCCTAGGGGATATGCCTCTTTGAAGTTGGACAAAAAATTCTGTCAAGTTTTTCCAAATTTTCAACGAACCTAATTTCTTCGATTCGCTTGATCCCGAAACCTTCAAATACTTGTCTAACACTTACTAAAAGTCTTCCTTAACCTTATAGGGGTATCATACCCTCTCTGGACTCACGTTAGTTTGCTTACGATGACGCGAAAATTCACGAGGTGTAACAGTCTTCCCCCCTTAGAAACATTCGTCCTCGAATATTAAACTCTTAGGGATTCTAAAAAAATTTCGCCAAAGTTTCCCCTGTAACTATACCACTACCATCCTGTTACAACAACTCAAAATATACAATGCCTCACAGGGCTACAACAACAATAACAATAATGGTCTTACACGACCAAGAAATCATAATAATAAAGCATTATGCACCTGAAGACAATGATGTCCCTGCCTGTACCTCTTCTGGGGGTGGGAATAAATGCGGATACGTGGACTTCATATCTTTCTCTGCTTCCCAAGTCATTTCCTCTCTATTATTGTTTCTCCATAGAACCTTAACTGAGGCTACATCTTTGGTTCTAAGTCTCCGAACTTGCTTATCTAGAATGGCAATGGGTACTTCTTCATAAGACAGTTTCTCAGTAACTTGGACATCATCTACAGGTACAATTCTGGAAGGATCTCCAACGCACTTACGAAGCATTGACACATGAAAAACTGGGTGGACTGACTCCAAGTCTGAAGGCAGATCTAACTCATAAGCCACTTGACCCATCTCGCGCACAATCTTGTATACCGGGGACTAAGCTTTCCCTTCTTGCCAAATCTCATTACACCTTTCATTGGCGACACTTTCAGGAATACCCAATCATTAACTTGGAATTCTAAGTCTCATCGACGATTGTCCGCATAAGATTTCTGATGACTCTGGGCAGTCAACAATCGGTCTCGGATAAGCTTGATCTTTTCTACCGCTTACTGGATCAATTCTGGTCCTACTAACTTTGTCTCCCCTACCTCGAACCATCCAATTGGCGATCTGCACTTTCTCCCATATAAAGCTTCATATGGAGCCATTTGAATGCTAGAGTGATAACTGTTGTTATACGCAAATTCAATGAGTGGCAAATGATCATTCTAATTACCTCCGAAGTATAACACACATGCTCGTAACATATCTTCGAGGGTTTGAATGGTGCGCTCAGCTTGCCCATCAGTCTGTGGATGAAATGTTGTGCTAAGTCTCACCTGAGTTCCCAAACCTTCTTGGAAGGACTTCCAGAAATTAGCTGTAAATTGTGCTCCCCTATCAGTGATAATGGATATTGGGACACCATGAAGTCTTACTATCTCTTTGAGATACAGTTTTGCATAATCTTCTGCTGAGTACGTAGTTCTAACTAGTAGAAAATGAGCGGACTTCGTAAGTCTATCCACAACTACCCATATGGAATCATACTTACGCTGAGAACGAGGCAAGCCTGTAATAAAATTTATATTAATTACTTCCCATTTTCAAGTTGGAATTTCCTTCTCTTGCAACAATCCACCGGGCTTTTGATGCTCAATTTTCACCTGTTGGCAATTAGGACATTGAGCTACAAACTATGCTATATCTTTCTTCATTACGTCCTACCAATATATAGACTTGAGCTCATGGTACATCTTTGTCGCTCCTGGATGAACAGAATAACTGGAATGATGGGCTTCTTCCAAAATCTGACGGTGTAATCCTGCAACATCCGGAACACATAGCCTGCTTCGATACCTGAGAACTCCATCTGCAGAAATCTCAAATGGTGACTTTTCTTTCTGAGGAAATGTATCTTTATAATGACTTAACTTGGGGTCTTCATGTTGGCATTTTTTCACCTCAACTACCAAAGATGAGGCAGCCGGATTCTGAATAATAACTCCCGTATTGCCTAAATCCATCAAGCGAACTCCCAGACTGGCTAGCTGTTGAAGTTCACGAGCTAACTCCTTCTTCTCTGGCTGAACATCACATAAACTACCCATGGATTGCGGCTAAGAGCATCAGCTACTATAATCACTTTTTCAGGATGATATAAAATGCTAGCATCATAATCTTTTAATAGCTTTAACCATCGCCTTTACTGCAGATTCAACTCCTTCTGCTTGAAAATATACTGGAGACTCTTATGATCTGTTTAGATATCAACATGGACTCCATATAAATAATGCCTCCACATCATCAATGCATGGATCACTGCAGCCAATTCTAAATCATGAGTCGGGTAGTTTTTCTCATGTTTGCGCAATTGCCTTGAAGCATAAGCAATCACCTTACCATGCTGCATCAACACACAACCTAATCCAATGCCGGAGGCATCACAGTAGACAACATAGCCTTCCGATCCTTCTGGAAGTGTCAGAACTGGGGGCCAAGTCAATCTATTCTTCAACTTTTGAAAACAACGCTCACAAGCGTTGGTCCATTGGAATTTTGCCAATTTCTGAGTCAGCTTCGTCAGCGGTGCAGAATAGAAGAAAATCCTTCTACAAATCTTCTGTAATAACCTGCCAACCCCAGAAACCTACGGACTTTCGTAGGTGTTGTAGGCCTTGGCCAAGTCTTCACAGCCTCAATCTTCTGGGTATCTACTCGAATACCATCAGCTGAGATAATATAGCCCAAAAAAGTTACAGAATTCAATCAGAACTTGCATTTTGAAAACTTCGCATACAATTCCCGAGTCTGAAGAATTCCAAGAACAGTACGTAGATGATCCGCATGCTCTGCCTCCGATCGAGAATATACCAGAATATCATCGATGAACATAATCACGAATAGATCTAGGAAAGGCCTGAACACATTATTCATCAAGTTCATGAATACCGTCGGGGCGTTAGTCAATCCAAACGACATTACTCGCAACTCATAGTGACCATATCTAGTTCTGAAAGCTATCTTCGGAATGTCCTCTTCCCTGACTCTCACTTGGTGGTATCCTGATCTCAGATCTATCTTTGAAACCATTTGGCACCCTGCAACTGGTCAAATAAATAATCGATTCTCGGAAGCGGATACTTATTTTTTATCGTCACCTTGTTCAACTGCTTATAGTCAATGCACATTCACAAGGAACCATCTTTCTTTCTCACGAACAATACAGGTGCTCCCCATGGCGATGAACTGGGCCTAATAAAGCCTTTTTCAAGCAGATCTTTTAGTTGTGCCTTTAGCTCTTTCAATTCTGCAAGAGCCATTCTGTAAGGAGGAATAGATATGGGTTTGGTATCCGGTAGCACATCAATTATAAAATCAATCTCCCATTCTGGTGGAAGACCTAAAAGCTCATTTGGAAATACATCCGAAAATTCATTCACTACCGGAAGCGATTGAAGAGTTGGCGGTTTTGCTTCGGTGTCATGAACCCGGACTAAATGATAGATATAGCCCTTAGCAATCATCTTCCTTGCTTTGAGATAGAAAACAAACCTACTTCTCGGGGACACTGTATTACCTTTCCATTCTAACCCTGGTTCTCCCGGGAATTAAAATCGAACCATTTTTGTTCTACAGTCAACATTGGCATAACAGGAAGCCAACCAATCCATACCCATAATAACATCAAAGTCTACCATCTTCAATTCAATCAAATCAGCTATAGTATGACGATCACACACCACCACCACACAGCTTCTATATACTTGTTTAGCTATTACCAGGTCACCAACAAGGGTAGACACTTCAAAAGGTTTGATTGGCTCGGGTCTCACCCCAATACGATCAGCAATATAAGGAGTAATATATGACAAAGTAGAACCCGGATCAATCAATGCATAAACATGATGAGAGAATACTGATAATATACTTGTGACAACGTCAGGGGAGGACTCAAGATCCTATTGCCCAGCCAATGCATAAATACGGTGCTGAGAGCCACTCAAATTGGATGCTCCCCACACGCCCGCCACGACCGATGGCGCGCCGTGAGCTTTGCCCCCGAAGGGCGTACGGACGATGAGGAACCGGTACAACCGATCCCGTGGGGCCGGACCCTACCTCTATCACCCAACGATGGACAATCACGCATCATATGCCCAGTCTGACCACAGGCATAACAAGCATCTGAGCCTTAGTGAAATTGACCCATATGTAATTTACCGCACTGCTGCATCGTGGTACAGGTGGTCTTTTCTGACTAAGATCGCCTCCAAACTAGAAACCCGAAACCCTCGAGCTCTGACCCGATCCAGAATAAATAGGGCGGTCAAACCTCCTGCCCGCAAATCGAGTAGGTGCACTAGCCGCGAATTGGCCTGAATACCTGGAGTACTGCTGCCTCTGACCCACTCTATACTCACTGCTAGCACCTGCAGATCTGGCCTTCTTACTATGCACTCTATCAAAATCACACTGACCCCTTTGCGGCTGCTGCTTCTCTTCCAAATTCTGAGCAT
Organism: Lycium ferocissimum; assembly: GCF_029784015.1. Taxonomy (NCBI): domain Eukaryota; kingdom Viridiplantae; phylum Streptophyta; class Magnoliopsida; order Solanales; family Solanaceae; genus Lycium; species Lycium ferocissimum. Next base: position 22,224,226 of record NC_081349.1, read on the forward strand.
GGGCTTGAATACGAGAGATATCCATCCCTTCCTGGAGTGAAGCTGTCAAGCAATCCTTAATCAAATGTGGCCCTAAACCACTCATAAACCTGTGTACCCGGTCTCCCATATCGGCTATCATGGCCGGAGCATACCTAGCTAAAGAATTAAAGCGGAGGCTATACTCTCGAGCACTCATATTTCCTTGCCTTAAATTCAAGAATTTGTCAGCTCGGGCTTGTCGGACCTCGGGTGGCAAATAATGGCGTATGAAGGTGTCTACGAACTCTGCCATGCGGGGGAGGTGCATTTTCCCCTCTCGAAGATATCAATTGTTGTACCAAAGGACGGCCACATCCCGCAGTCTATAGGAGGCAAATTCCACTGACTCAATATCAGAAGCATGTATTAACCTCAGCGTCCTCAGCATCTCATCTATAAAGCCCTGCGGGTCTTCATCCGGCTTTGACCCGTAAAATTCTCGAGGATTCAAGCTAATAAAATCACGGGCTCTTACACTGACCGCTCTATCGCCCTGGCCCGCACCCTGCCGTTGGGCCTGAGCGGCTACTAACTGAGTCAGCAATTGGACTGCGTCTCGGAAGTCCTGATCTGGAGCAATAGGGGGAGGGGCTGGAGCCCTTCCATGCTCTTCTGCTACTGGAGGAATAGAGGTAGCATGCGAGGGAGTGACACTCTGAGCCTCGCTATGTCCTAGCTCAGCTGGGGGTTCTCGGCTGGTACTTTCTCCAGCAGCGCCCAGTATTGCGCTGACTTTCTTCTTTCTCAGAGGCATCGCTGAAAATTAAACAGGAAAAGATTAGATAGTTGCATTCTTAACTTGACTCTATCGCACGATCTAAGATGAGAAAGAAAGGTCAATTATTCCTAAATGCCCCGCGTGACCTCTTGTTTATGAGTGTGGCGCGCTTCACACTAATAAACAAGACTCTACCGGACACGGCTCGTAGACACACCCTAGGACGAACTGCTCTGATACCACTTTGTCACGACCCAACTAGAGGGCCATGACGGGTACCCGGAGCTAGCCTACCGAGCACCATCTAACATACTTCTTCCAATCTATCTCGGTGGACCATATATCTAACTCTCAATTGACACCACCGGAATGAATATAATTCTCAAAGTACAACTCATTATAAGACAACGTGCAACTCCCCTCATATATATATATATATATATATATATATATATATATATATATATATATATATATATATACGAGCCCATACGGCCTACAAAAATGATATACAAAATATGCACTAGTGAGGTCATGAAACATCTACTACCCACACATGTCTACGAGCCTCTATCTGGAGTACCCGGAATCACAGTGGACGGGACAGGACCCCGCCATGCCCAATATATACACAAAAGAAGTATACCAATAGACTGTAACTCCGAAGTAGTGGAGTGCTCCTGTATCTCCGCTGACAAAGCTCCTAGGGGTTTGGATCGTCTCCCTGTCTACCTGCGGGTATGAACGCAGCGTCCACAAAAAGAAAGAACGTCAGTACAAACAATAGGAGATTCCAGCCCGTCAAAAACCCCTTATACTAATGAGACAAATTTTGACGAGGCGTTCATCGGAAATTAGCGATTCCGGTTGATTGAGTATCTGAAATTTCACGATATTGATAAATATTTGATTTTCCGCTTTATAATCTCCTTATTTTCCCTTTTGAAACAAAATTCGGTGAACCATAGGATACATAGATTAGAGCTCCATTTTGATACGAGTTACGTTTTGGTGAAATCATATTAGTCAAAAATAAAATAAAATGAAGGTCTTGAATTTACTCGTAGTAATTAGAATTAGAAATGTTTTCTCAAAATAGACGTTTTAATTTTAATTTTCTCATTTGACATAGCCAAAGTTCACGGATAAGGAA
>NC_081349.1:22226217-22261329 GCF_029784015.1 Lycium ferocissimum
TAGTACTATATTAGAAGCATGAGTTGGGGGTGGTTTCGTCGTCCACCTCCAACTCATGTAAAAAATAAAAAAAATAAAAAAATAGTGGACCCCATACTTAAAAAATCAAGAAATATAAAAAATAAAAAAATAAAAAGTGGATCCCACCACCTCCAAACTCATGTTATAAAAAAAAAAAAAAAAAAAAACGTGCACCCTATATTAAAAAATCAAACAATATTCATGTAATTCCCAAAGTATCCCCATTAAGTCAATAATGGTGGATTCATTGCCATATGCCTATCAACCCATTAGTGGGAGCAAATGAAATTATTGTACAACGAAAAACGTGGACCCTATATTATTGTTTTTCTTCAAAAGGTTAAGTAGTCAAACCATATAATTTCCTTTCTTTTCTTATATTAGCCTGAGATCTAATCTAGATATTTAGCTATTGTATTTGCTATTCCGCCATGTCATTTATTTGTTATGTTTACTAAAATAAATATACTTAAAATATTTATATTTTAAAATAAGATAAAATTTAATTACTTTTTCATTTTTATTCTTACTCTAATAAATGTGAAAAGAGATTAATGTCGTAAAAGAAAAAATAATATTAAATGGAGATCAAATAATAAATAAGGTAAATTAGTCAAATTATAATTCTAATTGATGTTTCCTTAAAAAACATTCAAAAGACAACATCATAAGTAAAATGAGCTAAACCAAGAATATTCACCAAAAATTAAAAAATAGTAGTTCTTCGTTTAAATAGAAAATCAAACTTCTACTTTATTTCGTTTTAAACATGTAAAATTAATTTAATAATTATAATTATAATTATCCAAATCAAAATTTGATGAAAAATAATAAGTATTGTTTAGGTCCAATCTACATACATTAACAATAGAATATTTTACACCTTTAAAAAAGAGAGGAAAATAGTTTCTTTTTAAACAAGTCTTCTCTTTTAAAAAGTATTAATAAATTTTTGCAAACTTTGTATTCGTAGCAAACACTAATATAATAAAGTTTTGGATACGGAGCACAAACTACAATTAATGTTATATTAATCGTGTTTTGAACATAGTGATAATATATATATATATATATATTATCACTACCCAAACACAACTACATACACATAGATACACTATAATCCACAGTGTTGGGTCCGTGCACAGCATGGGCATACGCCATCTAGTATATAGAGAGAAGGAAAGTTATTGGTTAACTAACAGGTAGACGTAAGCACTTTTGGTAGTGTAACAACCCGAATTGTTTACACACCACACCAACTTAATTTAGAAAAAGCTAAAATTTGTTGGAACAGATTATTCACCTATGATAACGTAACTAACTATGACGACAAGTTTGGTTGCACCATTAGTACCGTACGCTGTGGGGTGGGGTGGGGTTGGGGGTGGGGGCAAAAACTTGTTGCGTCCTATTGCACACGCAAGTGTACGTGGTCGTACAAGTAATATAGTGATTATATAAAATCAGATGTCGAACCCACAGAGACTTATGCCCAATACTTTCACGAAAATAAACTATTACTACTAATTATGCAAGTAAAGAATAAAATGGTTGTTTTGTAAACTAATGCTATAATGTAAATAACTAATAATGTAACCACAATTTGTATTTGAGTATTGCTTTTATCAAGATTTTAGAAGTATTCCAGGGTCGTGGTTTGTTCACCAATCCTATTGAGTCGTTCAAGTATCACACCTTAACAACTTTGTTCACAATTGTTAATTAACCGGATTATTAGTCTCGTAGTATTCTCCCGAACCACTACTCGCCGATTCAAGATAACTCACCTCCTATATTCCTATGGTATTGACCTATCAAGAATGCAATAAGAGCACGGCATGAAATTGACTGCGGTAACTAAGTATATTCCTATCCTAGTCACAAATCCTAGCCCAACTATAGGGATATTCAGATCACAATCTCGTTACTTCTTCTCCAAATTAACAACGTCTTTCCCAAGCAAGTGTATCAATTAGTAAATAGAACTCAACTGTTACGCAGACAATCAAGTAATTAAGCACAGAAGTAAAGAAGCAATTGCGTAGGAAGAAGCTACTAAGATTGAAATACTTGTCAGACGTCAATATTCATGGCTAAGCCACAACCCCATAATTATGGTGTTTAGTTACACATGATTCGAGAATGGGAGCAGGAATTCATGATTAACATAGGGTTTCAATGTAAAGAAAAATAATAGAAGAGGAATAAAACCTAGAAAGAGTTTCACAAGTCTCAAAATTCGTCCAAGCTGTCTTTCTAATGTTACAAACGACTATTTATACTCTAGGGTAAATATAAGATAAGTTGGCCCAATCCCGATCCAGGTAGGACAACTGACGCCGCTTGTGCGCTGGCTATGCGTCGCATGGCCAGCGCATGATCTCCTATGTGTGCTGCTTGTGCGGCGCATGCCCAATGTACGGCTTTGTCGTCCGAGATTCGAGAGATGGGGTTTTTGTCCGGCCGTGCGACGTACGGCCGGCGTACGAGACCCTTCAGTGGTCGGATTCTGCCTTCAAGTCCCGAACTTCCTTCCCAACATTCAATCAACGTGCAAAGCCTCGGAATCAATCAAAAACTGCTCGGAATACCCTCCATTGGTCCTTGTTGTACCTATTCATACAAGCATACCAACATAAGCTCATATACAACAATTTGCATTCAAAACTGCGATTAAAGTGCTAAGAAGTGAAATGCAAATGACACTAAATCTAGATATTTGTGCCAAATACCACTGGACAATATATATTCTTGAAAAAATATATTGATTTTGTATAATCTTCTTTTGGTTAACTTCTTTTTTCTTTTTTTATGTAATGCAGAAACGTGTAGGGTTCTTGCCGATAACAGAAGGGGAGATTCAATTAGCAGTGCCAGCTTCCTAACAAAAATGACAATTAGGAAAAACATTATTCATTCTGTAGTTTTTTGTGTTATATTGCTCTCCTAATTGATCAGTGGCAAATTGTTTCAGCTATTTATTAGTACTAATCATGTATCGTTCATTTTTTAAACCAAGACTAAGAAGCTGAAAATGAATTATTTCCCCTATCGAGTATATTGAAGCTCTGTTTTTCCTTTCCATAAAGGATTTTATGTTATGTACATGTTGATGAAGATGTAAAGATGTTCTTTATACCAGGATGGACAGAATTAGAATTTTTACTAAGGAGCGTCAAAATATGAAAAAGTAAAGATACAAGGAAATTAAGGGGATTCAACACATAGTATACATAGATAAAAAAATAAAAAATAAAAACTTTTTACGCATCTAAACAATGTAGTTTTCCAACGAAGGTGTCGGTTGACACCCGTAGATGCATGTAGCTGCTTTGTATGTTTTGATCTTTCATGAAGATTGAGTAAATATTTTTTACAAAGTCCTAGCATAAAAGTTAGGAATATTACAGCCCACGACCTTCGGTGATAGGTCTAGTTTACAAAATAACCAGCAAATGTATAGATTTTGTATGTTTATATTTAAATATAGATATACTACACATATAATATGCATATACTATAGGTATAATATGCATATACTCTACGTATAACATACATATTAGTGTATAGTTTTTGTATAATTGGGCTGCTAGGGCGGAACCACCAGCAAATTTTTGACTTTGGTATGGAGTGCATAATTGTATAGAAAATATTAAGGCAACACATATAAATAGTTAAGGAGCACCCATGACGTGATAAGTCTCAGGGGCGGACCCACCCTATGCTTAGGGGTGTCATCCGACACCCCTTCACCGAAAAGATTTTGTAAATATGTATATATATATATATATATATATATATATATATATATATATATATATATATATATATATATATATATATATATATATATATAATCTCGAAAAACTAGAATATGCATACAAATAATATAAATGACACTGTGTAATCAATTGAGCTGTGTAGGCCAGTTGGTTTGCTAAGGGAGCGCTCTTCTTGCGTTCGAGCCTCAGGAAGCACGCACTAGTTTATTTTATTTTCACGTTTTTTATTAAGGGTACTAAAAAAGTTAATGTTGCTAGTGAGATTCGAACTTCCATCTCCTTGTCAAGTTAGAAGAAAATAGACCAGCCTGACTAGGATTAAATTTAGGTAAAATGGTAGAGATTAAATTAGGTCAAGTTACAGATTAAAATTTTGTCCAACGAGGAACTGGATGCCAGCTTACGATTGGCTGGAGTATATTGTCGACACTGCTTACAAAAAATTCTGCGTACGCCCACTGATAAGTCTGATAGGCGATTTGGTTAGGGAGAGGTTGCTGCAGGATTTGCTACTTAAAGGGTTCAAGAGTTCAAATCTCACTTGGAACTATAATTTTTTTATATGACAAATTACTTTTTCTCTATTATTATCAAGCACACTCGAACTCAAAATTCTAGATCCAGTTACTGTCGGTATTTAACTTTGGCCGAATGGAGATGAACGAATTCTGCTGGCAAAGCAAAAAGGAGGATGGCATCTTTCTAGTTTCTACCAAGGTTGAACTAATCTATTGTCATTCCTATAAAATTCCAATGAGAAATGAATAGCAGTAGGGGTGTACATGGACTGGGTTGGTTCGGATTTTTTAAACACCAAACCAAACCAATTGCGTCGGGTTTTAAAATTTATACACCAAACCAAACCAATAAAATTCGGGTTTTTCAACCTCGGGTTTTCTCGGATTTTTCGGGTTTTTTTCGGAATAGTCTTGATACAAAACATATAACTTTTACTTCAAATATTTCTTTAGTCCTAGTAAGATACAATTATATAATTAAGGTGTTTCTTAAGAAAATAACACAAATTGTGAGAAGAGTGATGATATTGTATTAAAATATTCAATAAAAGCTAATATAATCGGTTAAAATAAATATTGCTAATTAACAAGCCATAAAAGAAAATGACCATAATACGAAAATACTAAGTCATGCTAAAATAAGTATTAATTATATGACAAAGAAAAAAAAAACTTAAGTTATGTATTTTTACTCTCTAAATCAATTATGCAAAACTAAATAATAGATATCCAACATTATTGTCATTTCTAGTGGTAAATTGAATTTCTTTTGTTAGGATTAGTGTTGAGTTGGTTTTGGTTTGGACTTTATTTGAGTTACTACATCCATAGGATATAAAACTTATTGACATTCAAAATTCTAAGTTCAAACTTGAATAGTATGAAAATAGATAAAAAATTACGAAAAAATTTAAGAAATATTTATAAATTACTTTACAAATAAATATTTTTATGTATAAAATATTTTAAAAATTGAATACATGTAATATCGGGTTGGTTTGGTTTGGTTTGGTTTGACTTTTTTTAGCTAAAACCAAACCAAACCAATTATGGTCAGGTTTTTTTTCCCAACACCAAACCAAGTCAAACCAAACCACTAGTCGGGTTTTTTTCTCAATTTATCGGTTTGGTGCGATTTTTCGGTTTACTAGACCCCTAAATAGCAGAATAACAGAGTCGCTTTCTCGAAAGAAAGCACATAATTGACCAAGCTTAAACCCAAGATTTGACAAATAATTACTACTCCATATCCTTGCTATAGTGAAAAAAGTTGCTATATTTTTCTCTAGCAGCCAGAAAAATCATCATTGAATTCCTTTCTAATCTTTTTGTCCACATCTTATCCAATTACTTTATCAAAAAAGGTAGTAAAAAGTTGGCTGAATGCAGGGTTGATTAGTCAATTTTTTTTATCAAGCATGCACAAGTTTTACATGCTACTTGTTACTCGACTTGGCACTTGCAAATAAAGAACTTTAATTTATTCAAAGTCAATTTTGGATAGGGCTGCCACTTTGGAGAAAAAAATTCCATTAAACAAGTTGTCACTGTAGGAATTTCGCCCGCGAGGCAATTATCAAGTTGCTTGAATGTATCCCCCAAAAAAAAAAAAAAAAAAAAAAAATTCTAATTTGACTCAACCTTACTCCAAATTGAGGTTTGTAGGGACTTTAATTTTATTTTACTTGCAGAGACAACACTCCGAACTTTATAGTTATCTCAATTACATAGACAATACACGAGTTGACAATGTGTACAACACTATATATATATATGCCAATTTTTATGTTGCCAAGGGTAGTTATAAGGGACAGGGACACTTGATACTTGACACTAGACCATACAATCTTATCTGGTAGTTGACACCCCTACCGTTATGGCCTATATCTGAGGGACTTAGCCAAACGAACAGAAGCCATCTATTGTCAGTGTGAGCACTTTGTCATGTGCAGTGGTCGAGTCAAAATTTTTATTAAGTGAAATCAAATATAAAGAAGTAAAAATAGAAAGCAGTCTAGGGGATCCAACATTTAGTATAAATACCTAAAAAGTTACATATTTATACAGTGTAATTTTCCAGCGATTTGGTAAAGGTAGCTCCGCCACTAGTCACGTGCCACCCTCAGCGTCTGCTACCATGTCAAGCCTGAATAAGAATTGCCTTCAACCGCCAAATTGCTCTCATGAATATGCTTAATGTCTACTTTTGATGAATGGGGTTCAATTGAATCTGTTTACTTTAGTGCCAAGCACCCCGGCCCAGTGGTGGAGCCACATTTATTCAAGGGGTGTCAGTTGATACCCTTTATCGGAAAATTACACTGTGTAGCTAAGTAAAAGATTAGCTTTTATGTATATATGCTATATATTGACTCCTTGGCTGCTTTTGTGGGTTTCCTACATATTTTAATGACTCGCTTAGTGAAAATCACATTCTGTCATTTTGTTGACCTTTGTGCCAACTTTCCCTTGCCAACTATCACAAGGTTGTTTTGCCTCCTTCAAAGCACCTTGATATACAGAGAGACAGCTAATCAAGGGGCAACATGTCGTGCCCTTGTCACTGCCTATACTATTGTCAAGAAACTTGTCTAGGGTTCTTAAACAACCCATCATAGTGAGATTAAGATAAACCAATGGCCAGAATATGCAGGAATTCACTTTTGTCTTTATTTCTTTCAATAACAAAGAGAAAAGTTATTGCAATGTCAGTCAACTCGTTAATTCAAATAAAATGTCACAATACAAAAAAGTATATTGACAGAAAATATCAAATTAATTCTCCATATATATATCAAAATGCCCTGCTTCATACATTAATTTATACAACTTCGTCGCAACAAATGTAATGAACTGGTCGTTGAGTAATTAAAAAAGAAAAAAGATCAAGAACAAGGAAACCAATCTATGCAACACTCATAAGCTGAGTAAATTAGATATATTTATATAAAGCAATGAGAATGGCCTTGTTCTCATGCTTGTTTTCGTAAATCACACTCTTAAAAGATAACGTGTAATGTTCGTGGCCAGATAAGAATGAAAGAAACAAATAATGAGTAGTACCTAATTGCTATGCTGCTGAGACTTTCTGAGGTACTCCAACAATGAAGTAGCTTTCCTCTTAGCTCTTTCCGTGCCACTCTTAATGAGCTCTGTAAGAGGTACAACTGCACCGAGCCTACAAAGGCAAGCAAGATTCTCGGAATCTCTCTTGCACAAAGAGAGTAAAATAGCAGCCGTGTTCTCTTTACTACGAGGTAAACCCGTCCTTAGAAGATCTAACAATACAGGAATTGTGTTACCTCTTGATATGGCCGCTTTAGCTTCTTTGTGATTGGCTAAAACTGAAAGAACGGTCAAAGCTTCGTCAACCATGCAGCTGCTTGAATCCGTTAGCATTTTCAGTAATGCCGGTATAATCCCGGCCCGAAGAGCCCGACCCTTGTTTCCTTGATACATGCACAAATTAAACAACGCTGATGCAGCATCTTTCTTCCCTCTGACATTTCCTGTTACAAGCAAATCTATGAGAGCTGGTATGGCCCCTGACGCACCTATTATTATTTTATTCTCGTCTCCAAGCGACAAACTAAAAATAGTTGCTGCAGCATTTTCTCTTGCTTCCGTGCTCCCCGCTCTGAGGACTTGAACAATAGAAGGAATGGCATCAGCAAGCATAATAATCCCTTTGTTGTCATCAAATATAGAAAGGTTAAGAATAGCAGTGACAGAATTTTCTTGGATTTGCCTGTCTTCAGATGTCAATAATTTTACCAAGACTGGAATTGCTCCTGCTTCAGAAATCAAAATTCTGTTTTCTGTGCTTCTTCTGGAAAGCGAACGGATCTCGGCTACTGCAGCCCTGCAATCATCCACGGACCTGCTTGAAAGGTTTCGGACAATTGCCTCAATAGCTGCTATTTCCCTACTAACATAGCGAAATGATCCGTCACTTTTCTTTATTTTCCGATTTGCAAATGCGGGTGGCTGCTCGATATTGTTCTTTGCACACCAATCAATAATTAGATTTCGCAGAGCGTAATTTGGGGTGAGCGTGAGATTGTGGAGTTGTTGCTGAGTTTTTGGGCATGTTGTGTGCCCACCGTCTATCCATTGTTGTATGTACGACCTCTCATACGTCTGTAGGATTAAGAAACAAGTACATTAGAACAAATGCTAGAGAAGCTAAAAGGTCTCCACCCAAAATAAACATTAGGAAGAAAAATTCAATGAAAAAGTAAATGTTAAAAGGAACTAAAGCCAAAAGGAATTGCCTCTGATTATAATAGTCTGTTTGGCCAAGCTTCTGGGAAGCCAAAAGTGCTTATTTTAGAGAGTTGAGGTGTTTGGCCAAGCTTTAAGGGAAAAAATAATTGCTTTTGAGTAGGAGCAGAAGCTGTATGAACAAAATAACTTTCTTCAAAAGCACTTTTAACCTTGAGTAAGCACAAACTGCTGCTCTAATACTTGCAAAAGTGCTTTTCAAATTGATCAGCCAAACACAAACTATTACCCTCTCCAAGATTATTTTTTCAAAAAGAACTAAATAGCAAATTCTGGAAGCTTGGCCAAACAGGCTATATGTAAACCATCTGCATCTAAATGATAACCGAGGCGCATGCACAGAAGGATGTTAAAGTAAAGAGAGTTACAAGCATATTACCTGTCCCGTGGCAGCCACAATAACGGGATCCCTCATGAGGTCAAGGGATATCGGGCAAAGAAACTCTGTAGGAATTACAGGAGAGTTGGGCTTTTGCCTCTCCTCGTGACTCTTAAATGGAGAGTCGTCTTCCCTGGTCGAACCAGAAATCTCCGGAACATCAACCTCCGGCAATTTGGATGAATTTCCTACTCTTTTCGACTCCTGTACTATCTTAGTGCTAGTACTTCCATCTGGAACACTACCTCGAGGAACACGTCTAACTTTTGGCCTAACTTCATGATCGATATTACCAATATTTTCTATATGTAAAGTTCCAATTCCACTATTTGCTGAATGGAGTAGATCAATCTCCTTGTCCAGTGGTTGTGACAATGCTCGAGATAATAAGTTTGAATTTAAAGGGCCACCGTACCTTTCTGTGGCTCGTCTCAACTGTGCTCTGACCAATTCAACCTGGCAAAAGTAAGAAATATTAGAGGGGGAATCCAAGGGGACGAGCACAAACAGGAAAAGATAACAGCCAAAGCTCAAAACAAACCTGCTCTAGTACTTCTTCTGATATGTCAAAATGATCATATGGGAAGCTACCAAGGGCTTTCTCCAATTTCCACGTCACACATTGAAACCGAAAAGGCATTTTCTGCACAGCTACGTCCTTGAGTCAAATAACACACATTCAGATAGGTATATGACATTAATTTGAATGAGTATCATCACCGTAGAGCATTCACTATCACTCTGTTCTTTAAAAAAAATAAAGAACTCGATAAGGACAAAAGTTTCTCTCTCTCTCTCTCTCTCTCTCTCTCTCTCTCTCTCTCTCAAATGTCATTGTGATTAACACTGGTAATCTGTTTTCTTTCTGCATTTGGAGAAACAAGCAGGAAATATAACCTATGCGCACCCACAGGTGCGACCTAGCGTTCAATGGAATTTAAATCAATCATGGGAGAACAGGTTTCCAATCCTAGCAGAGGCAAAAATAAGTTAGGTGATTCCTTTTTATCTGTCTAAATCTTGGTAAACAGATTCACCTAGTACTTGTACTGGTGGACGTAATAGGAACCCAGTGAATTAGTTGAGGTGCGTGCATGCTACCCTGGACACCACTATTATCAAAGAAAAAAGGACATGACCAATATAAGCTATTGATGGACTAAAACAATTTTCCAGCAGAAACATCTCTTGATCACCAGTGTAACTGTACAAGATTGACCTGAATTCTTGATCCGTAGACCAAATTGAATCTTCCTAATTTTCTATGAACAGATCATCTATCTTTAAACGCTCTCATTTGGACTGCTGAAGGATTACCTTTGGATTTTTCTGATCTACGAGCTAAAACCTCAACTGGACTTATCAGAAGAAACAAGAATTGAGCTGATTGGAGCATAATTTGACAACTTCGCCTATATACAAAGGGGGTTGATTATAACTAGAAACAGTTGTTCATCTCAAAAACTTCTCCAGCAAAGATTAAGCTAATGGCTCGCAAAGTCAAATTACGCCGCCAATAAATTCTTTAACCATAAAACTTTGTTACTGACAACGGATCAGTCCCTTAAGGTTCTATGCCAAATAAATCTAAAATTCCTATTTACATCAGATGATTTCTATCCACATTACCCCCAAAATATCTTTCTTCGCAGTGCATCCTAATTCCTAGAAATTAAAAGATCTTGATTCGTTGAATCAACTTATGCATCTTCACAACAAAGCGAAAATACTGAAAGGACAGATCATAACAACAAGCATATTTCTTCAAATTTAGGAAACCAGAAAGTAAAATTAACCAAGGAAAAGCAAAAACCCAGCATTAACCACCCAAATTCAAGACAAACAAATTCAAAGTGAAGTTGACATAATGCAGGGGCGGAGCTAGACTTTAGTTTATGGGTTCAGATGAATCTAGTAGCTTTGGTACAAACTCTGTATTGTCTCTAAGAAATTCATTTCATTTTACGAATTATTAATTTAGAACTCCGTAACTTAAAAGGACTAAAATTCAGAACCATAAACTTCAAATCCTGACTCTACCTCGGACATAATGGGAACTAACATATAGATAAAAAGATTGAAACTTTACTATACCAAATGTAAAATGAATCTTCAATAAACTTACGACATAATGAGAATTAACATACAGATAAAAAAGATTGAAACTTTACTACACAAAATGCAAAATGAAGTTTCAACGAATATATGACATGATGGGAATTAACGTATAGATCAAAAGATTGAAACTTTATTACACCAAATGCAAAATGAATCTTCAATAAACATATGACATAATGGGAATTTTTTTGAATAGGTAAAAAAGATTGAAACTTTACTACACAAAATGCAAAATGAAGTTTCAACGAATATATGACATGATGGGAATTAACATATAGATCAAAAGATTGAAACTTTACTACACCAAATGCAAAATGAATCTTCAATAAACATAATGGGAATTGGTAAAAAAGATTGAAACTTTACTACACAAAATGCAAAATGAAGTTTCAATAAACATATGACATAATGGGAATTAACATACAGATTAAAAAAGGTTGAAACTTTACTACACCAAATGCAAAAGGAATCTTCAATAAACAATATAACATGATGGGAATTAAAATACAGATAAAAAGATTGAAACTTTACTACACCAAATGCAAAATGAATCTTCAACAAATATATGACATGATGGGAATTAACATATAGATAAAAAGATTGAAACTTTACTACACCAAATGCAAAAAAATAAAAATAAAAATCAACAAACATGACATGATGGGAATAAACATATACTCCTACAATAAAAGATTGAATCTTTACTACACAAAATGCAAAATGAAGTTTCAATACACACATGACATAATGGAAATTAACATATAGATTTAAAAAAAAAAAAGATTGAAACTTTGCAAAACTAGACACTTACAGAGTGGATCTTGGTATCATTAGCAGTTAAAAGTAGTTGTTTTGAAGCTTGAAGAGCAACTGACAGATCAGAAAAACAAGAATTCAAACAACTCAAATGGACATTTGAGTCTTTTATCTCTTCAAGCAAATGGCCTAAAACTGTAATTCTTCTTGCTAAATCTGTACAATCTTTCTTGAATTTACCACTAAATCCATCAATTGAGATCTGTGCCACGTCATCTACTAGCTGAAGTGGGGTGTTAATAGGGTGGTCTCCAGCCATGGTGATTGTTTTTGGTGGTGGAGTTTCACTATAACTACAATAGGGGGACTTATGAGGCTATAGTTAAAAGAGTTGGGGGTCTTTTTTGAAATTATTTAAATATTGAAGAGAGAGGAAAAATAATTCATTTTGGAATTTGGAGGGAGGAAAGGAAACTATGGAGTTATTTATTTTTGAGGAAATTTCTATAGTAACATTGATTTTGTCAAATGGCAATTGAATATTTAAGAATATTACCAGAGAAAAAGCCAGGTTCTATGACATGTCAATTTAAGCTAATTCTTGATGTTTTTATTTTGATAAGGTCATATATGTTTTCATTCGGGACTCGACTAATTCAAATTTTACATTTGAATTTTTTTATTTTAAGAGAAAGTGTTTTCTATTAACGACGACGTAAAACATGTCAAATATTTATATCAATGGTAGAATTTGAAATTATGCATTGTTTGGTACCAAGCATTATGTTGTATAGAGGTCTTTGTAGTCCCAAACCTAATATTAAGTGTTTGAATATGATTTGATTGAAAAATTGCTAGTCGGCTTTTCCTTTTTACATGGGTACAATGTCAACATATGTATTGTTGGATCGTGTTACACAGTTTTTGTGTTCTTTTTTCAAATTATTGTGCACTCTCATATCTGGAGCGATTCGAAAAGAACGATTATGCACATATTCTATCCTTTTTACAATGCCTATAGATGAAGTGCTTCGTTTCAGATTAATTCTTCGCTGCAATTGCTTCGATCCACCCACTCCATGAAAATCGCCCTAAGGAATTTATACCAGCAGAAGCATAAGGGTCCATCTGAATCCTCTTTTTCAAAATTACACTATATAGATTAAATTATTTTTATAATAAAATATGTTGAATTTCTTTAACTTCTTGGTATATTTAACTTTTTATATTTTGGATCTTCTCACTGACAAAACTATTTCCACTAGTGATTTGACATACCTAAACTTTATGAAATTAGTGATAGATATTATTATACGAGTCCCAAGAAAATATCTAGATTTGGAGGGCAGACTCATCATTCTAACTAATTTTCGGTGATGCCTTTCTGAAATCGAATTATTAATCCTTTTGAAACGAGATTTACACATTAAGTAAATTACATTGAAAGTACTACTATAAATTATATTTTTTATAGTCAGAATATTTCTTAAGGATCGGAATTTGAAAAATTCATTTGACTCTCTCTAAACTAAAAAAAATATTGTTTCTTCAATGGAGAAAGTCTCAAACTCTTTTAGAGTGAATATACCGCAACCATATATTACTAGTCATAATTTTTTTTGAATAACTGAAAATACCGTCATTCAATAACAAAAATCTCACCGATTTCGTAAAATAAAAGTTTTGGCAAAAGACTTGGCCAAGCGAGATGCAAAAAAATGAAAATTTCCAATTGCATGTCTCCACCTCATAGCGAATAAATAACCTTCACCGGTTTAATCATTCAATATCCACAGATCATTAGTTGATTAATTCAGATTTGTGCCAAACATAGAAGGAGTAAAACGCTTCAAATCAAGATGTTTTCTAATTTCCTGTCTCTAATGAAGACTTCTGATTAAAAGTGGAGGAAATTTCAATCACCCATCACCTGTAGTAGATCTACCTCATTAGTTATGACTTGAGTTTGACAGAACTAAATAATGTTAACTCAAACCTTGTATTTAAAATTCATTTAATATATATAAATTTTTTATTTCGAATCCAAAAAAGTTTTCAGTCCTAAAATCTAAAACTCATAAACTTAAAATTCTGAAACTGTCCTTGTCCACTATAAATAATTTTTCCCGGTAGTGAATAAATAATTGATAATATCATAAGTTTTACTCAACGCGTGCTTGAGTTGTAAAGCAAACTGGCGAGATTCACGGAATCACGTAACGAAAACTGGATGAAAAAAAAAAAAAAAAAGAGATGAGGAAAACTGGAAAATTAATTGTAGGAGAGAATGAAAACAAAAGAATCCAGATGGAAGAAGAATATTTTATCTTTTTTATTGTTAGCTCATGAGAAGCTGTAAAGACATATAGTAGCTAATAAAACTTTACTTTTTTTTAATGTCCTTTCCAATTATTGGTTCAGTTTATTAATATTTTAAGATTGGAAAGTAAGCTATGGGTCCTAAGAGTCCTCACGAGTAATTCAAAGTCAAATACTTACACACGTTATTTATAATTAATCGCAGATAAATGATAAAGAGTACGTAGAAGACGCATGTCCTGTTATTATTAATTTGATATAAATACCAAGTGCGAATAAATTGTTACCTAACTCCAAAATATGTCTCGCTTTAGCCAGTAAATTAACTTAACTACAAAAATATAGCAAAAGGGACTAGCCAGGGTTTGGTGTGTTGGGATGGTCTGTGGAAAAGAAATAACTATGCTGTAAAACGAAAATAAAGAATATGAACTGTGACATATTCTAATTCCACTATTGTTGCATCGACATGTCGCGATCAAGTTTTGAAAATGATTATTTGATGTGTAATTAAAAGATTTATTATTTAACCTGTGTATCCAGAATTTATGATTTAGAATCACAAATCGAAACACTTAATATGAAAGAAAAAGTAAAAGAATCAAACGATGAATAAGATGGTATATTGTGCGCTCAAGCGTCTTGTAATATTTTTTTGGATAATGTATTCTTACTAAGTAACAGTATTGTCATCTGAGTTTTGCATACCTAGTTAATCTCATGTCCAAATGATAGAAAGGGGAACTAACTCATTATATCTCTATATCTGCTTGTCCCAGTTTGTGGCCGGATGTAAATCCACTATATAAATTCGGTGTATATATAATGTATGTTATGTATAGCTATTTATATATATTAATATACTTTGTATATATAATGTATATGCCTCGTACAAACACATGAAACCAACTCAAATTACAATGTATAGATAATGTCTATGTTCTGTATAGCTATAAATAAATATTACATATACTACAGTGCCAAATATGAATCCTAACAAACTATGAAACAAAGTGATAGCAAAACTCAAATTAACTAAATGTAAAGAGCCATAAATTAAATGGAAAAACCAAAAATATTGAAACAAAAAGATTAAAAAAACCAAAAATATTGAAACAAAAAGATCATATAAAGTTGAAAGGTGTAAACCAGTTAAAGGAAGTTTTGTGTTTTCTTCTCTTTAATATAAGCTCTCACAACGTTGCCAACTTTTGGACCCCATATGCTTAATCTTAGGCATGCCGTGTCAACACAGAATTACAAAGCTAGATCAAGGAATTGTTTATAGGGTAAGAATCAAGGAATTGGGCCAAATTTTGTAAACTAGATCAGCGAGCGGTAATGGGCGGTAATTATACGTAATAGAAAAGGGTTGCAATAAGTTGACAACTTGTCTAAAAAGTCACAAAATACGTAGTAGTGTTGCATCGATGCCCAGATAAATCGTTAAATGTGCAAAGAATTTCGTCACATATCTGCATATCGATGTGAGGGAGTATAACCAAAAGTTCCAATACCATACATAAGTGTAGATAAAGACGTTAGTCCCATGGATGAGAGTAAAGAAGTAATTTTCTAGTCCAAAAGAGACAAACTTTGATAAATAATTGGAATATAGATTCGTTACAAGAAAGTGAACTAAATTGTTAAAATATTGCGGTATTAATATTAGTTTGGTACAAGTATCAGGTGCAGGTAATTTTTTAACCTATGGTTGAGCTTCTTGAGGTGGAAGAATTTTCGGCATCAGATATTTCTCGATCAGATTCTTCATTTTTTAGCCAATTAAACTTGAGGTTTTTGCAACGAACATAATCGGATATGCGATAATTCATTGGATCAATTCCCATTTTTGTAAGCTTTATTTTCAAATGGGAGTTCCAATAGTTCTTCACTTCATCATCACGGCGACCTGACAATCTCCCCGCTATTAATGACCACCTGAAATATGAAGAAATAAATAATTATTACTAATCAATAGGAACAGAAACTATAAATTTGTATCGAATTCAAATTGTAGATAGTTCCAAAATGGAAGTAACCGATTAATAGATCCACTTTTATCATAATATAAAGTGTATCACACCAATTAAATAGATATCATATGTATTTCATGAATGTAATATAGTCTATCGAATATGCAATATTGCATGAATAATTTAATTAATTTATTAATCGGTCATGTCACATAGATCCGAGTTAGGCTTTGTAAACCTGTTGCCAAGAAGGGCATGAAGCCTGATGATGAGAGCATCTTCATCCTCAGAAAAGTTGCCTCCTTTTGTGCTATCAAGCAGACCTATAAACACAAAACAAATTAAAATGTGTTTAATTCAAAATAAGATTGTCTCAGAATTATAATCTTAAAATTATAATTGGAGCACTACGAATATTAAAAAGGGAAAAGGCTTAATACCCGAACAAATACTCATATTTGAATGGATGTCTATTAGATTTTCAACTAGATCATTTGAGTATATAAGTGTTTACAGTGTAAAACAAAATATAAATTAACGTACTCACCATCAGTTTTAGACCAAGCTCCTCTCATTTTATCCTTGTTATGATCAATGCAAGGCTTCCTCATTTTTTTCTTTAGTGTCTATTTTTCGTGGGTACCTTCAAAATGATAGTCTCTCCATCTCAATTTATATAAGGTGTTTGATGAGTACGAGTTCAAAAAAATTAAAAATCCTATTATTTGTGTCAGATATATGCAAAGTATCGAAATTATCTCCTTTTAAATAAATGTTTGCGAGAATTCACTTGACTTTTACTTTTCTTACTCAGAAAAAAGTTCTAACTTTTTTATGAGGTTTCAACAAGTCTTGTCATTAAGAATAAAACAGACATGTCAAGATTATATAATTTTCAAAAAGAGAAACGTGTCATTTATTTTAAGAGAGGCGCTAAAAAAATGTGTCAAATATGTTGGGTGTGCGATCAAAGTCTGACATTAATAATTGAAAATATTGAGAAGCTATACATAAGGCTAGGGATAATCTTAATGATGAGGACCTTTCGGGGAAAACCGTTTTGACTTGACTAGAAGCGAACAATTTCACACCATGATAAGAGTATTTTTGGGTTGGTTTAGCCCAACAACTCGTATCAGGGTCAATACTTTGACGAGACGAGCATGAAAATGGTGGAATGATAATGTGAAAGCTCGGTTTCCTACGTTAATTTATTATGCCAAAAGTAGCTTGGATATGCACGAGCACAAAAATAAGCTAGCTCGGGGCTTCGGTGATCATAAATATTGGATCATGTGGATGACACGAAGTGAATCTCAAAACTTGACTAGCGAATCGTGGTAAGAGATCTCAAAACTTGACCAGTGAATCGTGGTAAGAGATCACGTGAAACTTAATCCAAGGGAGAGACTCGTGGATAGGGATGATGGGAAATGTAAAATTTAATTTGAGGGTCAAGATTGAGGGTGTGCGAACAAAATCGCACATTGGTAATTAAAAAGTTTGAAAAGTTACGTATGATATTGAATTTGCTTTTAACTATGTGAGACATTTTAGCAGAAAGAATAGTACCAACTTGGTTCTACGTGGCACTATTTTATAAGCTTGGCCTTTGCATGCATAATAATGTGTATTATCTATCGCGTACCATGCATTAACTATTAACTACTAAATTTATTATGTTTGTTTTTTAGTGGGTAAAGTTTTTACCAGCACAACCCATGAAGGGAAATTTGGTGAAAATCCAAGCTTAGAAGCAGAATTATATTGCCAACACTACTTGTTGGGTTATGTTTGTAAATGAAACAGTCATCACGAAAGTGACAAAAGTATAGTTCTGTGGGACATATATCCACTTTTGCCTTATTTAATATACCCATGTAACCTCTTCAAGAAAGGGTACATGAAATTATACTGAACAAACATCTGGAGAAAAAGAAAATGAAGAGATTGGGGTACATATTGTAAAAAATAATAGGACAAGATGCAAACTACAAAAGATTACATGCATAAGGGGTGCAAAATGTGAAGGACTCGAATTAATACAATGTCGCTTCCTTTGTTTTTCTTGAATGAATTAAAAAGGTAGTTTTTTAGGATAATTTCAATAATATACAATTCAGCATAAAATATTACACCCACGTAGCCATATTTTTAACTTTACATCTGCATAGCCAACTTTTGTTTCGCAACAGTGTTTATACACACGATATACAACATTATACACTTAATATGGACAATATATCAACCTTGTATTCGGGTAATATTAGAAATATGGGCCATTTCGGGTAAATATTTGCTCAAAATTGACATAGTGTTATTTTCCTCTTTTTTTTTAAAGCAACGGGAAGGGGTCGTTTTATAAATATAACTTCTTTTGGGGGATCTTTTTAGCAGTTTAAATATCTATCACAATCTAGCTTTAAATAACCCTTAGCGGTCATTAAATAACAATTAGCTCTAATAGTTACAAAAGAGGGTCTTTCTTTACCTTTACATTCAAACACACTCTCGTTCTATAAGAAAATAAATTAAAGATCTTTTGATTTGGTTATCAAACAAAAAATATATACTCGATTTTGATTTGGCACCCCGAGTAGTTGCGCTCAATAAAAATCGGGGTAAATATCTCAAAAGGTCATTGAGCTTTGAGAAATTATATAGTAAAGTCATTGAACTTTCTTTTACATATCAATAAAATCACTCAACTTTGGCTTTTATTATCCATAAAATCATTCAATTACATATGTAAATCAAAAAATCGACGTAATAATATTAATTAATTATTTTGTACTGCAATGGGCCCCTAATAAAATAAAATAAATCATATCTTTTATCGCAGATCCACTCACCAACCCTTCATCCAAAACCCATTTTTCCTTTATCTATACCTTCTTTCTTCATCGTTCCTTAAAATTAGGTTGGATCAAAATAATTACTTAGCCAATAAAACTTAGAGAGTAAATCAAAATAATTATGGTAATTTACACATATCTGATTACCTAAAAAATGAAGTTCTCCGTGTGGTAACAATTATCTGTGGTTTAGGGTGTATCGTGGTAATATTTATGATTGCTGGGGGACTAGTAGTACTATGTGTATCTCCGTGTGGCTTTTTTGCATGCGTGATGGTTTTTGTATAAAGAATTAAGGAGTGCTTACATGTTTCTCTGGGCTTGTCTTATTCTTGAGAGGTAATGGATCTGGTACGTTGGCGTGAAGCTTGTTCATTTTTGAGGTAATAAGATATCTGTAAATTATCATAATTATTTTGATTTACTCTCTAAGTTATATATATTGACTAAGTAATTATTTTGATCCAACCTAATTTTAAGGAAACAGTGAGAAGAAGGTATAGGTAAGGGAAAAGTGGGTTTTGAATGAAGGGTTGATGAGTGGGTGTGGGTTTAAAGATATGGATTATTTTTTTTATTGTGAAGCCACATCTACATGGCAGAAAATAATTAATTAATATTGTCATGTTAGATTTTTTTGATGACATATGTAGTTCAGTAATTTTATGAGATAATAGGTCAAAGTTGAGTGATTTTATTGATATGTAGCAAAGTTCAATGACTTTATTATATAATTTCTCAAAGTTCAATGACCTTTTGAGATATTTACCCATGAAAATCGAGTAATATATATTTTTTGTGCTAAGTATTCACCCTTTTTTTTCAAATTACCTAGGAATAGCCCAAGAAGTTGATCTTGATGATATATATATATATATATATATATCACCAAATATAAATTTAGGCCACCTAATATTCACAAAATAGTACAGCCAACAATTAATGTAGATAGACATATTATTTTGGATCTGCTTACATGTAGTGTACTATGAACTTATTGAGTAGTTGCTTTCAATAGGAAACAAACTATCCTTTCAGCCACATATATTAGGACAACCTAATATATCCAATCCCCGTCTTGAATTTATATGTGAACAAAAGAGAAAAGAACAAAGAAGAAAAAAAGTCAATTTACCGATGATAGTCGGGCCATTGAAGCCCCATATGCTTGCAGAGCTATATTTGAGTTAATTTTCAGTGTTGTTCTGTTTCATGTACTAAGTTGTTTAGTTACATATACTCTTTCATACGGTTGTCAGTTTTCTCAGGTACTCCAGTTTTCAGCTTTCAATGTGAAATGTATTTGTATTATTTGGTTGTCCAAAACCAAACTCAAATAGAAACAAAGCAAAGTTTGAACTAATTCACGTTATAATTATTGAAATTAGCTTCTGACTTAGGTATTTAAATAGAATTAGAACTAATTTCTTGTTTAATTTCTAGAATTCGTCCGTCATTATTTCTATTTTATTTTAGTAGTGATTGAATTATATTTGGTGTTGTATCATGGGCCTTATGTAGACCTAAATTATTAGGACCAAGATTTGTCCCTTGGCACGCCATTAATTGTTAGTGGTAGATTTGGAGCATAAAAGCTAAAAAGGTGAGTAGGCAAGGCAAATGATCTTGATGAATTGTGTTAAAAGCCTTCTCTTTCATTCACTTTCATTATAAAAAAGTGTAAAAGTAAAAATGTAACTTGTGCACTCTTTATTCAATTGTAACAAAATCAATGGATGCCTATACTAGTCAGTCAAGTTGAATTCTTTCGATCCATGGTGTTGTATTATTCATGATACTATATGAATAAATAATACTATTTATTGATTTCTTTCTAATTTTTAATTTTATTTTGAATATGTAGGAAAATGCGGGTGATCTAACTTGAAACGGTGATCACAAGTCATTTTGATCTATTGAAGTGAATGATAAAGACTTTTTGCATAATTGTAATGTTTGGATATATTTGGTTTTATAGAATTCATTACTAGTCTGAGACATATGTTGTTTTTAAAAAAATTATTACAAATATATGCATTTGTGTTTTTATTTTTGAGTTATCTATTAGCTAATTTATTGCTTGAGACCATCAAAATAGGACAATACTGTATTATGTGATTATAGGATATATACAAAAAAATTAGATAATTTTCAACCAGAAATTGTGGCATACAAATATTTTACAAAAATATTTCATAGTCTAGACAACATTGTCACACTTTAAAAGTGTGGCCACAGGGAGTCAATTGTGTTGCTTATTGGCTGTAAAACTGTGGCATGTACATATTAACAACGACTATACTTTACAAATGTCACTCTAGAAGTCATGATACTTCAAAGTGTGGCCTATAAGGTAGCAAAGGTCACACTTTAAAGTTTAGTTTTAGGATATAAAGAACGTTGCCATATGAGGTACTAAAAGCGTGGCCTTTAAGGCAAAGGTTACACTTTTCTGGGATAGCTAAAGGCTTAAAATGTTCTTTGATGTTCTTTGATCATACTTTTTGATTGCAGAGACAGATCCTCTGAGTCTGATATCACAAGTTATAGCATCTGCATCCTTCTCCATAGTCAATGGTGAGCCCGCTTTATACTCTGGTATGAACTATTATGCTTTAAGTTTAATTCTTAGTTCAAATACCCTGAATACTCCATTATAGTAGCGGCACGTACTTTTGTTACTCTTGTTAGCTCATGACTTATCCAGACTTGATGAGTTTTCAATTATAATTTGGCTATGTTGTACATGTTGATCGTCTATTTCTCAGTCGGGACATTAATAGATATATTTAGCATTTTCAACATGAATGTTTAGAAATGATAGATTTTCAGCTTTATACATGTTAATGTGATTATTAATATGTTAATTAGATGATTCAATCGATAGAGGTTAATTAGTTAGTCGCGTGCTGATCACGCGCAACTAAATTTGGAGCGTGACAATAGCAGAAAGCATGTCATTATCCTATCCAAGACCAAACTCCACCAAAATTAAACATTCTTACGACGAACTAATATGTTGAGGTTCACTAAACTTTATCCTGTCTAAAAAAGATATATTGATGTCAATTATTTAGCATAGGTAGCCCTTATTGACATTTAAGAAAACTTTGCAGAGCATACAATAATGAATATTTCTGCAAGTTTGCACCTAATATTACAAAATCGAAATTAGTGCAGGCTGGCATATTATTTTTGGATCTGCTTGCATGTCGTGTACTATATGTGAACTTATTGAGGAGTTGCTGTCAACGGAAAAAGCAAAACTAACCTTTGGCCACATACATTAAGAGAAACTTATCCAGTCACCTATTAAAAAAAAATATTATATGAAGAAAAGGTAAAAGAACAAAAGAAAATGACCAAATGGATAAACATTCAAAGTGTACTTGAAGATTTTATTTTCATTTCAAGCAATGTTCTCTTAATAACATGTATAAGTTATAGCTCTCCTGGTGCGGGTCTACAAAAAGTCACTAATTTCTAACGAGCTGGAATGGAAACCCCCTTACCGACGAGCTAGCCAAATTCGGATGGAACGTCCGTAGAATCTAGCGATTTTCTAGTAGTGTTATGGTCGGTAGTTTTAGCTCGAACTCTCTCTATATATTTAAAGATCCACTAAGTACAAATAATAGATTCTGAATCCAATAAGATGGAATGACATGTGGTATAATCCTGAGCTCAAATCCATAATGTTCAAATCCTGAATCCGTCAAACTCTGGAGCTCTTTAGGAATAAAATAGAGAAAGAGAAGTGTGAGTATCTAGTACTTGAAATGGAGATAAGTTGTACCCATTAAAAATCCGTCAAACTCTCTGGAGCTCTTTAGGAATAAAATAGAGAAAGAGAAGTGCGAGTATCTAGTACTTGAAATGGAGATAAGTTGTACCCATTAAAAGTATAGTCAATGTGACATTAACTAATTAACAATAGGCCAATAACACCCATACATTGTGCCTTTCTAGATAGCCAAAACCTTAAAAATTTGTTGAGGGTTCATATTCTCAACCACGGTGCACATTATTTTTTTTGGCTCGAACTTTTTATATATTTGAAGAGTCATTAAATAAGTAAAAATAATAGATTCCGAACCCACTAAATCATTTGGCTTATAATAAAATTTCAAACTTGAGCACATCTTTTATTTAAATTCTGAATCCTCGTCTCTGTAGCTCTCTAGGAACAAAATAGAAAGAGAGGTGCTAGTTCTTGAAATGGAGATAAATTATACCTTCAAAAGTACAGTATCAAATGTGACCATAACTGCATGAACAATAGTCTAATAACAACCATACATTGTACTTTTCTAGCTAGCTAAAACTTTTTAAAAAAAATGTTGAGTTCATATTCTCAACCATGGTGCAAATTATTTTATTTATCTCATAACGGTGGTGTCCAGCCAACCTTGCGCACATATTATCAGTCAGCTAAAATTAACTCTCAGTGGAGATAATCAAGAAAGTCATCGATATTATTTAAGGAAGTGAATTGAGATCAGGCAATGAACTTGTAATTTGTTGACCATCTGCACAAGAACTTGCAGTATCAGATATTACTCCATCATTTTCTCTTGTGCTATTTTTTGGCAAAAATTCAAGCCTTTTTATATGAAGATAATGAGAAATCCTATGATTGTTTGGATCGATTCCCATTTTTATTAGTTTTCTTCTCAAATGGGAATTCCAATAATTCTTCACTTCATTATCAGTTCTCCCCGGTAATCTTCCAGCTATTAGGGACCACCTGAAAATTAAAATGTCAAAAAGAAGAAATAATAAAAACAAACAAGCACTAGCCTTGAAACTTTCTTGATTCGGATATTTCACCAAAATTAACTAATTTTAACAAACTTTATTATTAATCGAAGTATATATGTTTAACCACCTTGCAATAGATATTAAAAAAATAAAAAAATAAAAAAACTCCTCCAATTTTCATTTTACGTGACACACTTTCATCTTTTAGAAATATTTAAACTTCATATTTTATAGGCACAGAAATAGTATCATGTCTTGTTTAAGATATCACAAATTCTAAAGAACTTCTTTTTTTCTTACTTAATCTTCTTGACGAGTTGAACAACGTCACATAAATTAAAATGGAAAGAGTAATGAGCAAGCATCATTCAATGAAGCTGATTAGTGTAGTTATCAATCGTTCAAAAAGTATTTGTCTAAACAATAAAATCAGTTCACCAGAAGGAAAAAACAGGAATTAGCGAGTGATTAATATTTTTGTGGCTAAACAGTAAAATCCATCGCTAATTTAGCGGTTGATTATCAAAAAAATATGTTAGCTATGGACTATTTAGCAACTGACGAATTTCACAGCTAATTCTAATATTTTTAGTGGTTTATATTATTCAAAGCAAACAAGTCCATTTAAGCTGTATGTCATAGAATTCCTTTTTCTTTTCGTTATCTAAAATGTCCTTTTATAATGAAAATAGTGAAAAACCTGTTGCCAAGGAGAGCATGAAGCTTGATGATGAGATCATCTTCATCCTCAGAAAAATTGCCTCTTTTTAGATTTGGACTAAGATAATTTATCCATCTCAGCCTGCAACTTTTGCCGCAACGAAGCAGACCTAATCAAAGGCAAATTCAGAATTATATTTAGAATCATTGTTCAGAACGAGTGTGATCTTAGCATATCTTTACATTTCAATTATTTTTTTATTGCATATGTATGCATAGTTCAAACAGAAAGCAATAGGTTCAGTTGAACTTACTGAACTGCTCTTGCTGAAAATTAAAAGAAAAGAAGGTACTTACCAGCAGCTTTAGGTAAGTTTCTCCAGCAACCTTCACCATGTTTAGTGATATAATCAATGAGTTTTTGGTCTTCTTGTTTAGACCAAGCTCCTCTTTGCATTTCCTCCTTGTTATGATCACAACAAGGTTTTCTCATAGTTCTATGTTTTGGGTGTTATATTCTAGTTTAGCGCTTGTCTTTCTTTGTGGAGATTATGAAGAACATATATACTAGGAAGATTTGAATGTGGAGAAAAGAAAGAGATGGGTTGTTGTATTTTGGAAAGTGGATAGAGTATGTGTTTATAATAAAGTAGAAGTAGAGAGAAATAAATATATGAAGATCTATAGGAAGTGTTGACTTGGAACTTTGGAAGTTGGACTGGTGGCTTGGTCTTTGCATGCATGTAAGGCGTGACAATTCCCAACTTTCCCTCGTCCAATTAATAATTTGGCAATACTAATAGGTCTCGTAGTGTCTATCATGACTAATTGTTAGTAATGTTAGGCTTGGGTTTATCTGTGTTTTTACGGTGCGGTGGTGTTCGAATCAGGTTATGCTTACTTTGATTAGTTTATGGTGTATTTACTACCTTTCATTAGTACCAGTGACGGATCTAGAAATTTCATTGAGGGAGTTCGAAAATCACTGAACCAACACTTACTCTTGTGTTCCGGGTGTTCAAAATCTATATATATATACATAAAAATTTCAAAAATATTTTTTATATACAGTGTAATTTTTTGCCGAGGGTGTTGGGGTGAACACCCTCACTTGTGTGTAGATTCGCCCCTGATTAGCATGGTATGAGTGATGCGGTCCTCCGTCATGTGTGCACTTCGATTATTTTATGGGATACCTAATACCTCCCACTAGCACGGTACAAATGATGTGGTCTGCCGACTTGCGTGCACTTTGATCATTTATCAGATATCTATTACCTTCTACTAGCACGGTTACGAGTAACTCGATCAACCAAGCTTAAACAGATGAGAAGAAATTACTTGGTGTAATTCTTTTGCTTCCGTTGGAATTTGAATCATGACTCTCTTCGCATTTCATTAACTACTAAGCCATATCCTCAAGTGCAGTACGATTTTTGCACGTGTCACCGCCAATCAGAGGCGGATTCAAGATTTTTATGGGTTCAATCTTAAGATTTTTAATATTGAATCCAATATATTTTTTAAGTTAGGGGTTCATATCTATTATTTATTGCAATTTTAATTATTTTTTATACATAAATTTAGACTCTGTGTCGAAAGTTTGGGGTTCAGTTGAACCCCTACCTTATAGGCTAGATACGCCTCTGTCGCCAATATTGTTTTGCAAGGATTTTAAGTTATATATGTGTGTTATCGTTGTTTAAAAGGTTATGGGTCAAAAATACACCGGAAGTATCACCTTCTTTTGAGTTTCCTACCTGAACTATCAGGTGTGAGAGTTTCCTACCTAAACTATCACCAATTAGTTTGCAAAACACACCTCAACTATCACTTGTTCACTTTTCTATCTGAACTATCACCAACTAGTTTGGTGTGTTTTGCAAACTAATTGGTGATAGTTCAGGTAGAAAAGTGAACAAGTGATGTTGAGGTGTGTTTTGCAAATTAATTGGTGATAGTTTAGGTAGGAAACTCTCACACCTGATAGTTCAGGTAGAAAACTCAAAAGAAGGTGATACTTGAGGTCTGTTTTTTACCAATATCTCTTGTTTAAAAACTTTAATCAGCTTGATTCAAGTAAACTTTAGCCTTTAGGTGGGCACAATTATTATTTTAACCCGTTTTACCTCTTTGTCACACCTACTTCTCATACATACTTGTCTTGATTTAATAAATTTTAATGTTGACTGTTATTTTCTTTTTGGGCAAAAGATATAGCACTTGATTCTACGGAGAGGGGCAAGTCAAAACTGACTCCTAAGAAGATCATTTAGATAAGCTGAATAATGCATTTCCTCCAAAAATTCCTTAATTAGTTTCACAATCTACTACTATATAGATTAAATTACAATTCACTGGCTTTGAAAATTACTACTAATTAGGTCTCGAATCATCTAGAGAGACCAGTTAGTGGAATCATTGCTTTCCACTTTTAAGTGCTGTGTTAGTAGATTTTCTTGTACTAGTTATATTGTTAATAATGTGATATTATAGGAATTAATTAAGCATTCAAGATTATTTTGATCAACTTTAATACTACTAATAATTAAAAAGATCAATCACTTCAGAATGGGAGAGGACAAAAGAAGGCAACCATCAGTTAGCACAATCAATTGTTTGTATTAATGTTGAACAAAATATGTTAAAAGCTTCACGTGAAGTGGCCCCCCACTCCTTAATACGAAAGTTCCTCCATATCATTCCAATTCTCTGATATATCTACCAGAGTACTATTTTGCTCTATTTTATCTGTCTCAGAAGCCATGTGGACATGATTTAAATCATGAAATGAAATGAAATCATGTTTAGACATATAATTTAAATTTTTTAATTTAAATTTTTTCTTATTGACATAAAAATTTCATAAGTTATGAATACTATTAAAATTTTTCCAATTCTTATATAATCTTACCAAATGAGCAAGTTATAGTTCATAACAAAATTAATACGCTATTAGATGACTTTTCTAAAAAATACAACATCAATTGATCAAACTTTAGTTCAATAAAAAGGAAAATTTAACATGAATGGTAATATAACTGCTCTTTAATATAATCCTCCTATATGGTATGACCAATCTCTTCAAGCCGAGCGTTAATCTTTTTTTTTAAATGGTTGGTGGGAGTAATTGAAAAAATATCTACCAATTTATGAGTCTTTTTTTATAAAATATAAACTTATGGGTCAAGTTTTACATTTAAAAAATTTGAAATCACCTTTTTGGATGATTTGAGATTTCATCTTATGAGATAAAATTGAATGTCCAAATACTGATTATATCTCATGATATGAAATCACATATCCAAACGCATATTTAGTTTTATTGAATATACAATTAAAAATATAAAGAAAATCTAAATTGAATATATCGAACATATCAAAAATATAGTACTCTTTAGTACTAATATTTCTTTAACATGTCATGTCATTACAACATGAATAAGTATAAAATAAAACAAATGCTAGTAGTGACTATTCCATTGGACGGAGAGTTCTGACAAGTCATCTAGATGATGTTCTCACGTGGGCAGATTGTTGCTACCAATAACATTTTGCCACGCAGGATAAGTACACGTGATAGTGGGAGAAAAAAAAACACAGAATCTATGTTATTGATGTCATGTGAAAAAGACTGATCATATAATGATAACTTTCGTAAAGACCACGAAACATAATCTCCCAAAAGAGAGTCTGGAACTAAAATGACTCAATAAAAAATCAAATAAACTAAAATACACCAATAAAAAAAAAGGTTATAAAAGCTATTTTAACGCTTAAAGAAAAATCTTATTTAAAAAGCCGATTCATGGACACGAAGCCTTTAACTGCTTTAGTGCAGTATTTTACTGCGCTAAAGAATTTGTTTTATATAGCGCAGTAAAATCCTGCGCTATAGCGAGCACTAAAAAAAAAATTTTTTTTTTTTTTTTGCAACACTTAGTGTGTTTTTTCATATTTTGACCAATGATTAATCGTGTGTCAAGACTCCGAAACGTCAATATTTTATATAGAACTTGATATTTTTTTCTGCGTATAATAATATAGGCTCAATACATCAAGGATTCGTAGATGTTCGGATCGTCATTATGCATTGAAAAGGTGCTTGTAAGTAAGTTTTGTTTGAAAAAACTTAGTGTTTTTTAACTTTTTTTTTTTTTTGTAACACTTAGTGTTTTTTTCATACTTTGACTAAGGGTGGGCATGGTACTGTATAGTACGGTATTTGAAACTTCGACACGATAATTTCGGTTTTCGATTTTCAGTTTTTAAAAATACTATACCATTACTGTACTAAATTAATTTGGTGTGGTTCGGTATTTTAAAGTTCGGTTTCGGTATTTTATGGTACGATAAATTGGTACCATAGTTTGTCCGACTTCGACTTGCATATACTCATATCATGGAGAATTATGACTTTCACTACTTAAGAAACGTCTCAATTATTATGTGCTAAACACCTTACACATGTAAAAATATTCAACGGAAAGTACAAGCAATCCGCGTAAATCAATTACACAAAAAAGACATTTAAATCAAGATAGCGTAGTCAAAGTTCCAACGTTTAAACAATTAGTTATCTAATAATACTAGTTAATATATTTGCTAGTATTATAATACTAAGATATATGAATTGTATATGTAATTATATACTTCGGTATGGTACTCGGTATTTTGGTATTTCTTTATGAATACCGAATACCGTATCGAATACTAAACTTTTTAAAAATGCATACCAAATATCGTATCAAATACCATAATACCGAAATCGCGGTATAAAAAATTTCGGTTTCGGTATAGTAATCGGTATCTACCATACCATGCCCACCCCTAACTTTGACCAATGATTAGTCGTGTGTCAAGACTCCGAAACGTCAATATTTTATATAGAACCTGATTTTTTTTCTGCGTACAATAATGTAGGCCAAATACATCAAGGATACGTAGACGTTCGGATAGTCATTTTAGAGGTTGAAAAAGTGCCCGAAGTAAGTTTTGTTTGAAAAAACTTAGTGTTTTTTGGCCAATTTTTTTTTTTTTTTTTTTTTTGTAACACTTATTGTTTTTTTCATACTTTGACCAATGTTTAGTCGTGTGTCAAGACTCCGAAACGTCAATATTTCGGAGGGTTCAAACTAATAAAATCGCGAACTCTTTCTGTTAAAACGACCTCTATCACCTTGCCCCGAACTCGACCTACGTATGCAGGTCGAACCTGTGTTGGTCGACAAATTAATGGCCGACTTTACATCTTCTTGGCGTCCCAAGTGGAGGAGCGGAGGTCTTTGGGCGGGCGGAGGCTCACCGCGCTCTTACAGCAGGCTACGAATGGAAGGCGAGATTGAGCCGCGCTCGGGACTCTTCTTCTACTACGCACGGTGGCGGTGCCACTTTCGGCCCGGCACCGTTGCCAAGTCTTACTCGCACCGAACGGCTTCGCCTTCTGTTTCTGAACGTTCACAGAAATACCTGCTTACGTTACGATTCTGAAAACAAAAGTTCTTGGCTCAAAAGCACCATCGCCACGATTTCTTATGAAGAAAAAGGGTCGTTCGTTCCTAAATGTCATGACTTCTTGTTGTAAGTGTGTTGTATATTGCCACCCATGTAGGGGCTACTGCTGAACACGGCTCGTGAACACGCTCTCAGGGCCCTCGCTCCGATACCACTTTTGTCACGACCCGACTTGAGGGCCGACGGCAGACACCGTGCTATCCCCTCCGGCACCCTCGACATACTTATACGTCACATACTAGGTAGCCACATAATCATATCATACTTTTCATTCATCATTGTTCTAATCACATCGCAATAACATATCCATATCATCAATAACATCTATGACCATATAGTTGTACATACGCCGACAAGCATCAAAATAACATCCCAAAATATGTGCCAACAAGGCCGAACATGTCTAACCATATACACGATGTGTCTAACAGCCCCTGCAAGAAGGGCACATCATATCGTAACGTATGGGCGGGACAGACCCCGCCGTGCCCATGAATATATACACAAAAAGAATGCACCAAAGGCGCAGACTCCGAATGAAGTGGAGCTCTACTATGTAGTCCCCGAGATAGTACGGTATGGATCAAATTTGTCTCCCCGGCCACCTGCGGTACGACACGACGTCCACAACAACAAAAGCGTAGAGGCACAAAGAATGTCTTGAGTATGTAGGCGCCGATTAATATCAATATGTGAAAGCATAAAGGATAACATTCGAAATAATATAGCCGGGAGATAATAGCATCATCATCATGGCACTTACTTTTTTTCCATAAGGACGTTCCATTTCTATTTCATATTCGTGTGCATACGTTTACATTCTTCGTCATTTACCTTTCGTATCTACCTTTTCACGTTCGTATCCTATACATTGCATAGTCATAGCCCTTACTTGGCACTTACATAACCTTAACATAGTCACCATAATGATGTCATATCATAAGATAATCGTACTCATATAGATGTCATACATATAGTAATTATATAGCATACCCGACCACGAAGGTTCGAGGTTTCACGTAACGGCCTTGGCCAGCTCGGTGCACGGCCCTACCAAGGCTGAGGTTGTCATTCGTACCCTATGAGCAGCGCGCGCGTCGTTATATAAGGATATACGTGTTCACTATATTCTACCCGGCCATATAAGCTCGGGGTTCACAATAGCCTCCCATGGGCACACATACATACTAGTTCATATATATCTCTTACCCTCTTTACTATCGTCATTCATTACATTCTATCTTTAGAGCATTACTCGTCGTATAAGAAACTTAGTACAATCGTATCGTAAGTATCATTGCTTAATAGCTTCTCGAGCTAAGATCATTAGAAAAGTATTATGAACTCGTAAGAGACGAACAATCGTCCAAGAACCATGCCTTATGAAAGAAGGTTAGCCTTACATACCTTGTCGTGTAACTATTGTATCGCTTGTCATCTTCTTCAAAGCTCACGTTCTACCTTCGTTGAAGTGCGTACTCGTATTAGATGGTAGATAGCATTAGCATTCATAACTTAATTTCTAGAGAAAATCGGAAAGATCTCCCTTTATTTATACGACTTTCCTCGTATTACATCTCAACTCCCAAAACATCAATAATAACGTTCATATTATCATCATAATAGCTTCTAGTCATCTACCTTATTCTTACTTCACAATTCTCTTCGTTTTATCATATTCTTAGACATCGCTCCGAAATCCGTTCATTCACGCAATGTCGATTTCCGTACTCTCGATATCATTTTATAACATGATCATATTCGTAAAGCATCGTTAATCATAACTCGTTCCAAACGTTTACTCAAAAGTGCTACTATTCATATCATTCTGACTCACTTCTTATATTCTTTCGTAATCCGAGTGTTTCATCTTCTAAACACTTTATATAACATGTAAACATCATAAACCATTTCCTTGGATGGTGTAGATTGAACCTTGGTTCAGCAACCTCATACTCGAGCCAAACCACTAGATTTTCCTTCCGTGGATTTCTTGCTTTTGGCTTAACTTTAATGGTTTCCCTTGCTCATTCACTTGGTTTGATGATAATCACCTTTGATTTCCTTTGATTCCTTGTTCATGAAACATACATTGGAACCACTAAGTCTTAGAGAAGTAGAGAGGTTGGAAATGAAATAATGAAGTTGGGAACTCGTTTAAACACCCAACACATTGATAGTCGGGTGTTCCACGGTGTTGTTCACGGTCCGTGGAACCAAGTGCTGTCCGTGGAGCTGATCGTGGTTCACGACCAGCCAACTGTTCTCTCTGGCACGGCAGTTCCCGGACCATCGTCACGGTCCGTGGAATGCAATGCTTTGGCCGTGGAACTCACGGTTCCACCAAGTTTGATCCCGTCGTCTGCGTTTGATCTCCAATCCTTATGGAACCTTCTTGTAACTTGTTTATCACTTCATTATCAATCTAAGGGCGTCATAACTCTTCCCCAACACATCCATTAAGTTGTCATCAACTTACTATATAAAGCCTTTCCGAAACTTATCGCTTACATAGCCTTCTCTTGTGACTTTCTTATCTAACATCGAATGTCTTTGAATCTCATTTAGAATCATCAATTGCTATATGCCTTATTGAAACATCGTCCCCACCTCTTTATCTCTCATTAGCCTATTCACTTTGTGCGTACGACGAAAGATTTTTCCAGTGTAACATTCTCTCCCCACTTAGGAACATTCGTCCTCGAATGTTAAATACTAGGATTTTATAAAGACTAGCGAGGTTCCCCCATATTATGCTTTTCATACTGTCTGCTTGACATGTCTCGATACCACGGAGACATGCTATGCTTCGATATAATTTGTACACTTACGACCCGAATACATAGAAGGAAAAGCGGCCATGCACTTGCCTTGATATTGACGTCTCATCTTGGCCTTTCTTACAGAGGTGGAATGAAGTGCGGATATTTGGATTTCATGCTCTCTTTCGGCTTCCCATGTCATTTTTTCCGATTATTATTTCCCCAAAAAACTTTGGGGGGCCCAAACTTTTTTTTTTTAAAGCCTGGGTACTTGCCTACCCCAAATATGGAATGGGTTTTTTCTCAAAAACTAATTTTTAAATTTTTTGAACATCATTTAAGGGGAAACCCCTAGTAGGATCCCCAATACTTTTAGTTTTCGAAACATGGAATCGGATGGAGTGACTCCAAATCGGGGGAGGTAAGTCTAACTCGTAAACTCTTTTTACCCTTGCGTACAATTTCATAAGACGATATATGGGACTAAGTTTCCCCCTTTTTGCCAAATCCCCTTAACGCCTTTCATGGGCGTACTTTCAAAACCCCAATCTTTAATTTGGAACTCTGGTTCCCAACGATTATCCGCTGGGATTTGGGATTTTGGGGTTTTTCGGTCGATCTCGTATAAGCTTGACTTTCTCTTGGCTTTTGGACCTCGGCCCTTAAATTTGTCTCTTGTCTCAAACCCCCCCAATGGGGGACCCCTACTTTTTCCCCCTTAAAGGCTTCCATACGGTGCCATTTGAATGCTAGAATGATGGGCTATTATTATAAGCAAATTCAATGAGCGGCAAAATCATCCCCAAATTTTCCCCCCAAAACTTCATACTCTGCAACATTCCTAAATACGGATTGGGGGGTTTACTTGTCCATCGGTCCGGGATGAAATGCCGTGCTAAGGCTTACTTAGTCCCCAAGCCCTCTTGGAAGGACTTTGGGTTTCCCAAAAGGGGAGGGACCTCTTCGGAGATAATGAAACGGCACCTGAGTGGCCCATTTTCTTTAACATAGAGCTTTTTTAATCCCCCACATCGTCGTTTTTGGGAAAATGGAGGCAAGACGGGGGTTATCCACAATCACCCTATGGAATCATACCGCCGGGAAAAGGGGGGAAACCGTGATAAAGTCCATTTAATCACTTCCCTTTCCCAAATTGGGAATTTTTTAGCTTGTAACAATCCGCCGGCTTTTGGTTTTCTTTTTTTATTTGTTGACAATTGGGGGCATTGAGCTACAAATTCTCTATTCTCTCTTACCCATTCTACCAATACATGGTTTTAAAAACGTTTTACATTTCGTTGCCCGGGATGGATAGAATAACGGGAACAAAGAGCTTTCTCCCAAAATTTTTGGGCAAAACCCTTTCCCCTTAAAAAAACATAACCCCCGGGAACCCAACTCGGTCTCCGAATCTCCAAAAATGACTCCCCTTTTTGGGGGGTTCTCCGGGCTTGGACTAACATGGGATCTTCTTTGTCGGGTCCTTACCTACTAGCGACGGGGCCTTTAAAATTTGGGAAAAAGGGGGTTCCCCTTTTTAAAATCCCTTGGCTCGGTTCCCAGGTTGCACTGAAACTCACGGTCATTTTTCGTTCTGCGGTGTCATGTGAACTTCCCTGGGAAACCCGGGCTAAGGGGGTCGGCCCCGACTTTCTTTTTGGGGGGATAAGAATCTCGGGATCATAATCTTTTAATAATTCTAACCTTTTTCTTGAAATTCAACTCTTTTTTTTTGAAAAAATATCTTTGAACTCTTTGATCGTATAAATATCCACATGAACACCATACAAGTAATTTTCTCCTTTTCTTTAATGCTGAATCATTTCCCCAATTCCCGGGCATGGGGTTTGGGTAATTCCCTTTTTTTTTCTTAATTGCCCCCGAAGCTATGCGATCAAATTTTTTCCAAAACACGCGCCCAAACTTCGACAACGCCTGAAGCATCACAATAAACTACCTTTCCCCTTTCCCAAACCTACGGAAGTGTCGGGGAATTTTTGTGATAACATCCTTTGGGACCGGGAAACCCCCACGTTCCAACCTCTCCCCTTAAACTTTCTTTTATTTACGAGTCAACGGGAAGTGGGGGGGAAATGGAAGAAAAACCTTACAAGCCCTAAAAAAATTTGATTACCCTGACAATTATTTTGTCATTAAAAAATCATTTTCGTCACTTTTAAAAAACTTTGTTTTGGAAAAAAAATCCAAAACATTCGTCCCTAAATGCGGGTCGCTAAATGTATACAAAACAACAGCGTTTCGTGGGTAATATAGGATATTGACTACGAAATATTGTTTGTCCCCAAAAACAAAATTATTTATACGAACTCATTTGTCAAAAAAAGTACAAAAATTTGTAGTTGATAGTGTTTTCGTCACTAAAAGGGCTTTAATGTCGCCCAAAACA
>NC_081349.1:22261429-22397795 GCF_029784015.1 Lycium ferocissimum
ACAAGTTGGTCACATGCTCCACTTATGGCATGATTCATTCCATTAACTTTACACTTTAAATTTTCTAATTTGTTTTCTACAACTTTTGGCCAACCTCACCTTCTTGTTTCTCCTTTCTTCTTTCTTTTCAATTGTTTACAAGACAATTGTATGTGTGGTGAATGATTCATACACCACCCTTTGTCCATTGTAATCATGCCAAGATGGATGAGCAATATTTAATGTAAAATGATCCCTCCACCATGTTATGTCCTCCTAAAACAATGTATACTTTCATAAAGTAGTGGATGCTCAAATATTCAATTTTATGCTTCAACTTTTTCTCCTCAAAATTTTCAGCCCTATGGCCGAATGTAACTTGTGTGTTTCTTCCAAATTTAATTGTCCACAATATGTTGAAAATGTAGTGGATGAATCAACATTTAATTGCATATTTGTATGTCTTCCATTAACCTTATTTTAGATGACTTTGAGTCATCCTTTTTACCTTGGATGTTGATGCTCTTGTTGGCTCATTATTGTCACCAATTTTTACTTAACACCACACTTAAGTAATTCCTAATCTCCAATAACATTTTTGTACTAAGTAAAATTTGTAACCGATTTGTTGTAGTTTAGAAATTAAAATCCAAAGTTTCTATCTCACGTTGATTCTTTCGCGAATAACTCGACGTATAAAAATACGGGTCTAACATTCTCCCCTCCTTTAGAACATTCGTCCTCGAATGTCAAATGAGGACTAAAACTCGTCAATTAAATAACCGAATCACCCGTTATCGCAAGCTATAGACACCAAAATTAGACCACGAATAAGGTGTTTTAGGGATATTAGGCCTAAAAGTGCCAAACGACCAAATGGGTCGTTACACATTCATTTTGAGAGGGGACTCTTTTCGGCCGACTCTCCCTTCAAAGCTTAAAATCCATCAGTTCATACTAGTTTTGTTCCTAACAGATTAGATTTCAACATTATTTTTTTTCTTTTAGATCTCTGCCCACATCCGTCTGTAGAAAGAGAAAGAGTACAAAAACAGTTTCACTTTACTTCTGGATATCGATTCCAAAATACAAAATTTTACCCCGTATTATTACTCTATTATTGCCTCGAATCCGCCAAGATGAGAGTTAGATTCGAGACCTCGACGCCCCACTTCACTGTACCCACAAAAGGTCAGTGTATTTTCTTTTTATTTCGAGTCAAAAAATTCCTGATTGTGTTCGTATATGTTGTTGTTTCAATCGGTTTAGTTTCAGTTTAACAGCTTAATGATATTATACATGTCCATGTTTAGTGAGTCTAGTTCATGATTTAGTAATTGATAATGTTTATATGTCAGCGTCTTAATTCGGTCTAGCTTCAGTTTATTTATTTAGGTGTATGAATGACTTAATCAGACAGGTATATGTATATGAAGATTAACCTGGGTTAAGTTGTTCAATGCAAGTTTTGTTTGTGATTTGTTTAGTTTATGTGATTTAAGTTAGTAGGAATGGGTAGTTTCAATACATCGTTGATTCTGGATTTTGTTCTAATTGTGTGTTAGTTTGGCCCTGTCTGCTGTCTTGTCGTAGATGGGCTGTCATTCATTTGTATACTCTATATAGTCCTGTATTGCCGAAACATTTAGGTATAAATAGTAAAAGTGAGTTAAGATCGTAAGCATGTTATCCTTGAATGTCAACTAGCATGCAAAGTATAGGGCAAGATAATTGGACATGAAGATTTGTATGACTATTTTGTATGCGGTCATTTGGTTTGTTTGCTTCTCTTATGAGTTAACTGGCCTGAAACTTTGTGCACTCAGTTGGGCATAATGAGGTGTGTTTGATTGGATTGGATCTGGTTTGTATGTTAAGAAATGAAAACTATGCAGGAATGATGAACATGTAAGCTTGTATGCTAATTACTATATCTAGTCATCCTCATCTGTTAAGTAGAAACGAGTAATGAATAAAAGAACTTTAGCTTGATTAGGTGTGAAAACTGAATCCAAGAATGTGAGGGAAGCCTATATAATCATATACCCATTCCTGTCTTATGCTTGTGTACTGGTCTGAACAGACGCTGTTTCAAACTGAGGGAATAATAGATTGAAATGATTGAGCATGTGTCTCCTGTATCACCCAAGGGTTGAAAATGAATGATTGGTCAGGTAGAACTGCTTCAAAGACCATGTATATGATTATTTGATTTGCTCTATCTTCCCTGTTGCATTTCTCAGTATGAAGCTATATGTGCTAGACCTACCCCTACTTGTTTTACCCTGTTTAAAACCAGTCACGGCTATGAAGCATGTTTGGTTAAGTCCAATGGTCATTTCGCACCTAAATTGCTACTCTGTGGTTAAATCTTTTATGACAAGTCCTTTATTTGAGTCAAAAAACATGTGATTATGCCTAGATCTGTTTGAACTTCTAAAATGTATAGTAAACCTGAAAAGTAACATGTCCCATGTTGATGTAAACCGATCAATAAAGCAGGCCACTGCCAAGCCTTGAGTTCCCCGAATTTGAGGCAAGTTGTTATCTGGTACTGTATGTGTGTGAACTGGTTGTTCCCTTTGGTGCCTAAGAATAGAGGCCATGCTTACACAAAAGAATGTTCACTGTTATGAGTTATTAATGGGGCTGAAAAGAGTTGATTCTACACTCGCATGAATTTACACTGCACTTTGAGGTCAAAACGATCGCTGCATGATGCGTTTCCTATCCTGCTTTTGCTACATTTATGCCTTGATAATCGATAACTTGATATTGTCCCAAAACAGCTGCCCTGCTTCTATGTTCCACTAATCTGTTTGTTTTACATTATCTACATTTAATCTTATTATTGACTATATACTAATCCTTTTCCTCTTCATTTTCTTTGCATGACACCCCGCATTCGAGTCCAAGCGACTCGTCATTTCCTCCCGCACTTGGCATTGGGCCAAAAAGCCCAATACAATTTCAACATGACTCCCTCCATGTAATTCTGTCCGCAGCCAAACAGATGACAAACAAAATCTGGGCAAAGCCCAACAGCAAAGAGATCACAGCAGTTCAAGAAAGTGGGCTGAGCCCATTTAACTTATCCACTTCGCTATTTTATGTTTGCGTGCATTTAATGTGTATTATATGACTAACATTTTTAGTGTTTGCTTGCTAGTTTAGATAAACCTTAGTGACATAAAGAGTTTTAGTAATGGATAGTTAAATCAATAATCAATTCTACAAGTTTTATTTTTCTTCTCACATTGAAGTCATTTATAATACCTATAATATTTACTTTTAGAACAATTGATTTTCAACGACGTAAATTTAAATTTTGAGATAGGAGAATCAGGATTTACTCTTACTATCTTAGAATACTTGAAATACATTTTGTTAAAACATCCATATTAATCCTGCGATAACTCTTTTAAATTTGCTGGTAGGTATGACTCATTTTCCAAATACATATAAACTCTTTTATGCAATCACTACTTTCCTACAAGTTTTAATTAAAATAGCATTCTACTTCTATATATAACTTTAGCAATATTTTCCAGATATTTTCTTAAATATTAAAAATACTATATTCACACTTAGCCTAGTTTATTTTAAGTCCGGTCGGATTAACCATTGTTAATGGAATTTAGAGGATGCCTAATACCTTCCCTCTAGATTAGTAGAACCCGCACCTAGAATCACTTGGTTTCGTAGACTTTAAAATCAAACTTTAGATTAATGACTTTAATTATCTTAGGTGCCCTAATTCACCGTAAATAATTAGGTGGCGACTCCTTAACTTTAAATAACCCCGGAATTACCCGGATGTTGTAAACTATTTTGACCCCGGTTAAAATAGGGTATGACACCTACTCCATCTATAATATTGATTCTACACTAAATTCATGTCACACCCCAGTCCTGATGGGGCATGATGGGCACTCGGTCCTTACTTAGAGCCGAGCGAACCCACTGGTTCTCG
The DNA here is from genome assembly GCF_029784015.1 of Lycium ferocissimum. Lineage (NCBI taxonomy): Eukaryota > Viridiplantae > Streptophyta > Magnoliopsida > Solanales > Solanaceae > Lycium > Lycium ferocissimum. Next base: position 22,265,382 of record NC_081349.1, read on the forward strand.
TTATACTCATAGTCTCATTGGGCCCTTAAAGCATGGAATGAAATGCATAATGAAATTTTTTCAGAAAAACGTTATTTCCGTCTTTATCAAATCAAGTAAGATCTGCGATCATATGAAATCTGTAAAGTAATGCATGATAATACATCGAACTTACGGAGCCGCTTGCAAACCGACATACTATATACGTGACTCGTCCGCAAAGTCTCTAACATAAATCATTATACCATGACATGGATACTCGACTCGACAACACTCCGAAAAAATGGGAGCTCGCCAATCCGGTACCGGAACATCTTCTAGCCATATCCTCTACTCGTCCGTATACACTGCAACGCTAAGATGAAACGCGGCGTCCACGGGGACGTCGGTACAAATAATGTACCGAGTATGTAAGGCATGAATAATATCATAATATAGATATGAAAAGTAACAATGAGTAAGAGAGATAACTCGAACATCCGGATGCCTCATAAGGCGGATGTCATACATGCTTAGCCTTTTTTTTAAAAAAAAACATTTCATACATATACATGCCCGGCTCGGTGTGAAAGTAACATGCCCGGCCATGAAGGCTCGGTGTGATATATAAGCGAGTATCATGCCCGGCCATTTAAGGCTCGGTGTTATCATCATTAGCTTCGCGTCCAGTGCCTCCCGCGTCGGGGCAATATCATAACATGCCCACCGGTGGGTGTGCACTCTACGTGCTGCGCCCGGCCGACTATAGCGCGCGCGGTGTGAGAAAATACATACATATATATAAAGCATGCATAAGAGCCCAATTAAAAGCTACCACTGTATCGTAGTGACGTAAGGTCGGTAACCTCCGATTATATTATGGAATAATTATCGTCGCTTTGTCTCACCTCAAGGAACAATTAATTTAAGGTGAGGCTATCAATGGAGAATAGAGCTAAGAGAAAACATAGAATAAGACCATAAATCTCATAGGGCATCAAGTCATGTACTTTTGGAATCTTAAAAGAAATAGTCATCATTCACGAACAAAATTGAGACATCAAGAAATAGTTCAACGTTCTCATATCGTCATCGAAAACATAAACTTGAAACCTTTAAACATGAAATCATCCTCATCATTTGCATCATAATAACATTCTCATCTTTAACATCATCATTGTTATTGAAAAACATTCCCATCGTTGCCATCATAAGGGCTCACATAATCACAACCTTTGGTTTGGAAGATACGAGTATTTTGGAAAACATTTGTGGATTATCCGGAAGGAAATCATGCCTCGGAATCTTAGACTTCTTAACTTTGGATAACAAGGAAAATATGGAAACATTTATGAAATCCTAACCTAGAGATCATGCCTTTGAAAGAAAGGGACGAGCCTTAACATACCTGGAAGATACTTCTCGATTTCCAACTTATTTCCTGTCTTGCAACTCGCTTAAGAATTATTCGTAGCCTCGTAATCTACATATAGAACCATTCATAATATCGTTAGAATCATCGTCATACGCTCGTCTTAAACACTTAATGAAAGTCTTTTTTTTTTTATTCTGTCGAAATTCGGGCAGCATTTCCCCTGTTTATATGCCTAGCCCGAGATTCCAATTCAACAACCAACAGCATTAACAACAATACCAATAGTAATAACATCATCTCTAACACCAACATATGCCATAAAACAGCCCACATACTGTTTTCTAAATTTCCCCAACCAACCAACTTGGGATACGACTAATTAATAACTTTATTTCCGTAAAGAAGTCGAAATTAATACTAACAACATCAATAACAACATCCTCAACATTCTTCAAGATAAATATATGTATTTTCATCAAAATTTCTCTTCAACCCTCAATCCATAATCCAACAACATCAACACAACAACTATAATCTTTATTCTTTCAATTATCCCTTAATCAAACTTGATAAAGAGAGGGATTTGATGATTCATACCTTGTTTTATGAAGGCAGCCCAAATCTTCATCATTTTCTTGTCCCCAAGATAATTCCATCATCACACGACATTATTTTCGCGACTACGCGTTGCCCGGACCTCGATTGATACTTCGTTACTTGAAATTTCACTCAAAATCCTCAATTTTTGTGATGAATAAGAGCCCTCTTGTTGCTGAATTTTCTGGAAAATTTTGGAAGTTTTTGGATGAAGAAAATGAGATTTTAACCCTTTATATAGGGGCTGAGGCGGCGTCAGAGGCTGCCGCGATGCGCGTAGCGCATCTTTGTAGCATTCGTAGCATTACCGATGCATTTGCGCTTTGTTTACGCTACCCAGCTCGTTTGTAACGTCTATAATTCTCTACTCCAAGGTCCTATCGACGAACGGTCTGTTGCATTACAAACTAGACTCAATGAGCTTCATTTTGGGCTTTTTGTTTCACCTTAAAACTCCAAATATACTAGGAGATATGCGCGTCCAAAGTTGACTAAAAATCCGCCCAGCATCTCTCAAATTTTCGTCGAACTTATTTCTCTTCAATTTATTCGACCTCGAAATATTTCGAAACTCTCCATACATGATATTTATATACTATTATACTAATAATGGCCATGTTCTCGTGTTACAAAATACTCTTTCCCGATTACGACTTACGGATCGTAATTCACCCCTTTTTCTTCGTTGTTACGTACCTTCCATGGCTTGTGCCTTTCAAAACATCATGGGACGTCTCCGACACTCCATTACTACGGCAAGGTACATGTCATACTCATGTTCTGAAAATGCGGGGTATAACAATTCACCTCTTCTTGACACTAGTTCATCTCTCCAAACCCTAGGTTCTTGAAAACTCAAGAAGAATCCGAAATGGGCGTGTGGAGTTTGTCTAACAAGTAAGACTTCTAATTTTCTGAGTTTATTTATAAGTTTTAGATTGGTGTAGAGTATTCTACAAGATTAGAATCCGCCAATGATTCACATAAGGTCCAAGAAAACGTTTTTAAGGCTAGAAAAGCCCTAGTTTTTCGAATAAGGGTAGAAATCCCTAAAATTGGTTAAAGTTTTAATCTTTGTCATCTAAAACTATTTTAGTGTGACTGTTAAACCGTAGGAATTCCTTGTTGTAGCATTTTAGCGGGATTTAAGGTATGTCTCTTTTTTAACATACTTTTTCGATCGGTGTTTTATGAACTCTTTGGTTGTGGTTTGTGTGCGTGAGGGACAAGCCCACATTAAACCTAGTTTGTACTATGTTATACGTATTCAAGATTGTTTTCCTCCCTAAAGGATGATTGAAAAATTTAGATATAAAGCTTGGTATTCGAACTCGAATTAACCCATAAGGATGTTTAAACTTGATAATTGGAAAGCTTGACTATCTTGTGTGGATGCTCTATAATGGATTGTGTTGAACTTGAAACTTGTTTAAAGAAGTGAACCCGGTTTCTAAAAATTGAAATGACTTTATGTACCCCTATGATGGGATGATGAACATGATCCTTAATGAATAATGTGACTATCATGATATGACTTGTGATTCGGCTTCCACGCCATGATTTGAGATTCTGCTTCTATGCTATGATTGTGACTCGACTACTTTGCTATGATTCTCTGTTGGCTGTGATTGGCCTCTCTACTCGGGAGGAAGGGTAGTCACTATGGATCCTAGTAGGATTAGCCTAGCCATTCGAGAGGAAGAGTGGTCATCGAGGGTTACACACCCCGATGTGGCATTTGTCTAACTATTCGAGGGGAAGGATAGTCATCGTGAGTCAAATTACCCAGATGTGGTGCTTCTAGGTTGTTTAGGGAACCTTATATGGTCATGTGTTATACTTTGTTTGCCTGTGAGTGGCTTATTAATGAATATGAACTTGTTTGCTTGTGAGTGGCTTATTGATGATAATGAACTTGTTTGTCTGTGAGCGGCTTGTTGACGATAATGAACTTGTTTGCCTGTGAGTGGCTTGTTGATGATATTGAACTCCAAATGGAAAGACTCAAATTGTAATTTACGGCTTAATTGATTGGAATATATATATATATATATATATATATATATATATATATATCTGTCTTAATGGTTTCTTTTGATGGTTATAAAGTTTATGGTTTATCTTGTCTCTGGATTTCAAACTGTTTTTATTGAAATTATTTCACTGATCTTTATTACTTATTTTGCTATTAACTATTATCCCGGAGACACTCACTGAGTACCCAATACTCAAGCATACCATTGTTTTTTTTTTTTCATCTATATATATGGTCTGTTAGGCAATGAAAAAGAGTAGGTTTGTGATATGCGTACGGAGTAAGAGAACTTGCTGCTTTCCAGACTTATTGGTGAGCCCACACCTTTGTTCGTGAGACACCGCTCCATCGTTATTTATTTATTCTAGTTTTCGGGCTGCGTCCTGAACTTAGATACTCGTTTATTCATCATAGAAGCTCCATAGATATTTGTCAGAATTGTGGGTAGATGTTGAAGTCTCCTACGACTTTTTGAGGCATTTGCCACGTTCATAACTAATCATATATATTAGACTCCCGCTGATTTTGTTTCATAATTGTGATCTCAATTTTATTTAGTTATTTATAACTTGTTTAATTAATTAATGAAAGATTATCGAAAAAGGACTTAACGGTATTGATTTATAAAGTACTTCCGATGTTGTTCATGACATCGGATGCCGTTCACGTCTAGGGTGGATTTTGGGGCGTGACAAATAGTACCAACATTGTACTACGTCTATAAATCTAGGCTATTCAAGAAAACTATTATCCAACTTATATAGTAGCAATGTTGCTCATACACTTCAATATGTCGTCGGCGGATGCGTGAGCAGTGCATCTTGAAGAATCTGACATGAGCACGACTATATTCTTTAAAATTTTGAGCAACATATAGGTTTTTGAAACTTTCTGATATGAAATAATGTGTGTGTTGGGTAAAATTCGTGTCCGGGCTTAATTTCTACAATCGGGAGCTTGAAGAGGCCGAGAAGGCCTCCACAGCTGGCATCCACTTCCACCTACTCGGGTCATATCAACGAATCTCGATCAGAGTGTCGTGGAAGAACAACATGTGGGTGTACAGTCGGGTCACACCAGTTGTCGTTAGGGTTGAAAAGTCTTGTTTTGGTTTCTATATGGATAGCTTATCATGTAAGCTAAAGGAACCTTATCTCCATCTCTTGTAACTAGGGTGGTACATAGGAAACCGACAAACCGCACCAAATCAATAACCCGAATGCAACCGAGAAAAAAGCCCGACTAGTTGTTTGGTTTGACTTGGTTTGGTTTTAAAAAGAAAAACTCGACCACCATTGGTTTGGTTTGGTTTTAACTAAAAAAATTCAAACCGAACCAACCCAACCCGACAATACATGTATAAAATTTCATAAATATTTTGTACATAAAAATATTTATTATAATGCAATTTATAAATATTTCCTAAACTTTTTCATAGTTTTCTGTCTTTTAACATATTATTTCAAGCTTGGATTTAGAATTTTGAATGGTCCAATAAGTTTAATAGCCATAGATGTTAGTAACTCAAATAAAACCCAACAAAAATCAAATCAATATTAATGCTAAAAAATAAATTCAATTCTACCACTAGGAATGACAATAATGTTGGATATCTATTCTTTAGTTTTATGTTGGTTTAGAAAGTGAAAAATACATAACTTAATTTTATTTTTTTCTTTAATATCTAGTCATGTAATTAATACTTATTAGTCGTACTTATTTTAGCATGACTTAGTACTTTTAGATTAAGATTATTTTCTATATGCCTTATAAATTAGTCGTTTTTATTATAGCATGATTTAGTACTTTTAGATTATGATAATTTTATTTTATGCAATTTCATTACATTTTTTTTATTGAATATTTTAGTATAATGTCATCTCTCATCTCACATTTTGTGTTATTTTCTTAATAAATATCTTATTAGATAGTCGTGTCTTTCTAGGACTAAAAGAATATTTGAAGTACAAGTTATATGTTTTGTATGAAGACTTTACCGGAAAAAAATTCGAAAAACCCAAAAAATCCGAGCAACTCAAAAAAACTGAGGAAACGCGAGGTTGAAAAACCCGACTTTCGTTGGTTTGGTTTATAGATTTAAAAACCTGATGCAATTGGTTTGGTTTGGTCTTTAAAAAACCCGAACCAACTCGGTCCATGTACACCCCTACTTGTAACCTATCTCTCATTTTTCTCTCTGAGGCAATACAAATCCGGGCTCATCATTACCTTTGAACGTATGTGTATTTTGCTTGTTTTTATTGTTTCTTTAGTTTCGTTTATTCAATCTAACTCTTGCAATCACAAACACTGACCCCGAAAAGAGAGTTTCCAGGATTGGATACTGCCTACTTGTCTTTACACCCATAACGTACAAATCTCTAACTGGTTATCTGTTTTCATCGAAATACAGTTTGGCGTTGTCTGTGGCGATAGACAGCTGTGGAGTTGTCCTGATTCACAGCAGAAATTCTCCTTCCAGAAACTCCAAGTAAAATCTTGTGCACAGAAAGATATGCCTAGCGGTAGCTCGAGCAATATATAGGGGCTCGAGGATGCACAAATGTTGGTGAGAGGTATGAAGGATCTGGTGGAGGTGAAAGTGTCCGAGCATGGAGGGGAATCCGTTAAAGAATATAGGAGCAGTAGGGATGGGACACCGCGTAGGCAGCCTAGTGAAAAGCGAAGTAGAGGAGTCCTAAACACCGACAAAGCAGAGCAACCGCGTGTTCGGAAGAGCGGGTCGAGCGCAATCTCAACCTGACGGGTAAAAACCTGCTCAAAAGACGGGTCCCTTGACAAGTGAAGTACTGATGGCCACGCTCAAGGCACAGGATGAGAGGATGCAACAAATGGAAAGGGCTATGACTACCATGGCTAAGCATTCTAGGGCAGGGACTCCGGCGTCAGATCAGAACGCGGATAAGATCCTTACGACCCAGAAAACTAAAAAGGCTGAGGTGGTGAAAGAACGGTTGGATGCATTTACCGAGGAGTTACTCAGGGTCGAAAAGGAAATGAACGAGTGAATGAGTCAAATCCCAGGAGCCCCGTCCATGATGAAGGGTGTATGAGGCAAAAAGTACGGTATACTGCCGTACCCAGAAAACGCAGGCCCATACCCAGGAAATTCAAAATGTCGGATATGCCCAAATACGATGGTATTACCGATACGGAGAAACATATAATGATGTTTAAAGCAGCCGTTACCGGGCACGACCTCAAACAGCATGAGATCGAATCGGTCATGCTGAAGAAATTAATCAAACGCTCATAAAGGAAGCGCTCTCTTGGTATACTCATTTACTCAAAAAATTTATTGGCTCTTTTGTCCCCCTTGCAGATGCTTTCGTCAAAGCCCACGCGGGGGCGTGAAGGGTCAAAACACACAAGCAGGATGTGTTTGCCATAAAGCAGCGGGGGGATGAGTTGCTCCGTGGTTCGTGGACAGGTTTCAAAGAGAGAAAATATTGTTGGCATTTTATCCCGGAAGATTAGGCCGCGGCCGCATTCGTGGATGGTTTAAATTCAAGAAGCTCGGACGCTTTCAAGAAGTTTAAAGAAAGTTAGAGGGAATTCCCGGCTAAAACATAAAGCGAGATAAACCTCAAATATACAGCTAAAATGCGCATTGAGGAGAATCAAAGGGCGATGATTCCGACAAAAGTAGGCAGTCACTTGGAAAGAGATCGGATCCGGGTTTCGAAGCAAACATCACAAGTCACTGGGTACGGTTTAAGCCATATGAGGCCCGCATGCCTTCAGGTCGGAATTCGAACAAGGGAAACAACGGGAGTATCTGAGGTCTCCTCGACAGCTTTGACCAGTGTCCTTCGGGATCGACATCAAAAGGGGTCGAGGCCCCGATGTTCTCGGATCATAATTTCGGCATAAATTCCATAGAACTTGTCGCAGTAATGGGGATGATGAAGGAGGCCAGGTTTCGAGAGGAGATTCGGACCAACCCGGACAGGAGGAACATCGGTTTGTTGTGTCACTTCCATAGCACTCACGAGAATGCTACAGAGGATTGCGCGAACCTGAGGGTCGAGGTGGCCCAGCTCCTGCGAGCCGGACATCTCAAGGAATATATCAATGACCAGGCAAAACTCAACCTGAGCAAGAATCGTCGGCAGAAGTCGGACGAGACACCTTAGCCTATCCACACAATCAACATGATCTTCTCGAGAGGAGGGGAGGGGGAAACGGTAAGCAAGATAACTTACACTAGCCTCCGAAAATCCAAGGTGCCGTTTACAACAAAAAGTCACAATTGGGACCTCGCTGATAGCAGAAGCATATCCTTTTCCAACGGCAACCGCGCGGGACTTATTTCTTTTCACAATGATGCCCTGGTAATATATATTCGAATTAAAAATTCTTTCTTTAAGCATGTGTTCATTGATCCAGGAAGTTCGACAAACATTATCCCAAACGCGTTCTGAAGGAAATGGGAGTAGATGATGCAATCACCCCCGCAAATAAAATGCTAGCTGGGTTTAATATGGCAAGTGAGTTGACTCAAGGGGAGATTGAGCTACCGGTTCACGCTGATAGCACGAAACAAGACAAAACCTTCGACGTTATAAGCGGAGACATGTCTTATAATGTCATGTTAGGAAGGCGGTGGATTCACTCCGTGCGGGCGGTTCTTCCACTTTTCATCAAAAGGTCAAGTTCCCTGCCTCCCTGGGGGATAGGCGAAATCAAAGGAGACCAAGGGGTAGCCTGTGAAATAGAAACCATGGAGGTAACGGCGGCTAAGAAGGACAAGATCCCCAAATAACAATTATAGACGCCGAGATCAGGCGACAAAGCCACAAAAGGGGGAGCGCTTGTTCATATACAGTCAGACCTCTCTATAACAACATCCGCATATAGTAGCACCTCTCTATAACAGTTGAGATTTTTCAGAACTAATTTTTTATGTTATATTTTACTTTTCTATAACAGCATTTTACCTATAACAGCGACAACCAACTTTATAACAATACACTCTTTGTAAAATCAGCCCCCATATAACAGCTATCTGCTTTTTTTGGTAATATGATTATTAACCATCTTTATAAAAAGTAGATTATTTATGATTACCAATAATAAGTAGTATAGATTTTGACCAAATATTTAATTTGATAGATTAATGTACTATATTTATGATAAAATATTACATATGAATGCATATGTGGAGTTTGATGCAACACTTCCTATCATTGAAGCTTTCACTGATGAAAAGATTATTACCCATGTCATTGGAGTGGAAGAACAAGAGACTATGGAACCCGAAGACGACAATGAAAGTGCTGACGAAGAACCTCAACCTATTGTTACTGGACTGGATTAGAAGATTCAATAGTTCAACTCTCAGATTTTCCCTTCAAGGGAAAGCAATTGGATACTCGTTTGCTAAAAGTTTAGACACAAATCTTCGTAAATTCAAGCGTTATATTAAAATTGTATTAACTTTCCTTAATGTTTAGTGAGTGAAGCATTCATATCTTTGAGATTTAAAATTTAAATAATTTGTTATTTTTTACAACATTAAAAAATAAAATAAAATAGATTTTATGCATCTTTTTTGCCCATAAAAGCCAACTATTACTTAAATGGCAAATGATGTTATAGATGTATAACATCAATTCTCTAGAGCAGACAAAAAATTTCGGACCCAACGACAATGTTTTAGAAGGCAGTTCTGGGACTCGCCTAGGGACTCGCCCCGGGGCACGACACAGGCAAAACGCCTCGGGGCTTACGTGTGGGGCTGAGTTCTGTGAGGCTCACGCTCTAAGCGCCCGACTGTATGCCCTAAACACGCCTAATGCCCAACGCTCGGGGCTTGCCTAAGAGTTCTTACACAAATTATGTGTTAAATTCCCTAGTTAAAATTATTGACCCTCATAATTCTTTATTAAATGAATGATGCTTAATAGTTTGCTTCATCTGTACAAAGAAGACGATTGAGAATAACTGAAATAGCGAACCGTAGTATTGTATATTTACTATCTGAGAACACTGCGAAATTGAACATCACTTAACATTTCTTTTAAAAATATATAGCCGAATTTTACATCTTCACTTGCCATTAGTCTTCATGTTTTTGTCATGTGTCTCAAAATTATCATAGTTTATTATTTTTCTATTTGAAAGTCATTTTACTTTTATTCATGAAGAAGTGATGTTTTAATTATAATTTGATAAAGCTTATTGATTATTTTCTTTTAAGGAGGTAAATTGCATAGTATATATGATAGTAGTATGCTTTAGAAATTGTGATTCTTTTATTGTTTGAAGGTTAAGGGGTTAAAAATGGTTTGTATCTCATAATAACTTTTAAATCATTGCAATTATTTATACTTGTAAAATCATGTTAGAAGTTTTGCTTTCTATGAGTTTCTTTGACCATGTTATCAATTTTTTAAAACTATTTATATATATTTTATAATTTTTGTGTCATTATACTATTTTACTATATAAAGATCAATGGGGCTTAAGCCCCGTGCCTCGGGGCTTACGCCCCTCCGTACTAAATAAAACGCCCCGCCTCATGCTTCCGTCTTTTAAATACTACCCAACGATGCTGTTATAGGGAGGTTTGATTGTATTTGATGGTTTCATCGGTCTCAGTCAGCATGGCGTTGGTTGGTTATGTACATATCCTCCTTGGTAATAAAATACTTATTTAATAAAAAAAAAGGTTTTTACCAAATCTATCTTGGCCAAAGTAATTAATTTGAAGGGGTTGCCAGTTGCCGTATGACTAATTTAACTTTACCTGTTTTTCTTAGTTTGCAATAGAATTATAGAGGTGTCCAATGTTGTTTCAAATTTGCGTAACTTTTAGATTGACTGACTTGGCTTGTGACCAAATTGAACCGTTATAGAAATATGTTCTACCCAGCCCGTCCAAATTAGCGGGGTTGAGCGTATCATAAAAATATGGGCTAGTTTTTCCATTTTTTGCTATCCTTAGGTTGTAGTTGGTATAAAGAAATGGTTTCTAATTTTTATGTTTGGACAGTCAAAATTTTTGAAAAATATTTTCTCTGGATAATTAAAAATGAGGAAAATGACTTCTTTAATAGAAGTATGAAAAACTGACACAACATTACACTTCTCACCGTCCTCCAACACATCCTTATCCCATCCTCACACCTCATAATGGTTGCCTAGATTATAAGATAATATTTTCGTCTTACTTACTTATAAACACCATTAAATAAGTAAGAAACTCACTTATTTTTCAAAAAAATATTTTCCATCAATACCAAACACGCCGTTAGAATTGACTTAACGTGTTTTCATGATATGCTCAAATTTTAATTTCGTCCGATCCACACATTTGACACCCCAAATAGTTGCTTTCAATAGAAATCGAGGATTTATTTTTTATTTTTATAAGCATTCACTCCTTTTTTCATATAACCTAAGAATAGCCCAAGAAGTCGCTCTTGAAGAGATATATCATGAAATTTAGGACCCATTAGGCCATGAGAATCATTCACTTTTTTCCAGATTTGTTTCCCCACTTTTTTCACTTTATAGTGTTTGGCCATAAAAATTTCAAATACAACTTGAAGTTATATTTGAAATCTGAAAAACAATCAAAATCTTATTTTTCATTTTTTCCATTTTCTGTTGGAGCATTACTTTTGTTTTATGTTTTCAATTTTTACCCTAAAAGTTCATACAACATTTTTCACTGGTCAAAGGCAATTTATGTTGCTTAGTTGCTCTCCACTCCAACAACATTCAACATAATGTGCTAAAAAGCCTCTAAAAGAAAAGAAACATGTGGAAATTTTGCAACAAAGTCATATTTAGAGATGCTATATTTTCTGTGCACACCACTAAACCTCCCAGTTGCAGCCTTTTGATGGAAAGAAACCATCAGTTTTGAGCACCTCATAAGCTGATCTCGAGTATAATTGCTATAGTTCTCGCACTAGTTATGTTTATAAATTGCTATAGTTCTCACACTAGTTATGTTTATTAATTGCTTTGGCTGGTTTTGCTAGTTTTTAGAAATTGAGGGTATAAATCATATTTCATGTTTTTTTAGAAAAAATACATTTCAACAATCAAATAGTATTTTCAAAAAATATGGCCAAACACAACTCCAACTTAAAAAATTCCAAAAAAATGATTTTTTTATTTTTTTTTTATTTCTATGGCCAAACGCCTACTTAAATTTTGGCTAGGTTTGCACCTAAAATTCACAAAATAGTACTGCAATAATTAATGTGGACTGACATATTATTTTGGATCTGCTTGCATGCATGTAGGGTACTATGAGCTTATTGAGTAGTTTCGTTCAATAGACAGAAACAAACTAACCTTTTGGCCACATATATTAGGACAACTTTTATATCCAATCCCCTCTTAAATTTATATGTGAACAAAAGAGAAAAGAACAAAAAAAACTGTCGAAAATTTTGAATTAATTTTCAGTGTTGTTCAGTTTCAATTATTCAGTTGTTTAGTTACATATGTTACATCTAATTGTGAAATGTATTGTCCCGTTATGATCAGCTTTTAATTGTGAAATGTATTTGTATTATTTGTGCACTTAATATTTTGATTAAACCTTGCTTGAACCTCCTACTTATTAGTAGGTCGTCTATGAGACTTATTAATGCTGCACTTATTTCGTTATATGTCGAATACATATAATTGTATCTACATTTTCTAGTTGGTCGTCAGGCTATAACGTGTCACACTTGCCCAAAACCAAACTCAAATAGAAAATAAAAGAATGTGAAATTGAACTAATTGCAACTGGAATTAGCCCCGAATTCTGTCGCTAATTCGATGCTAAATTACTCGCAGCTAACAAGATTTCTAATAATTCGTCGCTAAATGGATAGGATCAGTGACAATTTTTTTTTTTTTTTTAATTGAAACATATTTCTACTGCCACTGAAAGAAGTTTACCGGTGAAGAAGGCGGACTTGCCTTCTAAAATTGAGGCATACAGATGATGGAAACCAAAAGAATTAGCCAAAAAAACAGTGGCAATAAGGTAGGAACTTCAAGGAGGCTCAAAGAGGAGCCTTCCTGGTTTTCAGCTCTAGCTTTATTATAAACGATCGGAATTTCCATCTATCAGTGGTCAGTAGGGTGTTGGTAAGTCACTATACTGATTATATACCCTAATTACATCAGTAACGAATTTTAATTTGTTGCATTAGGATAAACATTAACTTTGCGTTAGAAAGAGTCATTCACATCACACTTTCTTAGCATAACCCTTCCCCTGACCTCGCTAACATCGGATGTTTTGACGGTACGCTTTCATTATTTTATATGATATATGCATAAAAATTATAATTTTTCAACCTGAAAATTGTGGCATATAAATATTTTATAGCCTGGATAACATTGCCACGCTTTAAAGGTGTCGCTATAAGCCCGTCTTGGTGCTGCTTATTGGTTGTAAAACCGTGGCATGTACATTAGCAAATGTTACACTTACAAATGTCACTTTAGAAGCCACACTTCAAATGTGTGCCTATAAGGTAGCAAAGGTCAGGCTTATAAGTTTAGTTTTAGGATATGAAATTTTTGGTCGGAGCCAAAATTGTTTTTGACCTATAAAATTTAAAATAGAACGCTTTTTTTTTTTATAAATGGGCATTTCGTTGGTTATCCAACGAAATACCCATGACACTGTTTGCATTTCGCTACATCTGTAGCGAAATGTAACAAATAATTTTTATTTTTTATTTTTTTGTATTTCGTGGTACTAGTAACGAAATAGGAAAAAAAAATTGATTTCGTTGGTAAAAAAAAAAAACGAATTAACTATTTTTTTTATTTCGTTCATACAAAAAACGAAATATAACAAATAATTTTATTTTATTTTTGTATTTCGTGGTACTAGTAACGAAATAGGATTTTTTTTTTTTTTGATTTCGTTGGTAAAAAAAAAATGAATTAAATATTTTTTTTATTTCGTTCATACAAAAAACGAAACATGAAAATATAATTTTTTTTCTTTTTTTTTTGTATTTCGTGGGACTACCAACGAAATGCACAAAAAAAAAAATTTTATTTCGTTTATAAAAAAATGAAATAAATATATATATATATATATATATATATATATATATATATATATATTTTATTTCGTTGGTAAAAAAAAAAAAAAAAAATCATACTTTGACCAACGATTAGTCGTGTGTCAAGACTCCGAAATGTCAATATTTTATATAGAACCTGATATTTTTTTCTGCGTACTATAATGTAGGCTCAATACATCAAGGATACGTAAACATTTGGATCGTCGTTTTAGGGGTTGAAAAGATACCCGAAGTAAGTTTTGTTGAAAACTTTAGGGTGTTTTATTTTTTAAGATTTTGATTTAAGCGTGTTATTTTTTAATCAAGACATAACTTTATTTTGAATATAAATCTAATTCTAAAAAATATAAGGTGAAAAACTAGTTGTAAAGTGGTCAAACTTTAGATGGTCATAACTTTGTGCTCGGACGTCCGTTTTACGCTTTTTTTTTTTTGAACTTGCGTATTTTTTCGAGATCTATGCGGACAAACAGCCCCAAGGCGGTTTGGTCGAGCCGGTTTTTTAAAAAACACCTTTTATCCCATTCAATTTCAATTTTCCCCAAATTGGCCTGAAATTTTCAGTTTTATTTACTTATAAGATGATGATATGCAATAGATTTCAATGTAAAAATCCGGGTAATGTAGCTGTGAATGTCAATTTCACTTCTGCGGTTTCAATTTTTGAAAATAAAGCTGACTAATTTTCTCGACATATAAAGTTGACTAAAATATTATTTTCCTATTTCGTTTTTATATAAATGAAATATATAAAAAAAAAAAATTATCCTATTTCATTGATATATGAATGAAATACAAAATATATATAAAATTTCCCGCCAATTTGGGGGAAAATTAAAATTGGAAGGGAAAAAAGAGGTTTTCTAGAAAATCGGCCTGGCCAAACCGCCTTACGGCGGTTTGCGCTGCTAGATCTCGGAAAAATATGCAAAATCAAAAAAAAAAAATTGCATAAATCGGATATCCGAGCGCAAAGTTATGACTGTTTAAAGTTTCACCAATTTACAACTACTCTTTCACCATTTTACAACTACTCTTTCTCCTATATTTTTTAACTGTGTTTTTATCTAATTGAATTAGATTTATATTCAAAATAAAGTTATGTTTTGATTAAAAAATAAAACACTTAAATCTAAAGTTTCCAAACAAAACAAACGTGTTATTTTTTAATCAAAACATAACTTTATTTTAGAATTTTTTTTTTAACACGCTTGTTTTTAAAAAAAATCCACTTTATAAATTATCATAACTTTTTATAAAGTTAAAAAAATTATATTTTCATACTTTTATTTTAGGAAACTTAAAAAAAAAAAACACGAAAAAGTGGATTTAAAAAAAAAAGGAAAAAATATATTATTTTTGAATTTTGTGATTTTAATTGGTGTAATTAGGAGTTGATATTTTTTCTTGTACATGCAAATAGGTATGTTATTTATATAAATGAAATACATAATATATATATATATATATATATATATATATATATATATATATATATATATATATATATATATATATATATATATATATATATATATATATTTGCATTTCGGTTATATTCCAACGAAATAGGAAATTATCCTATTTCATTGATATATGAATGAAATATATAAAAAAAAATATTCCAATTATTTTCCTATTTCGTTTTTATATAAACGAAATACAAAAATAAAATAAAATGTTTATCCTATTTCATTGGAATATAAACGAAATGTAAAAAAAAAAAAAAAAATTATAATTTCCTATTTCGTTGGAATATAACCGAAATGCAAATATATATATATATATATTCCAATTTCGTTTTTATATGAACGAAATAATTTTTTTATCCTATTTCGTTTTTTAATACACGAAATGCAAAAAAAATAAATTATAATTTCCTATTTCGTTGGTATATCAACGAAATACAAAAAAAAAAAATATATATATATATATATATATATATATATATATATATATATATTTTCCAATTTCGTTTTTAGATGAACGAAATAAAATAAAAAAACTATTTCTTTCACTGATTCACGAAATGCAAAAAAAAAAAAAAAAAAAGTTTCTTTCATTAATTTCACGAAATGCAAAAAAAAAAAATGCCTATTTCGTTTATCAATTCACGAAATGCAAAAAAAAAAAAAAAAAGTCTATTTCGTTGACCAATTCACGAAATGCAAAAAAAAAAAAAGCCTATTTCGTTTATCAATTCACGAAATGCAAAAAAAAAAAAAAAATAAGTCTATTTCGTTGACCAATTCACGAAATGCAAAAAAAAAAAAAAAAATTCATTAGTTTCACGAATTGCAAAAAAAAAAAGAGCATATTTCGTGAATTGCACAACGAAATGCGATTCACTAAAAAATTGCATGCACACACAGTTTCTTTCACGAATTGCCAAAAAAAAAAAAACCTATTTCGTGAATTGCACAACGAAATGCAAAAAAAAATAAAAAAAATTGTTGCATTTCGCTACATGTGTAGCGAAATGCAACAATTTATTCGGCACCGGAACAGTGTGTGTGGGTATTTCGTTGGTTATCCAACGAAATACCCATTTTGGTCTAAAAAAAAAAAGCATACTATTTTGGGCTAATGGCTGCAAAAATACGCCATTTTGACTCCGCACTCTGAAATTTTTTTCCATATGCGGACTGCAAGTGGGACCTTTATACCATATAGGCCACAATTTTGCAGAGTGGCTTATAAAGCAACGCATGAAAAGCATGGCCTTAATTAGGATAAAGGTTACGCTAGTTTAGACCACTCAAAAAAACGTTGTCGGAGGTTGAAAAGTATGGCCTTTAATCAAATACCGCACTTTTTGATTGTCTAGGTTACACTTTTAGTTAGAATCAACATCCTTCTTTAGTGACAATGGTGAACCCCACTCATACTTCGGTATGACTATTTACTTTGTTCCAGGGCGTACCCGAATAATCAGTAATTATAGTAGTATTTTTTATTACCTTGTTAGCTCATAACAAGTCCAGACTTCAGATCGGCTAATTTAGAATTTAAATTTTATGGGTTCAATCTTTAACGTTTCAGTATTGAACTCATTGTATATTTTAAACTCTGGTTAATTAGTGAAATTTTATACATGATAAATTTATGTTCCACAGTGCTGAGTTGATATGAATCTGGTACCTGCATACTTCATCCACCAGCCAAAATTGATGTGTTTTCAGTTATAATTTGGGTATGTTGGACGTTGATCGTCTCTTTCTCAGTCGGGACATTAATAGATATATTCAATATTTTTAAAATGAATGTTTAAATTTAAAATCATAGTTTTTCAGCTATATACATGTTAATGTGATTATCAATTTGCTAATCAGATGATTCGCTCGATAGAAGTTAATTAGTTAGGTGCTGATCACGCTTCCCTAAATTTAGAGCGGGACAAAAGCAAAAGATGTAATTTTCCAAATCCAAACTCCACCAAAATGCAACATTCTTATAATGATAATTGAACTTTATCATGTGAAGAATATATACATATATAGATGGGTCGATTATATAGCCTTGGTAGCCCTTATTGACACTTGAGAAAACTTTGTCAGACCATATAATAATGGATAATTCTGTAAGTTTGCACCTAATACCACAAAATCGTAATTAATGCACACTGACATATTACTTTTGGATCTGCATCACGTGTACTATGAAACTATTGAGAAGTTGCTCTAGACAGAAGGAAAAGAAACTAACCTTTGGCCACATACATTAAGAGCAAGCCGATCCCCTCTTAAAAAAATATGTATATATGAAGAAAAGGTAAAATAAGAAAAGAAAATGTCCAAATGGACAAACATTCAAAGTGTAGTTGAACATTTTATTTTCATTTCACAAGCAATGTTCCCTTAAAAACATAAGTTATAGCTCTGCGGGGGTCGATCTACAGAAAATCGCTAATTTCCAACGAGCTAGAATGTGATTCGTCGGTAACATTTTCGATGACTTTTCCGTTGAAGCCCTTTACCGACGAGCTAGCCAATCGGATTTCTAGTCCCACAAGGACTAGTATGCATGGGTGGCTCAAATGTAAGGCCACTAATGCAACTGCTTTAGGCCCACAAGGTCAAAGGCCTAAATTGTTTTTGCTATTATTATGTAATTAGCTAATCATTAGCACGTGTTTATAATTTATTATTCGGAAAGGGTCATATTTGCCCTTGTACTCTTCAAAAGGGATTTTATTTGCTCTTTGTTATACTTTATTGATATATTTGCCCTTGTTATCCAATTTTAGGGTCATATTTACCCTTCGTCCGTTAAATCTCTATGTCCCACCTTTATTTTCCTACATGGCCCCTATGTGGATTTAAATTTTCTCCGAATTTAAATTCGGTCACAAATTAAGTTATTTCAATCTGGTCCACCCATTAAACCCGACTCACTGACCAAAAGAAACCCTGCCTCTTTGTGCCACCAGCAACAGCTCCGCCGCTGGCGACTCCAGCTCAAGTTATTTTTAAAAGGATAAATTTATAGTTTTGCATCTAGAAAGGTTAGAAGACGAGACACAATATTTATGATATCTTATTAAAGTTTGCTTTAGGCCACTGGTTGTATTGAGCCCCACCCCCGGTATTATGGTCGGCAAGGTAGTTTTAGCTCGAACTCTCTAGATATGTTTATAGATCACTAAATAAGTACAACTATTAGATTATGAACCCAATAAGATCAAATGACATGTGGTAGACTCCTCAACACGAATCCATAATGTTCGAATTCATAATGTTCAAATCCTGGATCCGCCTGCTCTCTAGGAACAAAATAGAAAGAGATCAACTGCTACTCCCTCCCTCTCATGTCCACTTTCCCCTTTACACGTCCTTTTATAAATCATAAATAAAGTGTATTTTTACAATATTACCCTGATCTCTCACCAATAAATTGCACTCTAATATTGGTTATTTTAAAACAATTAATGTGAGGTCAAAATAGGAATACTTTGATTAATTCTATCTTGATTTTATAAATGTACAAGTATTTTGGGACGAATATTTCCAGTAATGCAACCAACTAATATGAGACAGAAGGAGTAATATCTAGTACTCCATCGGATTAAAAAGAGTGTCCACTTATTCTCTTTTTCTTGAGTCAAAAAGACTGTCCACTTATCAAATCAAGAAAGACTTAATCTTATTTTTTCAGATTTTCTCATATTAAGTGTTATGTGATCAAATCCCAATACCTATTTAATTAAGGGCAACTTAGTCAAATTACATATCTGTTTCTAGGAGTTAGTATTTTCTTAAGGGGTTTACAAATGGCTAAGTGAACACTCTTTTTGATCCGGAGGGAGTACTAGAAATGGAGATAAGTTGTACCATTAAAAGTATAGTAAATGTGACATAAATTAAGTAATTAACAATAGGCCAATAACAGCATAACACCCATATATTGTGCTTTTCTAGATAACCAAACCTTAAATTATTTTTGACTCGAACTTTATATATATATATATATAAGTTTTAATAATAGATTCTTAACCCAATAGATTATTTGGCTTATAATAGAATTTCAAACATGAGCCCATGATATTCAAATTCTGAATCGTAGTCTCTGTAGCTCTCTAGAAATAAAATAGAGAGAAAAGTGCTAGTACTTGAAATGGAGATAAGTTGTACCTTTAAAAGCACATACTAAATGTGACAATTACTGCATGAACAACTGTAGTCTAATAACAACCATACATTGTACTTTCTTGCTAGCTAAAACTTATTAAAAAATATTGAGTTCATATGCTCAACCATGGTGCAAAATATTATATTTATCTCATGACGGAGGTGTCCAAGCCAACCATGCGTACATATTATCAGTCGGCTAAAATTAACCTCGGAGGAGACAATCAAGAGCGTCATTGATATTTTTTAAGGAAGTGAGTTGAGATCAGGCAATGAACTTGTACTTTGTTGACCATTTGCACAAGAATTTGCAGTATCAGATATTACTTCATCATTTTCTCTCGTGCTATTTTCTGACAAAAATTCAAGGTTTTTTATATGAAGATAATGAGAAATCCTATGATTCTTTGGATCAATTCCCATTTTTATAAGTTTTCTTCTCAAATGAGAATTCCAATAGTTCTTCACTTCATTATCAGTTCTCCCCGGTAATCTTCCAGCTATTAGGGACCACCTGAAAATTAATATGTCAAAATGAAGAAATAATAACTACCACTATATACCAGTCTCAACAAACGTTTAGCTACTTGAAACTTGCTTGATTTGGATATTTCACCCAAATTAACTAATTTTAACAAACTTAATGTTAACCAAAGTATATATGTTTAACCACCTTGCCAAGAAAAAAAAAAAAAAAAAAAACCTCCCTCAAGTTTCATTTTACATGACGCTCTTTCATCTTTTAGAAATATTCAACTTAAACTTCATATTTTATAGGCACAAAAAAATTGTCATGACTTGTTTAAGATATCACAAATTCCAAAGACTTCCTTTTTTTCTTAATCCTCTTGATAAATCAAAACAAAGGGAGTAATGAACAAGCATCGCTCAATGAAACCAATTATTGTTGTCAATCGTTCAAAAAGTATTTGTCTAAACAATAAAATCAATGTACCAGCAAAAAAAAAATTAAAAAAAAATGAATTAGCAACAGACAACTTAATGTCATTAAATAGTAAAAACCTACTGCTAATCCTATTTAACAACGGGTTAGTGATATATTATTTAAAAGTTCTACTCCCTCAGTTCTAAAAAAATTGTCTTTACTTTTCTTATTAGTTTGGCCCAAAAAGATTGGCACATTTCTATATTTAAAAACAATTTAACTTTATGAGATAATTTACAGCCACAGACGGTAATGGGTTACTCCTACAGCACATCCTTGTATAATGCTCAAGGCTCTCGGCTGAGTAGCAGGAGCAACTTTTAATTTATTATGAGCCCAAACGATGGATTCAATAAGTTCTTGCCAATAACCACGTCTGCTAAATAGAAATATTAAACTAAAAGCCAAGACAAAATGAGCACCTGGGAAAAAAAGGCCATATGTAGATAATGAAGAACCATAAGATTGAATTACCTGGGATGCCTGTGCCCATAAGAAATCGCAGAGCCACCCATTAATAGTAATATTTAGCGACGAATTTCATAGCTAACTCTCATTCTTTCAATAATTTATATTATTCAAAGCAAACAAGTCCATTTAAGCTGTATGTAATAGTTGTTCTCCTTTTTTCTGTCAATTAAATCTAAAATGTAAAGGAAAATAGTGGAAAACCTGTTTCCAAGGAGAGCATGTAGCTTGATTATGAGATCATCTTCATCCTCAGAAAAATTGCCTCTTTTTAGATTTGGACTAAGATAATTCATCCATCTTAGTCTGCAACTTTTGCCACATCGAAGTAGACCTAATCAAAGGTGAATTCAGAACTTATAGTCACCGGACTCGAAATGAGCATGATCAATTTATTATACATACACATTTCAACTTTTTATTTTTATTTTGCATAAATATTTGCATAGTACAAACAGAAAGTAATAGATTCAGTTGAACTTGCATGGAGAACCGTTCTTGTTGAGAATTAAAGAAAAAAATGTTCTTACCAGCAGCTTTAGGCAAGTTTCTCCAGCAACCTTCACCATGTTTAGTGATATAATCAATGAGTTTTTGGTCTTCTTGTTTAGACCAAGCTCCTCTATGCATTTCCTCCTCGTTATCACAACAAGGCTTTCTCATAATTCTATATTTTTGGAATTATATTCTAGTTTAATGTGTGTCTTCTTTTATGGAGACTATGAAGAAGAACATATGTACTAGAAAGATTTGAATGTGCAGAAAAAAACAGAGATGGGTTGTTGTGGTTTGGGAAGTGGATAGAGTGTGTCTTTATAATAAGTTAGAGAGAGAGAGATAAATAAAGATAGGAAGTGTTGACTTGGAAGTTGGACTGGTGGTTTGGTCTTTGCATGCATGCAAGGTGTGATCATTCCAAACTTACCCTCCTCCAATTAATTTTTGCAAATACTAATAGGTTTGACGATGTCCATGACTTGTTAATAATGTACATATTAGGGTTGCGTTAATATTTTTTGTATCAGGATCTCAGCTTGCACATATATCGATTATTTTATCGGTTAATTAACTGCTATCTCTTACTAGCACAAGCAGTAATGGAGCCACATATATACACTAAAAGGTGATTAATTGAACACTCTTTGTAGGAAAATATATTGTGTACATAGAAAATTATACTGCATATATCATAATACTCCCTCCATCCCAAAATTACTTATCGCATTTTCTTTCTCAAGAGTCAAACTACATAAACATTTACCAACAGTTTATAATATATTTTTTTCATCATACTGATATGAGAAGAATTATAACTTATAGTATTTTTCATGTAGATCTCGAATACCTAAATTTTAATATTAAATTCATCTAATTCTATTTAGCTCCGAACATTAGTCAAATTAATTATCGAAAAGTAAAACATGAACAAGTATTTTGGGATGGAGGGAGTAACATAAAATTAAAAACTCAATCTACAACTAAGTAGATTAAATTTCAATTCATCGGCATTATCAATTACTAACAATCAGGTCTCGATCAAATCATCTAAAGAGACCTTAGTGGAAATCATTGTATTCCACTTTAAGTGTTTTTAATTAGTCGCATGATTTCTGGTTCAAATTTGGCCACACCTATGAAAAGATTATTATAATCTTTAAATGTATAATTTTGAATTAAGATGAACTTTAGAAGGGAATGATAGAAATGACATTAACTAAGTATAAATTATTTAATTTATCTTAGATACCCGTATAAATTTACTGTGCTACTCTCATTTGGGTCATTGTGGCCAACATTGTGGCAGAAAGACCTTTCCGCTTTAATTAATACCAGTACTAATAATTAATAAGATCAATCATATATCAGAATACGCGAGGACAAAAGAAGGTAACCATCATTTATAGCCACTTGTTTGTTTTAATGTTGAACAAAATATGTTAAATGCCCCTTCACGTGAAGTGGCCCCTCACTCCTTAGTACAAATGGCCCATATACATCTTTCCAACTTTCTTAAATATCTACAATATCCCCTTTCATCTCATCTGTCATAATTCTATTATATTGGATTAAAAAAAAAATTAGATCTTATTGTCTTAAATTATATATGTATAATATACCAAAAATATAATATTCTGAGTCGTGATTCGCTGACTAAGTTATCCCTAAGTTATAATTTTGAAATTATAATTCTTGGACTCATTAATCACACCAGGGAGGTGGGATGGGATAAGGTGGATATTTATAGGATTAAGTTTCGGTATAAATATATACTATATCTTCAATCAAATAAAGTATAAATTTAATCTCAAACTTAATCATATATATTTTCACTTTATCCCGTCAAATTTAGTGTTATTTTATTTCACTTTTCAAATAAGATAAATTAGTCTAAATATTATAATCCCACAACTAAATCCAAGAATAACTTAGCTCGCAGCCAAATAAACCGAGAATAACTTAATCCGCAGACCAAATGATCCTAAGCGAAAAAAAATACGTACTAACAAATGTTGATGGCTATTCCATTGGACACAGTTGTGATAACTCATCTTGAGGATGTTGTCACGTGGGCAGATTCTTGATATGCCAATAACGTTTCGCCACGTAGGATAAGTCCATGTGATAGTGAGGAAAAAACAAAGAGAAAATGACAATATGGCAATTGACAATCTACATAATTTTTATATTCTATTTTATTGATGTCACGTGAAAAACATTGATCAATATAGTGTAATTAAGATAACGTTTGTAATAGACCACGAAACAATCTCTCAAAAGAGGGTTAGAAGTGAGCTAAGGCTCAAGCGGCATTAGCGGAACCAGAAATTTATATAAGGGATTGAAGAATCTGAAATGACACAATTGTAATTTAAACATATAATCTAAAGCAATTATAAACCCTTATTACCACTATACTTGATTTTTTTCATGTCAAGGAGATTCAACAGTTCATATAACCAAAATAAAAAAAATCACTTTTACTCTATTTGCACATGTAATTTTTTAATAAAGAAGATTCAGTTGAATCTCCCTGACACTGCTTAGTTTCGCCAGACTCTAAACAGTCACCATTTTGATAATGGGCCAACCCAAAAAAAAAAAAAAAAGGACTCGCATCTTGTGTATATATGATCGTAAAATTCAGCGAAAGGGTGCAGATATATTCTTCAACTTTGCAATTTAGAGCATATATACCTCTATTATAAAAGTGGTGTAATATACCCCTGCCGCTACAAAATAATGTAAATATACTCTTTTTGCTGACAGATTTTTTAAAAAAAATCATTTAGATTATTTTTTTTAAAAAAATCATTTAGATTATTTTTTAATTAAAAAAAATACCACGTGGCTTTAAAAAAAGTCTACCCATTTTTCTTAGTAGACATTTTTCTAAAGCCACATTATAATTTTTTTTATGGTGGGTCGGGTCTGGTTCGTTTTAAAAAATGGGTAGACTTTTTTTTTAAAGCCACGGAGATATTTTTTTAAACGAACAAGACCCAATCCATTAGAAAAAAATTTACCATGTGGCGTTAGAAAAATATGTCTACTAAAAACAATGAGTAGACTTTTTTTTAAAGCCACATGGCATTTTTTTAATTAAAAAATAAACTAAATGATTTAAAACAAAATCTCGTTAGCGAAAAGGGTATATTTGCACTATTTGTGTAAGGAAGGAGTATATTTGCACCATTTTGTAATGGTAAGATTTTAACGGAGAATATATCTACTCTACATCGCAAAGTTGAGGGGTATATTTGCACGTTTTCCCTAAAATTAATATACACAACATACGTGTATAGTATTCATTTGCTTCTAACACTACAAGAAAATATAGATATCGCAACAAAAAGTTTTATATTTGGCAACAAATTCGTTTTATTGTTGGCAAATGATTTTTTTGCTGCCAAAGAATTTAATTTTGTTGCCATAGTATTGATTATTATTGCAAAAATTACTTTTCGCAACAAAAAAAAAATGTTGTTGCACGTTGTTGCAATAACAGCCGTTGGGAAAAGTTCATGCAACAAAATTTTTTTTTTTTTTGCCAAAAGTACTTTTTGCAACAATAATCAATCTATGGCAACAAAAAAAATTTTGTTGCCACATATATTTTTTCTTGTAGTGTAAGGTCCTGATCAATGACTCAGTTGAGTGGTATGTTATTGAAAATAGTGTGATTTTCATAATACTTAGATGAGGTTGAGTGACTTTTTTATTATGAAAATTGAAAAGTAGTCTAATACTCGTGGAATAAAATAAAAAATTGAGTGCGAAATGAAAAGAATAAATTTGTTGCTCCTTTAATTGCTTCTTTTAAGGTCCTAAATGGTTCCTTATCCATTGTGAACAAAAGTGCTCTTGGGGTGATCGTATTCACTATGGTTGAACAATAAAAGTTTTGGGTTTCAATTTTTTAGTGGATCCGGCGGATGCTCTAAAAGGATTTAAATGGGTGAGTAGATTTAATTGAATTAAAAAAAAAAAAAAACATGTCACATAGGTAATTTTATGTGGGGAGATGGGGATTTAACGGATGGAAGGTAAATATATGGGCTGAAAGTTGGATGCCAAGAACTAATATATCGACAAATAAAGCTTTTTCTTTTAGGGCATAGGGCCAAATCTAATCCTTTTCTGTTGGAGCTATAGTATCTCGAATTAACCTGACCTAACATCGTAAGAAAATTACTATTGCATATTCACTAAATGTTTGTTTCATCTTTAGAAAGAAAATAAAACAAGAAAAAACATGCAATTATTAACTTCCATTGATTTATCTATGTACAGTAGAATTTTTGGTGATAATAAATTGAAGCAGAGTTTTCAGGATGAATGTTGGGTTCTAGTTGTAGTCAGAAAGACTGCATGGTCCCTTCGATCTTATCAACTTTTTCTATTATTTGATCCTAACAAATCATTGGACTTTAATTCCACCGGTTTATATGAGCTTCCTCATATTGTCGGTTTCAAATCCAGATAAAAAGAGGAGGGTTAAGATATGTTAAAATAAACCTAATCAATTCATGATAAATCCTTATAATACATGTATTTAGAGGTGTACATGGACCGGGTTGGTTCGGATTTTTTAAACACCAAACCAAACCAATTGCGTCGGGTTTTAAAATTTATACACCAAACCAAACCAATAAAATTCGGGTTTTTCAACCTCGGGTTTTCTCGGGTTGTTCGGTTTTCTCGGATTTTTCGGGTTTTTTTTTGGAATAGTGTTGATACAAAACATATAACTTTTACTTTAAATATTTCTTTAGTCCTAATAAGATACAATTATATAATTAAGGTGTTTCTTAAGAAAATAACACAAAATGTGAGAAGAGTGATGACATTGTATTAAAATATTCAACAAAAGCTAATATAATCGGTTAAAATAAATATTGTTAATTAACAAGCCATAAAAGAAAATGACCATAATCTAAAAATACTAAGTCATGCTAAAATAAGTATTAATTAGTAGATGACAGAGAAAAAAACTTAAGTTATGTATTTTTACTCGCTAAATCAATTATGCAAAACTAAAGAATAGATATCCAACATTATTGTCATTTCTAGTGGTAAATTGAATTTCTTTTGTTAGGATTAGTGTTGAGTTGGTTTTGATTTGGACTTTATTTGAGTTACTAACATCCATAGGATATAAAACTTATTGACATTCAAAATTCTAAGTTCAAGCTTGAATAATATGATAATAGATAAAAAATTACGAAAAAATTTAAGAAATATTTATAAATTACTTTACAAATAAATATTTTTATGTATAAAATATTTTAAAAATTGAATACATGTAATGTCGGGTTGGTTTGGTTCGGTTTGACTTTTTTTAGTTAAAATCAAACCAAACCAATTATGGTCGGGTTTTTTTTTCCAACACCAAACCAAGTCAAACCAAACCACTAGTCGGGTTTTTTTCTCGGTTTGACTCGGTTTATCGGGTTGGTGCGGTTTGTCGGTTTACTTTGTACACCCCTACATGTATTGTTGGGCGAGATGAATTTAAATGAAAGAAACATGATTAGTGAGGATTAATACGGGTACATGTCCGGTTCTTCAAAACAATGCTATCTTTGAAGGATCTGACACGAGCAAGATGACATTTTTTTCGAGCAACATATAAGTTTTTGAAACTCTCTGATATTAAATAACGTTCATCACTAGTTGAACCAAGAAATTGATATCTAGCAACTATAGTAACATAAAATGGATTTGCTAATACAAGAACTTATACTACTTAATATTCCTTCTATATTTTTGATTTTCTTTCCTTTTTAAGTGTTTTATTATGGGGAGTGGAAAAAGAAGAAGGTTGGTTCAATAAATGAAATTTTTACTTTTTCTATTTTTTTCTTACTTTCCTCCACCCATCTTTCATCATTTCTGAACAGTTGCAAACGTTAAGCACATGCCCACCAATTAGTCTAACCCAAATTTTAATTTTCTAATATCCAGAAATTAAAAGCAATCCATGCTCTCTTTTTATTCCTGTTTCATTAGGCATCTAACATGTAGAAGATCTTTTTATGTGCTCTGATTTTTCAAGTTCTAGAAAATTAAATTATTTTCTCATTGATTGAAATAATATTGTCCCTTGTTAAAACTACTTAGATATGTGATAAACCAACTGTATAAATGTTCAGAATAGAATAAAAAAAAAATTCTGGGAAACCACACCAATTACCTTAGAAATGCCTGGTCTCGAACTTTTGACCCTCGCTTACCTCATGCACGAAATTTCAAGATCAAAAGTCAAGACTTATTAAATTTAAAGTTTTGCTCATAGGACAAGTGAGGCCAAAAGTTTAAAACCACCCACCTCCAAGGCTATTCTTGTACATCACCCGAATAATTGCCTTTTGATAAACATCATTACTAGTGAAACAACACAACTTGAAATGAAACTTATTATACTTGTGAAACTTACAGCTGCAGAAATTACAATACAAAAGAATTGTACTTATTTTTAATAAAAAGGAACTTTACGAAAGAAAAAAAAAAAAGCAAGACTAAGAAACTCTATTTCTGAAATTGTACCTACCTTAATGTTTGTTGCTAGCCATGGTCCTATTTAGGCAATTGTGGACTAACAGCTTCATGTGAAGTTGATCTAACGACAATGACCAATCAACTCAACATAAAAAACATCTTCAATTACACCATATGGTGTTGTAGCTATCCAAATACCAACTCGATTAAAAGAAACACTTTTTTCGTCTCTGCTGAAATAATGAACTTCACGGACCTTGTCGCGAATGTCCATGTTTGTACTAAGAACAGAGATTTCTATGCTGTTTCAGCATTGCGTAGATGCCTATCCTGTCCATTCGTATCCCAAAAACCAGAATACGAAGTTCTTCTCTTAGACTTGTAACCTTTACCTCTCTTTTTCAATCCCTTACGGCCTCTAA
The DNA here is from genome assembly GCF_029784015.1 of Lycium ferocissimum. Lineage (NCBI taxonomy): Eukaryota > Viridiplantae > Streptophyta > Magnoliopsida > Solanales > Solanaceae > Lycium > Lycium ferocissimum. The sequence goes on from NC_081349.1 coordinate 22,293,888, forward strand.
GCATGACGGACATGACACCTAAGAAGCCGAAGATTGAAAGCGCCCACAAGACCATGATCCAAAATCTCATGGAAGTGAATGTCCCGTTCGACGTTTCACCTTGGGAGGATTCCCGAGAATTATTCTTGGGAATTTCATCGTGCCTCAAGGCCTGAATGTCGTCAACATTTCCAAACTTCCTTGAAGTGGTAGTTTCAGCCGCCATTCTAGCTTCAGCACCGGTTCTAGTTTCAGCATCAGTTCTAGTTTCAGCATCGGTTCTCGCTTCAGCATTGGTTTGAGTATCATTGACTCTGTCATGATTTACTCTTTCCAGTTTGGGAGTGGAAATAGAGTTTTCCAGTTTGGGAGTGGAAATAGAGTTGGGATCCGGACATTTTCTTCTCTCATGGTGTAGACGAAGAGCTTCATTCAATGTCGTAGCACATTCTATGCTAAGCAAGTCGCGCTGTAGTGAATTGTTGTCAGTTTGATCAAGTGATGATGGATCGGGAGGATCGGGAAACTTAGCCCCACATTTGTTAACCAAGTCGGTGTGTCTCCAGTTTGCTTTGTCAAAACTCCAGTTACCAACCCTATATTCCAAGCCATAGTGGAAGACTCTGTAGTTAACACCGGGCGCAGGAACATATCCTGGGTATATCAGAATCTCGTCGCTTATGACATGTCGCAAATTCAACTGCACAACATTAAAATTCAGATTAGACAGTTTGAAGATTAGAGTACAGGAGTGGACGCGAAGGAGTACAAGCTTGATAAGAATGTGTTTTTAAGGTTTTGTTGAAAATTGTTTATATTACTGCTCCTAGAATAATAGTTGTAGGAGGAGACTTTATTTAAATTTAGTTAGATAAGTCTAGTTGAGATATTTTAGGTTTTTGACTTTTATTCGCCAGATTTTCTATTTTAAGTTTGGCTATTTAAATCCATCTATGCTTAATAAAAATTTAAAGATAATTTCAATCAGTTTTAATCTTTTTGTTGCAAACTAATCTTTTTCTTGAAGGAAACTGAGGATCTTCCTTCATACTATAACACAATAGCATCCACAATGTAGTAATTAAAAGAGTCTTGTTTAAGGGGAGATTATTCTCTCGATATTTATTATACTTTCTTTTATATTAGTTTTCTCATATATAGGTCAATTACCAAACCACGTTATAATATTCTCTTTTGATATATTTTTATTTTGTTTATGACATATCATCGTTCAAGGTTTGCTTTGTTAGCTTCCGCATGACCCTTGTTATTTCGATCCACTGCATTAGTTGGATGCTGCATAAACTGATTAAAGAGAACTAACTTTTTATAATAGGCCTAGAAAAGTACCTCAGCAGCACCAAATGAGTAACCATACATCTCGCTAATCCAGCCAGCTTCATAGACATCTCCCGTTATGTTCTTGGACCAATGAGATCTATCAAGACGGACCTCCTCTGTTTTGTGCAGCCACTGCAGCGCAAATTTTCGTAGATCATCTACGTGCATTATGATCACACCCCCAACCTTGTCACACGCTTCAGGATGCTTAGTGTGGAGCTTTGCCAGTACGTTGTCACAGCCGATAAGGTAGCTGATTCAGAATAGGAACAAAAGTAATAGACTGGTAAGTATCCGTGCAATGTGAATTTCATGGAGAACGTGACAAAAATGGTCCCGTATGTTTTGAGGTAGGTTCAGAATAGTCCCTTGAGTATGCACTGAACAGTTTTGGTCCGTTAAGTTTGCCAAAAGTTTACCCCTTTTAGTCTCTGTCAAATATCGAGGGTCTTTCGGAAACAGCCGTCCTACCTTGGTAGGGGTCAGGTCTGCGTACACTCTAACCTCGCCAGACCTCACGTTGTGGGATTTCACTGGGTGGTTGTTGTTGTTGTTGTTGTTGTTGTTGTAGTCTCTGTCAAATATTTACTGACCTCTGCGAGTCAGATTTGACAGGAACTATGGGGCAAAAAAAGGAAATTAGCGGGAACTCACATTTTAGAGGTTCAATTTTTATAGTTTCTGCTTCTTTATTTTATTTCTAGAGTCTGGTGTAGCTTTTTCAGGTGTAATTTCTTTTTGAAACTGGTAATGTTGAACTTTTTGAGGTGTAAGTTCTGATACTTTTTAATCTTTTTAGGGTCTAGTGCAGTTATTTGTATTGCATATTAAGGATTTGATGGGACTTTCTTGGTGTGTATGGTTAAATGTTCATAAATATTTGACTGGGGCAAACTTAAAGGACCAAAATTGTTCAGTGCATACTTAAGAGACTATTTTGAACCTACCCTCAAACATAAGGGACCATTTTTGCCATTTTCTCAGAATTTCATGCAAGAGTACAAGGTAAGAACTGATTCGCCAAAACAATTGTAATAAACCGGGCAAAATGCTCCAATAGAATGAAAATTGAATTATAACCCTTACTCATAAGGAGTTGATACTGGTCGGCTGCGACCTGCTTTGAATTCCCATGGTGTTATTGGTCCTCTCATGATCATGTCGGCATCCAGAATTACAATATATTCAGCATCTGTCTTCACATGATTCATCCAATGAAGAACTGCCGCTGGTTTGTTGATTGCTGGATACCTGACATAAGCAAAAATAGATCCTTTGTGACAAAATTGCTCCTACAACTCCTCCTTTGCACATATCATATTTATCATATAACACAATATTTACTTATAATATGTTATTTACAATGTATTACTAAGAAAGTCTCTGTATAAATATCTAGATAAATGAATCTGCAAACAAGATTCAAACTTCTACTGAACAGATTAAACATAAGTTGGATAGAGCGAGCTCTATATCAGCTTCAATTCAGATGTGAAGGTGTTTGATTACACACGGAGTTTAAGAGAAATGGGAAGACTTTTGAAACTTGTGGTCTAAAATAAGCTATAGAAATTTCTGTGGCTATAAATCATCTCATTAAGGGTAAAATGGGAAATTTCAAGTTAAATAGTTACTAAAAATAGAAATGTGTCATTCTTTTGGAACTGGTTAAAAACGAAAAAGTGTCGCAAACAGACGGAGTATTTTATATGCTCCCTCCAGCCCCCTAACTAGTCTGTTTAATTTCCTTTTAAGAAAATCTCCGAATGTGGAAAATAGTTTTGATCGAAAGATCATATTTTCGGACAAACAAAAATGAACAGGAAACAACAGAATACCAATCTCCCGTTAATGGATGTCGGCTCATGGATGGCACATAGTGGGTGGGAGCTAGATCATGGCCTTTGTATTGCTTCAAGTCATCCTCTGTACAGCTTAGCAGCCTTGTGATATTCCCTGGCTGACCGCTCTTGTAAAAACTGTGGACGAGCCCCACTGTTTGCCAATCAAAGTAAGGCGAGCATTCTGTGGAGAAAATGGTGTGGATTTTCGGGTGGGGCTTTTCAGGCTCATTGTTATCAACTTCTTTATGAATTTCAACCTCCATCATCTGTCGACTTTGAGCAGTCAAACGTTTTGGCCGACTTAATTCAGCGAATGTTTTACTCTTTAGGAAGCTTAGATACTTTGACCACTTTGGCTTAGGGCATCCAAAGGCAGCATGCTGTAACACAAGGCCCTCATTCAGGGTATTAATGCACTCTATATTCAGAAACAGCGCCCTCCTTTTGTTATGATCAGTTTCCATCTGTGTTATCTGCAAGGAGCAAAATCATAGAGATTCTAATGAACATTGCAAGAAAATAGAATGGAAGTTATCTCACAGAATGACTGATCCAAACAACCAGTCACTAAGTGCGGAAGGGATCATTACCAGGCATGAATGGCCGCACAATTAAGTAAACTCATTAACTTCATATTCTAAAACTATAAAAACTTAGATCACTAAATTTATATATCAGAAGACCCAACAAGGAAGCTTTAAGCTGGTTAAGTGTTTTGAACTCCAACATTTTAAAACTCGTACTACTATGTCTATGACCCGGAAGTCATAGTTCCCCACATTAGTGAGCCGGTGTATCATTACATACCACAATATTTAAGGGATTTTAATCATGACCAAAGCAAAATTTGATAGAAAGAACTGATTTGAAATTCAATGCTCTAACCATATCAGAAATCAGCAAATTTGGAATGCTGAAGTTTGTTTTTCTCTGACAAGTATCACTTATACTAATTTCAGGATGCAAGTTTAGGTTTACTAGTATAAATTAAATCAGAAAGACAAAAAATAGGTTCAACCTGCAAAAGAAATTTAGGGTATTAAACTATAGATGGATTTGTTCCTCGATTGTTGATAGTACATGTTCCTTTATGTCAGATTTAGAAGACAAAGGACTGATAACAGATTTAAGACAGTAAGTATCTCAGTTTATGAAAGATTTAACAGAGGTTTATATCAGCTCGGGTCCGCTTAATTTACTTCATCAATCTTACCTTGTTAAACATGTTTGAATAAACATAAATGACAAGATTAAACACACTCTTTTGCTCACCCCAACAACCTCCACTCATTGTATATATGAATTCGTCATTTTACAGGTTTTAGTATCAACTGACATTGATTTTTTATTTTATTTTTTTCCTTCAGAGCACATTCAGCTGAGTGATATTCACAAAATGGGAAGCCATGCTGGTAAGAAACAAAAAGAAATTTATACTATGCATAGACTAAGATGATCTGTTTAAATAGTGGACACTAAAGTTTACCTCTCGGGGATAAGGAGGTTCAGGGAAGAGCCGGCTGCAATCATAGACAATGTCGTCATCATGATGTTGTAGTTTACTGAATGACCAGTTTCCAACAGTAAAAGGCAAGCCATAATGCATAAGAATAGGTTCAACACCCTCTCGTGGAGTATACCCAGGGTATATCATCAAGTTATCGTTAATCTTATGCCGGAGTCCTACCTGACAAATCAAACATCAAGGATATATATATAATCTTAACAAAAGCTTAGAAAAGCAGCAACTAGGGGTGACAAAATTTGCCCATGAAAACATGTCTAGCCCAACCCGTTCAAGTTTGGGTGGGTCAATGACCCGTCCATTTATTAGCTCAGCTCATTTTAGCCCAACCCATTTCAGCCCATCTAAAAATTAGGCTGAATGTACCCCAGATTGACCCATAGAAACCTTGTCAAAATAGTTCCAAAAAGTCATATTTTTATTTGATATGTTATATATAGCCATAATAAAGAGAAAAAAAAATATTAGGTACTTAAAAAACTACAAAAGAACAAAGGAAAAAATTAGAACTTAGTAAGAATCGGGCGGGTTGGGTTATGACCCACTTTTTAACCCATTTTAGCCCAACCTATTTCAGCCCAAGTAACATTTGATTTATTAACTCAGCCTATTTTTACCCGCCCAAATCCAGCCCAATCTGCCCACTTTACATCAGTGTTATCAAAGGCGCGCTTTAAGCGTGCTTAAGCCCTGAAGCGAGGCTCAAAACATGTTGAGCGCTTCGCCTCGCTTTATGTGCGCTTCAGTGTCATCATCAAGGCTCTAAGACATACCTTTCCTTGCCAATGAGCCTCTCTTGGAGAGGTGACACTAGATGATTAATATTTCACTTTATCGTAATATTTTTACAATTTCTTTGTCCATACATTTGTTATTCATGCTTATTATTATCCATCTTGGACTAAACATATATATATTTGTATTTTTGCACCATTGCGTTTTTTTTTCATTAAAGCCCACGCTTTATTTGCGCTTTGCGCTTTGCGCTTAAAGCCCCAGCTGACCTTAGAGCTTTTTTGCGCTTTTCGCTTTTGATAACACTGCTTTACATCCCTAGCAGCAACAGATATCTATATAATAAAAGATAAACAATTGAAACAACTTGCCTCAGCAGCACCAAATGAATATCCATACATCTCACTGATCCACCCTGTTCCGTAGATATCACCAGTATAATTGGTTGCCCAGTGAGCTCTGTCTTCCCGTACTTCTTCAGTCTTTGAAAGCCATAGGGGTGCCAAAGCTCGAAGATCATCTATATGCATGGCTAATAGCCCACCAACCTTGTCACAAAGTTCAGGATGTTTTGTGTGCAGCTTCGCAAGAATATTATCGCATCCAATTAAATACCTAATTAGAAAATAAACTCTTTCAATCAACAACTCCTCAACAATAGAGGGTATAGGGAAAGGACTACGATAAACAATCAATGTGACAAGAAGGTTTATATAATTAAGGATTATGAAGATTTGAAAACGGATGATGCAGGTTGTCAGGAAAATACCAAAATGGTTTCTCAAACAAACCTCTTGCACGTGGGCTTTTAATTCTTTGATGTTTATGGCTTTCCTTGAATCAGGAATGTGCTTTCATATGGCAAGTGCAATAAAAGTTGATGAGCTAATATTAATCTACATAGGAAGTGCAAGGGATAATTCCTTCTCTTGATCCCTTTTTAGTTCACTTTGGTTATGTAGATGTTTTCTGGACATATTTTGGGAAATGTAGATGTTTCCTCGACATATATGTTCAAGTAATCATTAAGTTACATCATAGTAAGGCATGATTGCAATTTTTCTTTGTTTCCAGCAAGAAATTCTTTCGCGTCCCCATCAAGATCTTACTAAACTGAAACTAAAAATGGCCAAAATGGGAATTTGGTTTTACCCATAGTACGCAGAAACAGGCTTCCCTTTCTCTGCCCCAATCTCCCATGGTACGATTGGACCTCGAATGATCATGTCAGCATCCAGTATGACAACCCAATCAACATTTTCTGCCTCTTTGCTGTATTTAAGCCAGTGAAGAACTCCAGCCGGTTTGTTAATTGCAGGATACCTGCAGAAACAAACCGAAACAATATTATCTTTTCTAATCGGCATGTCATGTTTTTGCTGTTGCCTTTAAGCAACACAAGTGCTTCCAAATCAGATCAGAAGAAGATTATGACACAAATGGAAAGAAACAAAGAGAATTGACAAAGATATCAATCCAAAATCAAAATTTAGAATCTGAAGGAAATCAAATCTTTCTATTATCAGAGATATCTCAACTGACTTTGAACTTTTTATATCATTAAATTCTTGATATTTCAAAAGCACCAGTAACAACAATCAACACTAATTTCTATACAAAAATGCATATCCAAAAGTAGAAGGAAAATAAAGAAGGATCAACCACACAACGTTTCAAGAAGCCGAAACCTTTGTTGAAAACAGCATATGTTTACCTCTTCACATTCTTAAATGTTCAACGCCATCAAAGTCGCAAGAATAAAAATCCCAGTTCAGATTGAATTAAACACATAAAATTGAAGGCAAAAAACAAATAAAGGAGGCAATCACACCAACATAGACAGCTGATACTTCAGTTGGAAAAACAACATTGTTTCATTTCTTCATATTCTTCATTGTTCAAAGCGAAAAAGCCACAACAATTGAAAATCCTATTCAGCATTGAAGTCAACACAGAAAATTGAAGGCGAAAAAATAAATAAAGGTGGACATCGCACAACACTGGCAAAGTTGATACCTTCGTGGGGAAAAAAAACATAATTGCATTTCCTCATAGTTCATACTCTTAAGTCTTAATTGTTCAAAGCTATCAAAGTCAAAAGACACAAAAATTCTGTTTAGCATTAAATCGACACATAAAATCGAAGGCAAAAACCAAATAAAGTGGGTAATCACAAAACACTAGACAAAGCTGATCCCCTTCGTTGGAAAAACAACATAACTTGATCTGTCTGTTTCCAGATCATTCAAAGCCACAAAATCCACAGAAACCCAATTCAGCGTTGAATTCATATATAAATTTAAATGCAAAAACCAAAGAAAGGTGTCAATCACACAACACTAGGCAAAGCTGACCCTCGTTAAAAAAAAAAAAAAAAAAAAAAAACAATATATCATCTGTTCATCTTCTTAATTGCTCAAAGCTATCAAAGTCACAAGAATCAAAAACCCAATTCAGCATTTTTATGACCAACAACAGTAGGAAAAGTCACCTCATTGGGAGGAAAAAACAAATCATTTTTTCATCTTAATTGTTCAAAGCCATCAAAATTTGAAGAATCAAAAACCCAATTCATCATTTTTATGACCAGCAACACTTGGCAAATTCACCTCATTGGAAAAAACAAATATCATGTTTTTCATCTTAATTTCTCAATGCCATCAAAGTCTCAAGAATCAAAAACCCAATTCAGCATTTCATCATCATCAACAACACATGCATCCACAAAAATTGAAACTTGTTCATCTTCTTAGTAGCTCAAAGCCATCAAAGTTTCAAGAATCAAAAACCCAATTCAGCATTTTTATCACCATCAACACTAGGCAAAGCTGACAAACAAAACAAAATATCATTTTTTTCATCTAAATTGTTCAAAGCCATCAAAATTTCAAGAATCAAAAACCCAATTCAGCATTTTTATGACCAACAACACTAGGCAAAGTCACCTCATTGGAAAAAAAAAAATCATTGTTTTCATCTTATTGTTCAAAGCCATCAAATTTTCAAGAATCAAAAACCCAATTCAGCATTTTTATGACCAACAACACTAGGCAAAGTCACCTCATTGGAAAAAAAAAATCATTGTTTTCATCTTATCATCAAATTTTCAAGAATCAAAAACCCAATTCAGCATTTTATCACAAACAACACTAGCTCAAAGCCATCAAATTTTCAAGAATCAAAAACCAATTCATCATTTTATTACAAACAACACATTACACATGCATCCACAAAAACTGAAAAGTATCAGTAGTTCATCTTCTTAATTGCTCAACGCCATAAAAGTCACAAGAATCAAAAACCCAACTCAGCATTTTATCACAAACAACACATGCATCCACAACAACTGAAATTGTTCATCTTCTTAGTAGCTTAAAGCCATCAAATTTCAAGAAATCAAAACCCCAATTCAGCATTTTTATCACCATCAATACTAGGCAAAGCTGACAAACAAAACAAAATATCATTTTTTTCATCTTAATTGTTCAAAACCATCAAATTTTCAAGAACCAACACCCCATTTCAGCATTTTATCATAAACAACACATACATCAACAAAAACTGAAAAACCCCACAAAAAAAACCAAACATCAAGAATTTACCAGTCACCAGTTTTAGGATGTCTACTCATAGAAGGAACCACAAAAGTAGGAGCCAATTCCATTCCTTTATAACCTTTCCTTTCTTCATCAGTACAGCTCAACAATCTTGTAATTGGTCCAGGTTGTTGAGCTTTTTTATAACTATGCATTAAACCAACTGTTTGCCAATCAAAATAATTTTGACATTCTACAGAAAACAAAGTGTGGATCCTCCATGGTTGTGTTTTCTTGATATCAAGATTACTTTTTTCACCACTGATTAAACTCAGTGTAACCACAAAAAGCATCAAGATTGCTTTTTTCTCCATCATAAACACCAAAATTGAAAAGGGTGTTGATGTATTGATCTCAATTTCATTATTTTTAGTGGAAAAGTCAAAGGTTTAATCTTTTTATTTTATTAAAAAAAAATTGTCTTCTTGTTGTATGATCTAAGGATCGTGAAAGATTAAGGTGTATACTAATTTAAAACTTAATACTAATTGTGATCTGTTATCTTAGTGGACAATAGAAAAAAAAAAAAAAAAAAAAAAAAAAGAAGAAGCTGTTTTTCATGTGTAAGTTCTTGAAAGAGTAGTCAGATAGATAGAGAGGTGGCTATTTTAGTTTCTACTGTGGCTATTTTAGCACATGTTTTAATTATTAATATAATAGTTTAACACCAAACTTTAAAAAAAAAAAGACAGGAAAATTTTTATTATAAATTTGTAATCTTAAATATATTGTAATTTTTGCATCATCAAAAAATTATTTATTAAAACAATATAAAAAAAAATTAAAAAACCGTTCTTCCTAAAATAGACGGAAAAAAAAAACAAAGAAATATAATCACATAACTTGAAAGGAAGGGAGCAAGAGATTTTATTTTATTTTTGGTCTAAAAATAAGACATAAGTACTTTGAATTGAATTTGTTACCATGTGATAGAGCCTTAACCCTACTTTTTCTGTTTCAATTTATGAGACATAGTTTGAGTCGACATGGAGTTTAACAAAAAAGTAATTTTTTTAAAATTTGCAGTTTTAAATATATCTGTGTGGCTTTAAAATGTTGGAAACTTGTTACCTTAAATATATTATAACAATTATGTAGTTATAAAAGCTTCTCATTAAGAGTAAAATGGAAGTGTAAAGTTAATTATTTTCAAATTTAGAATGTACCATTACGTGTCACATAAACTTGAACGAAGTACGTATTTGATTACCGACTTGACAAATTATCATGCAAATAGGTACGATAAATTTTAAGTGTTGACTTATCAGGTAATTTAAAAATGACAAATAATCAAATGTCATACTAAAGAGATCCTAGATCCACATCTTGCAACTTGCATGATGAATTAAGAGTGTGAAAAATATATTATCCATTTGTTTAGCTATATTTGTTGTACCTAACTGGTCATTGAAGTAGGTGCATTATCATATTTCTGCCAAGAAGCAACTGTTTGCATGTAGATATTGATATTAAAAAAGAAGGGACTGTTTATGCCTTTGGTATTGATCTTTTCATTTGTGTACTGGTCTATGTTATTTGTAACAACTATATTGGTTCTCGAGGGCGTGCGATTCAACCTTTGTGTAATACAGTCAACTATTGCGCAAATATTATCAGTTTAAGATCTATGCACTAACGATATAAAATTAAAATATCAGTGGATCATGTTATAGTACTTGATTAATGATACTACAATAGATAACAATGAAATATAAAAGGAAGAATGTGAAACCCTTTTGCTGGACAAATCAATGTTGTTTGAGTTTTCCACCTAGTGTTTGTATCCGCATTGGGGATCCCAACTAATTCGGATTCGTGTCACGTAAGGCCCCTTAATTAAGGGGAGAAGCACCTCCTAATAGGATTTTTTCGATACCGGAAGGTTGAATTCGAGACTTCTGGCTAAGGGTGGACGAATCCTAGCCATCCACCACAACTCTAGTTGGTTGTACAAATCAAATTAATCCTTATAATATAATGAATGTCTATAATTTCCTGTACTCAAACAAATGATTTGGCACTCGATATAGCAAAACCATTTGAAGGAACAAAAGAACTGGGTGCAATGTTCTTGATTCTGTTACTTCTAAGAGAATTTGGATCTATTCCTGCCTTGTGAGCTGCAATTACACCTATGGCTTCCCAGTAGTTTGAGACCTTCACCTGCAAAATAATTAAAATCCATTCTCATATTCCAATCCATCTTCAGGTAAAATAACTATGTAGGACTGCAATATATAATAGGAGATTTTAAGCTATGTTCCTTGGACTCTTAAAAGTTGCTGATGGAGCGTGACCGATCCTCCAAAAGTGATATTATAGGAGATTTTAGGCTATGTTCCTCGAACTCTTAAAACATACCAACTGGTGCGTGTCGGATCCTCCAAAAGTAGTGCATTTTTGGAGGATCCGACACGGGGCAGCATGATATAATAGGAGATTTTAAGCTATATTCCTCGGACTCTTAAAAAAAGCCGACCGGTGTTTGTTGGATCCACCAAAAGTAGTGCATTTGTGGAAGATCCAACACGGGTGCGGCAACACTTTTAAAAAGTCCAAGCAGCATAGATTTGAAGTACAAAGTAGAACCCGCAGGTCCGATTACTTTTGATAATGGTAGTGTCAAGACCAGCTTGGGCACACTTCCTATTTCTATAAGAGAGGAATGGACGTTTATGTTGACTAGTCTTTTTTCTTCCTTTTCCGGGAGGGGAGGAGAGAGGGGGTCAGTATTTATTTTCCTCTTTTAATATCTTTCATCAACTATATTATTGAAAATTTTGTGCTGCACGGTAAATGAACCTTGAGCATTTTACATGCTAAAAATAAAGCTTTCTACTGAATTTACGACACATGCATTGACATCGGGCTACTGGCATTGGCACTTGATGTTAGGTTCCGGGTTGTTGGGTTGAGGGCTAGCTCACTTGGTGAGCTCCCACCTTCCACAGTTGAGGTGGAGGGTTCAAATCCCGACACTAGTGTAGCATTCCCTTCCCCTTTCCCCCTCCCCCGATGTAATAAGAGAGAAGATTTAAAAAAAAAAAAAAAAAGTCCCGGGTTTGCCAGTAGAAAACTGACAAGGTGAGAAAATAAACAAGGTATTGCAAGTAAGATTTGAACTTAAACAAGGTATTGCAAGTAAGATTTGAACTTACAGCTTCAATACCAAGTGAATCTGGTGTATCATTCAGAACAGTTTGATTCTCTTCAACAGCGATTATGAGAGGCTGCAAAATAAGAGCAAATAGGAAAATGGCATTACTGTCGAAAATATTGTTCCGTCCCAGAAGACTAATTTGGGCAGCATGACTAGGCTTGGAGTTGCAAGCAATATTCTATTGACAGACACTTAAATTCACATCACTTCATACTTCTTCACCTTCCCAAATCAAACTGACCAAAAATGAATAGTGAAACTTTGACCAACTATGACCAGAAAACAAAAGGTTGTTATCTGTCTCTTATTCTTCCTCCCTGCCCATAATAGCATGTTTGGGGCTTCTGAGAAGTCAAAATTGATTCTTTTAAAAATAAAAAATAAAAAGTACATATTTTAGAGAGTTGAGGCATTTGGCCCAACTTTTAGAAAAAAAAAAAAAAAGTTTTCCGAAAGCTGAAAAAATAGCCTTTTCCCAAAAGTATTTTTGGAACCTTGGTCAAACACAAATTGTTGCTTTAATATTGGCAAAAGTACTTCTCAAATAATTAGCCAAATACAAACTGATACTTTCCAAAAGGTACTTCTGACTAAAAACATTTTTCAAAATAAACAGATATTGGAAGCTTGGCCAAACAGGCTATTAGCTCCTCCATCATCTGCTAAATTCTACCACTTCGCAGTTCCTTCATTAGCTGCTAAATTCTCTCCTTTATTTTCCCCTTAAGTCGAGGGTCTATCGGAAACAGCCTCTCTACCTCCCAAGGTAGGGTAAGGTCTGCGTACACTCTATCCTCCCTAGACCCTACTTGTGGGATTACTACCCTCCCTAGACCCCATTTGTGGGATTACACTGGGTATGTTGTTGTTGTATTTTCTCCTTGCCTCAATCCCGATGAGTGCCTAACTCGCAGGCAAAGTCATTCCCTCCTGCTTACTTTATATCCAACAAAAAAGAAAACGGGAAGTATACTTCCGCCTTATCTAACGAGGAGAAAAATAAAAGACAACTGAACCAAGAATGTCTTGAATAATTTGTTTCTATCAAGCATTAGTAGTATTAGAGGAAGTTTAGGCAAACCATATGGTACCACTGTCATGACAAAAAGGAAGAAGAGATAAGTAGTGTAAGCTGCACGGAAGACGAATGAGCTCTTTTTTTTTTTCCAACAGTTAAAAGGGATTACTCTAAGCATAGCAAACACTGGACACAACAAGTTGATGCAAACAGATAAAGAGCCAGTTACCTTGTTTCTTTTGCGATTGGCAAATGCAAGAGCACCATCTCCACCACAAGCATCGATTGGCACGATAACACTGTCAACATCACCAGCTACAATGCAGTCCTCCTTCGAAAAATTATTGCCCTTGACCAAATACTGTGGTGCACTGCTAAGCCCAGCAAGGACACATGGCAAGAATGTATATCCTATCTGTCAGGACATTGTAAGATATTATGAGAATGACAAATGTAAAAGACACTAAAAGGTGCAGTATTAGCAGTTTATACATCTTCATGGTTTTCTGAACTAAGTCATATCTTCCTCTTACTCATTATAAATGCACAAGAGAACGTTGCATCAGCATGCATTTAAGAATCTTATGAACTATTTAGCTCCTCTTCAAAATGAAAATCTCATGCAAGAGAACATCAACATTGCAATTACAATGACTACATTTAAAAATCACCTATGAAGAAACTACTAAAAAAATATCATGCACTATGCTCAGGTAGCAAACCAAGATATAGAGGAGATATGTCCCAGCTATTCCATACTAGTACCAAGTCTTTTAATGAAAAAACAAACTTCTTCATGATTAAACAACACACCGCCTTCGATTTTCATGATTATACATGGTGAAAGCTTAAATCTTCCTATATTCAAAGGGCAAATAATTAACCTCTTCAGCAGCTGATTTTGGACATAGCGAAGTATCTAATTGAGGAGGCAATACTGCAGGAGCATGTGCGCAAGGAATCTGAAAATTTTTCACCACTAGATGACTTATAACAGCCTCCACACCTGCCAAAAGATCTATCCCCTGTAGAGTTAATGGTACAGGATAAATTGAGGTCAGGAATTTAAGTACTAAAAATTAACTACAAATTTCCTCTCTTATAAACAGTTTCAAATAAATACCTTTCCTTGTCGATAATCATCCAAGTCTGCAGCATCATCGTCTGGAAAGCGTGCCACCACAGCAACTGCATTAACCTTAGACCCCTTTTGCAAGTTCTCCACAGCTCTCAGTAGTGAATCTGGACGCTGTATCCTCCCTGTTGATTGGCCACTTGTTGGGTCAACCCATTTCTCCACCTTTATATACAACAGGTGTTAGCTACTTGCAATATATTAGAACTTAACACGAACTTAATAATAAATAGATGTGATAATCACACTGCCATCAAAACCAAAGAAAATCAGATTATTTCTGATCTACCATGAGATATGAAATAGAGTCAAACCTCTTTATAACAACATTGTTTGTCCAGATATATTTTTGTTGCTATAGCGAAGTGCTGTTATAGAGAACATATAATATAACATAACATGAAAGATCATTTCCACAAAAAACATGGTTGTTACAGTGAAATATTGTTATAGAAGACAGCTGTTATAGAAAGGTCTAACTGTAGTTACTAAATGAACTCATCGATTTAGTTATGAGCTGTCATATATTTCCACATTATTCCCAAAAGACTCTGCATTAAGATTGAGAAACTACAAATACTGCTCTTCTCATATTAAATCTCTATGGACGTGATTTCATGTGCATTACATCGAGCCAACAAAAATTTGACTTAGAAGATAAAAAAGCATACCAGTAGAGGTGTATCAGTAACAGTGTATCCCACTACTGGCAATCCAAGAGAAGCTCTTGTTGCATCAACTACTTGTAGATGGCGAATAAGAAGCTCTTCTTCTATCCCAGCATCAAAAACCAATCCCACCTGCTTATATTACAAGTTCACAATGTGATTGCAAGATGAACAGCTAATAAAAGCATTGAATCATCAGAACTACAGCAACAACTCAAACATGGCTCTGAGTAGGGGTGGCAAAATTAGCCCATGAAAACATGACCTGCCCACCCCGTTCAAGTGGCCCGCCTATTTACTAGCTCAGCCCATTTAAATATTGAGCTGATATGTAGCCCAAATTCACACATAGAAACCTTGTCAATATATTTTCAAAAAGATACCTTCTTTTTTTTTTTTTTTTAATATATATATAGCCATAATAAAGAAAAAAATAGTTTTATTAGGTACTAAAAAACTATAAAAGAAAAAATTGGAAAATTTGAACTTAGTAAGAATTGGGTTGGGTTATGATCAGCCTTTTTTCCCACGTAACTTTTGGGCGGGTCATATAAACTCAGCCCGTTTTGACACCCCCCCCCCCCCCCCCAACAAAAAAAAAAACCCAAATTCAGTCCAACCCGCCCATTTGACACCCCTAGCTCTGAGCAACAGGATAAGCAGGCAAAATATTAGCATACCCTATTTTGATGAACTGGTTGCAGTGCCCAGAGACCTTCAGCAAATCGATCAAGTGCATAGCCTTCAACATAGAGAGCATTCGGCATGGGCCAGTACAGCATCGCTGCATTAAGAACCTGTATGACTTAAAATTTTACAGAGAGCTAGGATAACGCATGTGAAACCAAAACGTACACCGTGTTTCCCACTCTAGATTAACAGCTTAAGTTACTTCATCCGTGCAATTAGCCACAAAGTTTCGACCACTTTTGTTCTCCTGATCCGATGTTTTGAATGTTGACTCCTTATTTTATTGACAATTTAAAGAAACAACTAGAACTGACTCTATTTTGGCCCTAAAGTACATGAAATATTTTCAGTGTTTATCGTTCTGGATCTAATCCCATCAAATTGCTCAGTTCCTTGACTTGCCTCTCCATATTGTAATTATTTTTCCACAAACATATTATGTGATATACTAAGATTTTTAAGTTAGAGACTCAGCTAGGAAGTGCAATAGTACAGATTGTAAATGCAATGTTGCAGAGACTAATAAAAATAACTGAGGAAAGCATGGTTCAAAATATTATAGGTCCAAAATGCTATATCCAGTAGAGTGATCAGGAACTAGGAAGTAAGGAGAAGTCGACATTCAAGCTAATTAAAAAATCTTTACCAAATTTCCCATTTTCCAGTGTCAACTTCCTATAAAAGCCTACGAACCAATTTCATTTTCGTTTGCAGTAGTCAAACACCCTGTCAGCAGTGCACGAATGTCGAATAGGATTCATTGCTTCCACAATATCCTTTGAAGCAGAGCAGACGCCTAACATTAGGCATAGTGATCCTGCATCATTTTCTCTATAAATGCACTATAATATTAAAGACAAACTACACTCAAAGCCTAAGAACTTTTCTGAAAAGAAAGCTACCACCTGTACTTCAAAGTCGCAAACCAGCAGTCAATAAATTAAGTTCCAGTTGAAGTTTCCGTACATTGAATTCTTAATATCTTAGCTTCCATTAACGATTCTATGTACAATTGTATATGCAATGTGTAATTTTAGATGGATAGATTAGCTCCTTCATCAAACTCTTTAATGCCAGTCCTTATTCAAACACTATAATAAATGCTCAGCCAATAGTTTTAAAGTTATCAAAGGCAAAGGTGAGCACATTGTTTGCAGATACAGACCTAATAAAAAATCATAACGGTGGTATTCGGGCTAGCTTGTATGGACCTCGATTATTCCACAGGTTACCTATCATCTCTTACTAACACAGGTATTGGGTAACTTTGGCCATCAAGGCTTAGAGGACAAATGAGAAGAAATCACCTAGTGTTCTTTTGTCGAACCTAAGACCTCATGGTTCTCGAGTCTCGACCATACAGGCCTACCTAAGTATCAATGAGCACAACGTTTGCCAGATTTAGGAGAACTAAATATTAAACTCCGCATAAGGGTATACACAAAGTAAAATTCCATCAAGACCATCAAAGGAAAGAAAAAAGAAACTGCTAATAACAAAAGAACAAAAAGAACCATACATTAGGATGAGAGATAAGGCAGTCAACAACAGAGGAAAGAGCTCGAGCTACAGGCAAAGCATCACCAGCATATCCACCAATGGCTGCTCCTACACCCGTTGGCACTATCATCACACTTGTATAATCCCTCTTAAACTGCTTCAATAACCATCAAGTACACACTCAAATAACAATAAACTCAATGGGGTATGCAGAAAATATGATTTCTTGAAATTCAAACCAAAAAAAATAATCAAGTCTTGGTGAATAAAAATTGTCACACTTGTATACTGTCTCTTAAACTGCTCAAAACACACACAAATAACAATAAACTCAATGGGGTATGCAGAAAATATGATTTCTTGAAATTCAAACCAAAAAAAATAAAAAAATAATCAAGCCTTGATGAATAAAAATTGTCACACTTGTATAATGTCTCTTAAACTGCTCAAAACCATCAAAACACACACAAACAACAATGAACTCAATTGAGTATGCAGGAAAACTTTCTTGAAATTCAAACCAAAAAAATCAAGTCTTGGTGAATAAAAATTGTCACACTTGAAAGTTGTATACCGTCTCTTAAACTGCTCAAAAACCATCATAACACACCCAAACAACAATGAACTCAATTGGTTCCACAATAGATATCTTTTCTTGAAATTTAAACAAAATAAAAATAAAAAATCAAGTCTTGGTGAATAAAAATTGCACCTTTTTATTTTGCAAGAATGAGCTAGAACATGAAATTCTGAAATTGGAAGGTGAATTGTGGGATTTAGGGAAAAGACATTTATGACCTATTGAAGGTGAATGAAGATTGAGGCATAGTGTTGCCATTGGTGCCACTGTTCTACTAGTATAGTTTAACTGAATTTTAGAAACAAGATAATGACAATATTGTTATAAATATTATTATAATATTGTGATGTCTATCTTTAGGAGAAATTTTAGGGTTTGCTAGGGTTTGTGACTTTGGCACCAAGTCAATTATCTCCTATAAATAGAGAGGTTCTCTTCATTGTATTTCATCCCTCATAAGAAATAAGAACTCTCTTCTCTCTTGTTCTACATATATTCTTGCTTTAGTTTATTGTTTTATAACACGTTATCAGCACGAGACTCTACCGTCTCAAGAAATTTTTGAAGGCTAAGGTACTATTTTTATTCTCTCTATTTTATGGCTAACCTTACAAAACTCGAGTTCGTTGCCCTTGATATTTCGGGCAAGAACTACCTATCATAGGTCCTAGATGCTGAAATCCATCTTGATGCTATGGGTCTTGGAGACACCATTAAAGAAAATAATAAAGCATCCAACCAAGAAAATGCCAAGGCTATGATATTCTGCGTCATCATCTTGATGAGGACCTGAAAATTGAATATCTTACTATTAAGGATCCACTCGTTTTATGGAAAAACTTGAAAGAAAGGTATGACCACCTGAAGATGGTCTTCCTCCCAAAAGCACGACACGAATGGATCAATCTAAGGCTACAAGATTTCAAATCAGTTATGAAGTATAACTCTGAGATGTTCAGAATTACTTCTATATTGACACTATGTGGAGAAAAAATTAGTGATTCTGATAAGCTGGAAAAGACGTTCTCCACTTTTCATGCCTCGAATGTGCTCCTGCAGCAGCAATATCGAGAGAAAGGTTTCACAAAGTATTGTGATTTGATTGCTCATCTTCTTGTGGCTGAACAAAATAATGATTTGCTGATGAAAAATCACGAGAATCGACCTACTGGCGCTGCACCACTCCCCGAAGTGAATGAGGTGTATGCCCACTACTCCAGGCGTGGAAAAGGTCGTGGCCCCAGTCGTGGTCATGATAATAGTCGTGGTCGTGATAATAGTCGTGGTCGTGGTCGTGATAATGGTCAAAGAAGAAATTACTTTCCTGGTGTTAATCACTCTTCAAAGAAAAATCACCACCAAAAGGGGAAAAAGAAGGATGATAGGCATGAAGTGCCAAAGCACGTGGCTCGTAAAATAAATGCTATCGATGTGGTGGAAGTGGACACGGGCACGACCGTCGTACGGCGAAGCACTTGGTTGAGCTTTATCGTGCATCAATTAAAAAGAAAGAGAAAAATCCAAGCTAATTTTATCTCTCGAAAAATCAAATTGACATCACACACTTGGATGTAGCAGATTTCTTTGAGCACCATGAAGGAAAGATAGATCACTTGATTGGTGATGGTTCTGTGGTTAGAGATGATTGAGTTGTTTAGTTTAATTTTTGCTAGTCGTAGTAGTTGATGAATAAAAGACCATGTAACAGTAGTTGTTTACATGAGTTCTATTTTTAATTAGTCTAGATTTAGTCAGTTTGTTATAGTTAGTTATTAATAAAAAATTTAATCTGATTCGTTTTGAGTAAATCATTAATGAAGGTGCAAATTCTATAACCAATTTGGTTAAACATTATAACTGCAACTGGATTGAGTTCTATTATACACATATAGCTATTTAATTTCCATTTTCTACTTGATATATATATGGAAACGGAAGAATAGAGAAATCGTAAAAAAAAAAAGTGATTGAGTTGGATTACAAATCAACTATGCATTTCACTAAATTTTAAAATATTTATTGTTCGTTCATGCATGAGCTAAATATTAATCTGATCGAATCCACCTGGATTCTTGATTTAAGAGTCGTGTATTATTAAAGTCTCTTTTGGACTGATTGATTTTTCTTTTCTGGAATCAACATATTTCAAGTAGTTATCTCCCATAATCTAATTTTTTTTTTTCTCATAGAAGAGTTTGTCTTTACACGGATGATTTTAAACAGAGATGTTATTATGATTTGTTGTTATTAGTTTGTTAAGTTTCAGATATCAACAAAGGAAAATAATCTAATGTGTAAAGAAAAGGAAAAGAAAAGAATCTCACGTGATTCAAGAATGCTGCATATGTAACTTTTATATATCCTATTTGCTTTACAATTGTAAGACTTTATTTTTCCTAATTAAAGGAGATATGAGTAAGTACTATATATGGTGTGTATGTGTTCCATTGACTCTTATCTATGATTAATTTTCAAGTGTAAGTACATTGATACAACTGATTTTTGGCTATTTGCACGTTAATTATGATTGCCATGTTAATTATGATTGGTGTGTAGTTTCATTATTTAGACTATTCTTATTCACATTATAGATGGTTAAGCTTTACAAGCAGGTACTTTGGCACGAGCCACTTTACTAATATTTAGTGTATATTTTACTTGTGTATGTGATTTGAAGATATGAATAATTCTCAAAGCAAGTTTGGATTAAAATCCAATTATGAAGACATATGTTTGATTGATTTTTGCTACCACACACACGATCTTCAAAGACAAGAAATATTTTTCTCATTTACTTATGGGTAAGGCAAATGTTAATACCATTTCTGGTAGTACTAATTTGATTGAAGGCTCCGGAAGAGCCGCCATAATTTTGCCTAAGGGAACAAAACTCATTATAAAGGATGCCATGTTCTCTCCTAAGTCCAGAAGGAACTTATTAAGTTTTAAAGATATCCGTCAAAATGGATACCATATTAAAACAATGGATGAGATGGATCTTGAATATATTGGTATCACCAAGGATGTCTCTGGCCAAAAAGTTGTTATAGAAAAGTTCCCTGCTTTGTCTTCTGGCTTATATTGGACAAAAATTGGAGTAATTGAGGCACATTCTGTCGTAAACCAGAAGTTTACGGACTCCAATACGTTTGTACTTTGGCATGATCGATTGGGACACCCTGGATCTATAATGATGAGACGAATTATAGAAAATTCAAATGGGCATCCATTAAAGAATCTGAAGATTCTTTTAAACAATGAATTTTCTTCCCTTCTTGTTATCAAGGCAAGTTAATTATTAGGCCATCACCTACAAAGGTTGAGTTTGAATCCCCTGAATTTTTGGAACGTATACATGGGGATATTTGTGGACCAATTCACCCCCCTAGTGGGTCATTTAGATATTTTATGGTCCTAATAGATGCTTCTTCTAGATGGTCTCATGTGTGCCTACTGTCATCTCGCAACCTGGCGTTTGCGAAATTATTGGCACAAATAATTCAATTACGGGCACAATTTCCTGATAATCCGATAAAGTCTATTCGCCTTGATAATGCTGCAGAGTTTTCATCCCAAACATTTAATGATTATTGTTTATCAATTGGGATAAGAGTTGAACATCCTGTAGCTCATGTTCACACTCAAAATGGCCTTGCAGAGTCATTAATTAAACGTCTGCAGTTGATTGCAAGACCATTACTCATGAAAACGAGGTTGCCCACGACTGTTTGGGGTCACGCTATTTTGCATGCAGCAACACTTGTTCGTCTCAGACCGACAAACTATCATAAATTTTCTCATTGCAATTGGTTTTGGGTCAAGAACCTAATATATCCCATCTAAGAATTTTTGGATGTGCCGTATATGTGCCTGTAGCACCACCACATCGCACCAAGATGGGTCCCCAAAGAAGATTAGGAATATATGTTGGGTTTGAATCGCCTTCCATTATTCGCTACCTTGAACCATTAACCGGAGATTTGTTCTTTGCTCGATTTGCAGATTGTCAATTTGATGAGACAATTTTCCCAAAATTAGGGGAGAGAATAATGAAATAAAAAGGGAAATTTTGTGGAATAATTCATCATTGTCTCATCTTGATCCACGTGCTTCTATTTGTGAGCAAGAGGTTCAAAAGATTATTCACTTGCAGAAAATAGCAAATCAAATGCCAGACGCATTTACAGATTTGAAAAGGATTACCAAATCACATATCCCTATAGAGTATGTCCCAATTCGGACTGATCTCCCTGTAGGACCATCTACTAGTGTCATAGCAAATGAGTCCAAGGCACGCCAGAAGCGTGGTAGACCATTGGGTTCTAAGGATCGAAATCCTAGAAAAAGAAAAATAAATGGTCAAGATGACACTACAAAAGAACCTCATAAAGAAATTCAAGATTTGAACAATACTGATATTCTTGAAGAAATCAATGAGCCTGAGACTCAAGAAAATGAGGAAATATCAATTAATCCAATTAATGTTGGGACTAATTTGAATCGATTGGAAATAAATGTGGATTATGTCTTTGCCTATAATGTTGCAACAAGAATTATGCAAGATAGTGAGGATCTTGAACCCCAATCTGTTAAAGAATGCCAAGAAAGATGTGATTGGCCAAAGTGGCAAGAGGCAATTCAATCAGAGTTAAACTCGCTTACCAAACGGGAAGTTTTTGGACCTGTAGTCCAAACACCTAATGGCATTAAACCTGTTGGTTATAAATGGGTTTTTGTGCGAAAAAGAAATGAGAAAAATGAGATACAAAGATATAAGGCACGCCTTGTTGCACAAGGATTTTCACAAAGGCCTCGGTGTTGATTATGAAGAGACATACTCCCCGTTATGGATGCAATAACGTTACGTTATCTCATTAGTTTCTTGTCCATGAGAGACTTGAGATGCATTTGATGGATGTGGTTACAGCCTATCTATATGGATCACTTGAAAATGAAATATACATGAAAATCCCGAAGGATTTAAGATGCACGAAGCATGTAGTTCAAAGTCTCGGGAAATGTATTCAATCGGATTACAAAGATCATTGTATGGTTTGAAGCAATCCGGCGCATGTGGTATAACCGCCTTAGTGAATATTTGTTGAAGGAAGGCTATACAAATGATGCAATTTGCCCATGTGTTTTTATAAAGAAAGCAATATCGGAGTTTGTTATACTTGTCAGTATATGTTGACGACATAAACCTTATTGGAACTCTGCAGAGCTCAAAAAGGCAATTGATTATTTAAAGAAGGAATTTGAGATGAAAGATCTTGGAAAGACAAAATTATGCCTTGGTTTGCAAATTGAACATTTGACAAATGGCATTTTTATCCATCAATCTGCCTATACAGAGAAAGTATTGAAACGGTTTTATATGGATGAAGCACATCCGTTAAGTACTCCGATGGTTGTTCGATCACTTGATGCGAATAAAGATCCGTTCCGACCTCAAGAAAAGAATGAGAAAATTCTTGGTCCTGAAGTACCATATCTTAGTGCAATTGGTGCACTAATGTATCTTGCCAATACCACAAGGCCTGACATAGCATTTTCAGTTAATGTGTTAGCAAGATATAGTTGTGCTCCTACAAGGAGACACTGGAACGGAATTAAACACATATTGAGGTATCTAAAAGGGACTATCGATTTGGGCTTATTTTATTCTAACAATTGCAGTCCCGATCTTGTTGGTTATGCCGATGCAGGGTATTTATCTGACCCACACAAAGCTAGATCTCAAACAGGCTATGTATTTATTTGTGGGGGCTTTGCCATATCTTGGCGATCTACAAAGCAGTCTATTGTGGCTACCTCATCAAATCATCCGAGATAATAGCTATTCATGAAGCGAGCCGTGAAGTTGTGTGGCTGAGGTCAATGATACATCTCATTCGAGAAAAGTGTGGTTTGAAATGTGATAAAATACCCACAATCTTATATGAAGATAATGCAGCATGCATTGCCCAATTAAAAGGAGGATTCATAAAAGGAGATAGGACAAAGCACATTTCACCAAAGTTGTTCTTCACGCACGAGCTCCAAAAGAATGGTGATATCAACGTGCAACAGATTCGTTCAAGTGATAATATGGCTGATTTGTTCACCAAGTCTCTACCAACCGCAACTTTCGAGAAGATGGTGCACAAGATTGGAATGCGAAGACTCAAATATTTGGACTGAAGTTCTCATCAGGGGGAGTTAATACATGTTGTACTCTTTTTTCCATACAAGGTTTTGTCCATGGGTTTTTCTTGTAAGGTTTTTAATGAGGCAACCAAAATGTATATTATTAGAAATATGTACTCTTTTTCCTTCACTAGAATTTTTCCCATTTCGGGTTTTTTCTAGTAAGGTTTTAATGAGGCATATTATCTATCGAAATAGACATCAAGGGGAGTGTTATAAATATTATTATAATATTGTGATGTCTATCTTTAGGAGAAATTTTAGGGTTTGCTAGGGTTTGTGACTTTGGCACCAAGTCAATTATCTCCTATAAATAGAGAGGTTCTCTTCATTGTATTTCATCCCTCATAAGAAATAAGAACTCTCTTCTCTCTTGTTCTACATATATTCTTGCTTTAGTTTATTGTTTTATAACAAATATGAGGTTTATGAATTAAATAAATAGTGGAGTACCATATTTGTCAATTCTACCCATTGGGGTTCTACAAGATGTCATTTTACTGCTCATATTATCTAGCTATTTGCATTATAATACCTTCTTCATTCTTTTACTTCTGTGTTTGGCAGCTCATACTGTATCAGTACTTATATTGCACGTGTGTATTGTGCATTTGGCTATAAAATTTAAAATGTAGCTATATTTCGTAATTTTCTTGAAAATATATTTATATATCGTAGCAAATACAGTTTAAATATTTGTCATGTAGCGTAGTTTTTTTTTTTTAAAAATTATTAGGGTTGGAGTGCGTGCACCAAGCCGAGACAGTAGTGCAACGCCGAGGCAACATCTGAGAGTGCAAGTTCTAGTGATGGACTCTCCCCTATAAAAAAAAATGAGTTCATATTAGCTCATGTGTCTATACTTAATCTAAATTTTGGATTTCGCATTAAGAAAAAGTCACTGCTGTAAATAAATGATACTAAGTAAGAGATAAGTGTAGTGTATGTTAAATGGATTACACAAATGAGCTCTTCAAGAAATGTGGGTTCAATTCTCAATTCTCATTGAGAAATTTCAAAATTCCTATAAATATATGTATAACATTACATATACATGCACGCACAAATATAGTTATCAAAAATAAGAAAAGAAAAGACATTCAATTCGCCCTTTCTTTTGAACTCTTTAATCATTGGAGCCTTCCCTATCAATTGATAAACTTTAGAGGCCTCATCATGACATTATCTTCATGATCAAGAATCTGCATTTAAGAAGAAATAAAAAAGAAAAGAGATGAATATAATTAAATAACAATTATAATTTGTTAAATTTATATGCAGCAATAATAATCTAGGAACAAAACTAATGACCATTAAAGGTTGTAGGGGGATTAATGGATTCCCTCCACCCTTACCAGAGAGGTCTATGTCAAAACTCGATCGGGAGTGTTTCCCCTTTAATGGCCTTACACGGTGTGAGTCTAGACTAGTCAGTGATACAATACGGGTACCGAACACCGGATAAGATAATAAAACTTTAGTGTGAAAAGTGCAAAGTTGAGGAATAAGAAAAACTTACATGGCAATGGTAAACATAGCCAGGCTCCGCTGTTGCATCAAAAGGATATGATTCATTTGAAAGGATGTAAGAAAATTTCACAAACTATTTTTGTAATGTGTCCAGGCATCATTTTGATGGGGATGGGGGCTAGGGTTAGAGGGGATAAGTGGGGTCAGGGAGCGTCTAGGTTGAGAGTAGGGTCCTGGAACATTGGGACTTTGACGGAGAAGTCCATAGAGCTAGTTAAGATTCTTAAGGAGAGGAGGATTAATATAGCTTGCATCCAAGAGACCAAATGGGTAGGATCTAAAGCTAAGGATGTGGACAGGTATAAGTTATGGTTCACGGGTAAGTCAATGTATAGGAATAGGGTAGGCATTTTAGTAGATAGTGAGCTAAGGGACCAGGCCGTAGAGGTTAGAAGGGTCAATGACCGGATGATGACGGTTAAGTTAGTTATGGAAGGGTTTACCTTAAACATTATTAGTGCTTACGCGCCACAAGCAGGCTTGGACGAGGAGGAGAAGAGGCACTTTTGGGAGGATTTGGACGAAGTGGTGGGAGGTATACCGCCCACCGAGAAGTTATTCATAGGAGGAGATTTCAATGGACACATCGGCTCAACCTCGGGGGGTTATGATGATGAGCATGGAGGTTTCGGCTTCGGAGTCAGGAATGGAGGAGGAGTCTCACTTCTGGATTTCGCTAAAGCTTTTGGATTGGTGGTAGCCAACTCGAGTTTCCCGAAGAGGGAGCAGCACTTGGTAACCTTTCGTAGTTCGACGGCTGCGACGCAGATAGACTTTTTGCTCCTTAGAAAAGAGGATAAAGGTCTTTGTAAAGACTGCAAGGTCATTCCGAGTGAGAACCTTACGACCCAACATAAGCTTTTAGTGATGGATTTGGGGATTACGAGGAAGAAGACGAAGGATGACCGGCCAAGGATCAGGTAGGGGAGTCTGACTTTGTTGAGTGCCCAGGAGATGGGGGAGAAGTTAATGGCTATGGAGGCTTGAGAGAGTAGGGGGGACGCGAGCAGTATGTGGGATAGGACGGCGAGCTGCATTAGGGAAGCAGCTAGAGATGTTCTGGAAGTCTCGAGAGGTCGCCGTGGTGGGCGACGAGGGGACTGGTGGTAGAATGGAGAAGTCCAGAGAAAGGTAGAAGCAAAGAAAGTGGCGTACGCGAGGTTGGTAGACAGAAAAGATGATGAGGAGAAGCGGACGAATAGGGAAAGGTATAAGATTGCGAGAAAGGAAGCGAAGTTGGCAGTTCTACAAAGTGGTTGTGAGACCGACTTTGTTGTACAGGGCAGAGTGTTGGGCAGTCAAGAGCTCTCACGTCCAAAAGATGAAAGTTGCGGAAATGAAAGTGTTACGATAGATGTGTGGGCACACCAGGCGAGATAGGATTAGGAATAAAGATATCCGGGATAAGGTTGGAGTAGCATCAGTGGAGGACAAGATGAGAGAAGCGAGGCTGAGATGGTTTGGGCATGTGAGGAGGAGAGATACAGATGCCCCAGTGCAGAGGTGTGAGAGGTTAGCTATGGATGGTTTCAAAAGAGGTAGGGGTAGGCCGAAAAAGTATTGGGGAGAGGTGCTGAGACAGGACATGGCGCAGGTTCAGCTTACCGAGGACATGACCTTAGATAGGAGGTTTTGGAGGACTCAGATTAGGGTAGAAGGCTAGTAGGTAGTCGTTGTTTCGATCTATAGTCTATTGTCCTTTGTTTCTTGCTACTATATGTTGTTTCTTGTACTTCGATTATCTTATTTATCTGTGGTAGCTCGCTCCCTTTTTTCGCATTGCTCTATTTTTGACTTATTCGCTTTCTTTAGTTTCATTTGCATTTTGCTTTGAACTGTTTGTGCTTATCTAACCTTTCTCGTTGTGTTTTCTCTTAAGCCGAGGGTCTTTCGAAAACAGCCTCCCTATCTTCCGAGGTAAGGGTAAGGTCTGCGTACACTTTAGCTTCCCCGAGACCCCACATTGTGGGATTTCACTAGGTATGTTGTTGTTGTTGTTGTTGTTGTCCAGGCATCATTTTGTATACATTTTTCCACCCTTGCTCATGTAGAGGTACCTCCGTCCGTTTACCATGTGAATACTGGCTAATTTTGCACTTCATTGCATCATTCAATTTCATCATACAAGCCTTGAACTCTTTTTGATTGACCAATTCTCTTTGTTCCAAGACAACAAGTAGACCTAAATGTAGGTGATTGTCCTCTATTAGATTTATGACGTTACAAATCTCAGTAGTCCCGACTTTAGGCGTCTCAGTCACAGGGGCCTCGAACGATTTTCCGTTGATGTATAGATGTGTAGGCTCGTCAATGTCACTGGTGTATTCATAAAAAGCTATGTACCTTGTATTTGAAGCCTTTGATACGTCCAGAGACAGATATCTTATCAGTTTTTGTGGAATGCGGCACGTGTCAACCTCGTGATGCGGGTCGATAACAAACTTCATGACCTTACTATTAACTTCGTTGACCCAATCCCCAGACGGATAAGGGTAGGGTGCATCATTGGCTAAGATCACCGAGTTTGACTTTGACTTTGAAAAGTCAACAATCACATCAGCAATTTCAGATGGAGCTAATAATAGGTCATGGAGCTCCACTGGTCCTTCATGATATGCTGAATTAGATGCCACGTGAATAAATGTTATATTATTGATAAAGAAAAATTTAAAGAACCTCGCAATTGCTAGCATTGATGATCCTAAACCGATACTTTCTTTGTTTTACCATCATGTAAGGCCACGCTTTGCCATTGATTATGATTGCATCACCGAAATATTCAGGTTGCCACTGAGGATGTATAGAAGGATTGTTTTTCATAAAATTTAAGTAAATCGAACTGCCTAAACGAAAACAATCAACAAGAGATCGTATTCTTCACCGTATAACAATCCCAATGGTCCCTCAACGCTCGGTTGTCGAATAACATAGGCACCCATTAGACCAGCTAAAATATTGATCCTAGTCAACCCCATCGCTTGATCATGATAATACATAGTTCCAGGATGTTGCAAATTGTGATAGCGGTACTTTTTATTTGTCCATTAGGGTCCATGTTCTTTGAATCCTCTAGTGAACCATGCTTCAGAGTGTCCATCACTTTGTGGTTTATCAATTCCACCATGGAGGTGCACTACAGTAGGAATTCCCTTTTTGGAAATAGGTGTAGCAGTTGGAATTGTTGGTTCCCATGGAAGTATGTGTTTTGAAGGGAGGTAATTTTTCCACTTAATATAAGAGTCAATCCCTTGAAGGGCCTCGATTGTAGGACCAGGGATTGTTCTTTGTGTGCCGCGATGTACCATATGCAAACACTGGAGTTGCAGGAAGGTCCCTATGGAATATCTGCATAAAGCAAAAAACTATATATATTACTAAGGGGTCGTTGGTTGGAAACAAGTTACTCCATGATAACTTATTTTGAGATTAGTTATTTCGGGATTAGTTATTTCACTTGAGATTAGTTATACTGTGATTTTATTCCAACCAAACATGGAATAAACCCATCTCAAATATAATCGCGGGACTATTATCCTTATCCCTCGTACCAAACGAGCCCTAAGAGTTTAACTTCTATAAATGAACTGTATGCACAATCGGATTACTTAGAAATAATTACAAGTGACTCTATATAATATTTGACAGGTAACTTAGAATAAATGATGAGCAACTTTTTTATTTTTCGCCTGGTGTTTGATACTCCTTCTTGGACGTTGCCCGACTTATTCTGACTAGCGTCAGAAGTTTCACTAAAACGGGACTCTATTTTCATATCCTAAACTTCGAATTAAAGATAAAGAGGAATTTACCATCCCAGATGATGAGTGATTTACAATTACAAACTAAAGTAATACTAATTATGTAAATATTTCTTAGATTGTCAGCGTATGTGATTTAGATCTAATAAAGTTAAATTAAACAACAAAATAGAATGAAACTGCCTGGAAGAAAGCTTTTATTATTGTCAGTTTAGTGATATAGTAAAAGATAGTGTAATTGATCTGTAAAAGAATTTGATACATTTATAGTACCTAGTAAGCCCGTCAACCGGTCCGGTTCCGGTTAACCGTATATTTTTTACCGGTCCGGTTTTGATTTTTTTAAAACCGGAACCTGTTAAATCGGTAAAACCGGTGAAATTAAAAAAAAATTATAATATAGCCGTTGGGCTGGTGCCTGGTGGACGTTATTGGACCGTTGGCAACGGTCCATTTGCAAAAATGGCCGTTGCCAAACGGCCATTTACTCTTTTTTTGCCACCCCCCCCCCCCCCCCCCACAAAACCCCCCAAACTTTTTTTTTAACACTTTAACCCATCCTCCACCCCTATATAAACCCTTCTTCATTTTCATTTTAATCCATACCAATTCACTCTTCTCTTTTTCTCAAATCTCAATCTCTCAATTATAGTTACTTTGCAACAATTAGCCACTTTAAATTTCTCTCAAATAAATATTATAAAGTCTTATTATAGTTTCAATTATTAATTTTGCAATTATAATATTATTGGTGGAGTTAGTGATTTTGCAACAATCCGAAGTACCCTTGGTGGATTTGCAATTCTAGCCGCCTTTACTTTGTTGGAAATTAATCCGGCAATTTGGTACCTTCGTTCCAACTCTATCTTTATTTTTCGCAATTTAATTTACGCAATTTAATTCTAGCAATTTAATTTGTTGCAATTTATTTTCTTGTGATTTATTTGAGTGTTATTTAAATTAATTCTATTTAATAATGGCAAAGAGATTTAGACGTGGTGCCGGTAGTAGTAGTGGTATTGTTAGGGGTAGGCTTAATGAGGAAACATTTGTGGAAGAAACGCCTAATTTAGGTATTGATGTTGGTGGAAATAATCCACTTTTAGGTCATGAGGCAATGCAACAACATTTTACCGACACTTTTAATGAAATTGATGATGATGATGAAACACAAGCCCCCGAAAATCCCATAGAAGATACACGTCCTGCACAATCACATACACAATACAAACCGCCTAGAACTCGAAAGCCAACCGCTAAAATTTGAAAATTTATGACTAAGGATAGGAAAAGTCAAACAGCTAAATGTACCCTATGTGGACAAGTATTTGCTTTTAGGCAAGGAACTAGTAAAGATGGTGGAACGGGTACACTAAATAATCATATGAGACTTAAACATATGGATGTTTGGGGAGAGCAAACGGGTTCAAATGTGGGGGTATTCAAATGACGATAGACCCACGAACCGGTAGAAATTTTAAGTATGACAAGAAAAAAGAGCGTATAGAAATAGCTAAAATGGTAGCTTATGATTGTTTACCATTTTCCTTTCCTTCGGGTTTGGGGTTTGTTACTTACATTCAACGTTGTTATAATCCGTTATTTGAGGGTATTCCTAGAAGTACTTGTAGAGCGGATGTTATAGAGTTGTATAAAAAAATATAGATTTTATTTGCGCCATGTATTTAATTCTTTAAATTGTAATGTTTCTCTTACCGCTGATTTAGGTCTTAGTCTTAACAAATTAGATTTTTTTGCTATTACATGTCATTGGGTTGATGACAATTGGACTATGCAAAAAAGAATTATAGCTTTTTTATATGATGAAGGAAAAGGTCGTCACGATGGAAAATTTTTAGCGGATTCAATGTCTACTATTATAAGATTTTTTAATATTTATAGAAAAACACTTTGTATTGCTTTAGATAATGCTTCTAATAATACAAAGGCGATTGGTCTTTTAAAAAGAGAATTAAACCCTCCGCTAAAAAATATTTTTCATGTGAGATGTAGTTGTCACATTTTAAATTTAATTGTTAAAGATGGTCTTGACTGTTTTGACGATTCTATTCAAAAAGTTAGAGATGCGGTTGCGTTTCTTTTTTTGTAATGCTAATAGGGGAAGACTTAGAGATTTTAAGAATGCTTGTGTGGAAAATAACCTTAGACCTAGGAAAATTCAAGTAGAAATTGAGATTAGGTGGAACTACACTTACATTATGCTACAACAAGCATATGAGTATAGGATTCCCATACAATAAGTTCACAACAAATATAATATTAATAGTGATGATTGGTTAAATTTTACTCATTGGGAAGATGTTAAAGAATGTATTGAACTCTTAGAAAATTTTTATAATGCAACTCCTGCTTTTTCTAAACAATTCTTTCCTACGGTAACTGAAATTTTAGCCTACTTAGCGAAAATAGCTAGAGTTTTACAAGAGTATAAATATAAACCCGATTATAAATCGGCTATTTTTGAAATGATAATCAAATTTAAGAAGTATTTTTTTTCCATCCCAACTTTATTTATATTGGGTTCTCTGTTAAATCCTTGTTTAAAAGTGTCTTATACTAAAGCATTGGTTGGTCAAATTTATACATTTTTAGAAATTGAAGAGGGAGTTCGACCATCTTTGTGGGGCCGAACTCGCTATTGATGACGAGTTTAAAAAAGTTTTTACTCATTATTCTAATTTGGAAGAACGTGCTACACCCGTTGCTCCACGCCCTACTACTTCTCAAAGTAGCAAAAAGGGCTTGTCGAGTTTATCGCATTTAAAAGTTTTACATTCTGACCAACTCCTTCTTCTAGTGCAAACTTTGATGAATATAACTTTTATTTGATGCGGCCAAATGTGGATATCAAGAGGGAACCGGGATGAATTGGACGTCTTAGCATGGTGGAGGAAGTACAAGGCAAGTCATCCGGTACTCTCAAGAATGGCTCGAGATATCCTTACGGTTCAAGTATCAACCGTGGCTTCAGAGAGCGCATTTAGCCAAGGAAGACAGCAAATTGGAGACCATAGACACTCATTATCCGGCTTTAGCTTGCAAGTACTAGTGTGCATTAGCGATTGGATTAGATCGGAGCGACGCAACCAAAACTTAGAAGCGGAGGAAGGCGAAGAGGAAGAAATTGAAGATTTGATAGCAAGTGGACCGGACCAAATGGAAGACTTTGAAGATATCTCCATGACCGAATATGATATGGGAAATTAACGAAATGATTCACAATTGGTGATTTTATTATTCTACTATTTCTTTACAACTCATGTATTATTTGCAAGTTAAAAAAAACTACAACTTACAAATAAATGTTATCCAAGAATGAATAAAATATATGGCTCATTGAGCTTTCTTCTATTTACTTGTGTTCATATTTTTACTTATATTAAGTTAGGAATATACCTAAAATATACTAAGAATATACTTATAATATACATCTACTTAAATTAAAAACTAGAAAGTTATATACTTGAAAAATAACTAAAATATACTAAGAATATACTTATAATATAAATATACTTATAACTTAAACATATATATATATATATGTTTAAGTTATACATTATATTATATATTATAAGTGTATGCATATATATATATATATATATATATATATATATATATATATATATATATATATATATAATATAATTTATAAACTTATATAAAAAATTAAGCTATAAATATAAGTTATAATATATAAGTTATAAGTATATATAGTATATATATAAACACACACACACACATATATATATATAAGTTATAAGTATATATAGTATACATATAACTTAAACATATATCTATATATATATATATATAAGTTATATAACCTAAGTATATTGATATATATAATAAGTATATTCTTACTATATTTTAGGTATATGTAGTATAACTTAAGGCTTAAGCATATAACTAATATATATATATATATATATATACACGTATATGTTGTATTCCGACTTAATTTGCTCTTTGTTAGTCGATAGAATATTTTAACTTTACTTATAAACTTATATAACATATGTAAATATACCTACAATATACTAATAAATACTATAATATATATATATATACTATACAAAAAATAAAAAATAAAAGGTTTTGGACTGTTTGAACCGGACCGGTTCCGGTTTTGGATTTGAAACCGATAAACCAGAACCGGTGGCCGGTTCCGGTTTTTTAACCGGAAACCGGCCGGTTCCATAATCGGTTACCGGTCCGGTCCGGTTCGAACCGGTTGACACGTTTAGTACCTAGTAATTATAGTACAGTAATACTTTATACGAAGTACATACTTTTCTCCATTCTCAAGTACGTTACATTCGCTAGTGGACATGTTCTGGACTTTGGATAGCAAGAATACTAAAAATACATAAATGTGTCATTTATTTTGTAATTAATTAACAAGAAAAATATTGTTACATAAAACGAAACAGATGACGTAGTAATTAACTTACCCATTTCTATGGTACATGCCAATCTCGAAAGACTTGGGGACATTAATACCATTGATAACATCATAACCTTTGATTCTTGGCATATCTGTGAGTTTATCAACAAACATTTTTAATCTTGAAGGGCTTATAGGTTTATCTTTTGCCATTGTTGAAGCCATGAAAGTTCCCAACAAATTTACATACACCAAAAATAACATTTTCCCCATCATTCCCTTCATCTCTTTGATTCAAGGAAGAAGAAACAAGGAAGACTATGTGTGTAGGAAATATAAAAGGACAAAGTTTGGTTTTGAGTTCACAATGAAATGAACCATGAAAAGGATATATAGTGAATTCAGACACAAAAAATGTATTTATATGGAAAGTTGAGAAGTTTTAAATTATTCAAGTGGAAAAATGATAAACGATTTGGAAAAATGATAAATGATTCTTTAGGTATAGGTTCAAAGTAACTCTTTAAATTTTCTCCCCATCAACCCCTTCATCTCTTTGATTTAAGGAAGAAGGCAAACTAGGTGTATAGAATAGAAAAGGACAAAGTTTGATTTTTAGTTCACAATAAAAAGAACCACTAAAAGGATTTATATTGAATTCAGACCCCAAAAATGTTTTTATATGGAAAGTTGAAAAGTTTTAGATTCTTCGAGTGGCAAAATGATAAATGATTCTTAGGTCGGTCAAAGTAACTCTTTAAATATATTTTTGAGCGGTTTCATTTTTTAAGCTTATCAAAAGCGAATGTATTTAATTTTGTCAAATATTTAATAAACTATGTCTATTATCATATCTTATAAAAAAAAAATGTGAAAACATTAATTTAGCAGGAGTTCACATTTAAAAGTACAGTTTTTGCAGCTTCTATAGTTTTTTTTTTTTTTTTTAATCTATTTCTAAAGTGTGGTGCAACTTCTGATATTATATAATCTATTTTCGTGTCTAGTGTTTTTATATTGTAATTTGGATTTGATGGGACTTTCATATTGTTTCTGGTTAAAAAAAATATTAGAGTTTGCTTCAAATCTAACAAGTAGAGCTTGATAAAATATTTGATGGAAACTAAAAATGCTCGTATCGGTAAAATTAAAGGATTGAGTTGCTAAGAATTATACATTTGAAAGACCAATTTAAATCTACTCTAAATATAAGGGACTATGTGTGTCATTTTTCTCGAGAGGAGAAGGTTTTGGTTTGACGGGGAAGGAGGGGGGAGGGGGGGTGGGAGTCAGCGGCGGAGCCCAGTGGGAGCAACGAGATCCATCTGAACCACGTTTGTCGGGATATTAAACAGTATATACAAGATTAAAAAAAGTTCTAAGTACATATAGCAGATGTTGAATTCTTTATTCGTGTGTTTACTTCTTCATAATTCTTAGTTTACCATGAAATTGAAATGATGATCTGTTGAAAAAATCACTATTTTGTTTTTGGTCTTATTTGGATATCTTGTGCTAGAAACTGAATTGCATATTTTATTTTATTTTATTTTATATATGAGAAACAAAAAACCCACAAGATTCTCCATGTATCTTAAGACTTGAGCGTCTTGTAATATTTTCTTGATTCAGCTAAATGGTGCCTTAATCTGATTTCAATTACAAGGATATAGGATAATAATTTTTAACTTATATAAAAGCATGAGTTTGGAGGTGGTATCGTCGTCCACCTCCAACTCATGTAGAAAAAAAAAAAAGTGGATCTCATATTAAAAAATCAAGCAATATCTATGTAATTCCCAAAGTATCCCCATTAAGTCAATAATGGTGGATTCATTGCCACATGCGTATCAACCCATTAATGGAGCAAATAAAATCATTGTACAGCAAAAAACGTGGACCGCATATTATTGCTTTTTTTCAAAGGTTAAGTAGCCAAACCATATAATTTCCTTTCTTTTCTTATGTTAGCCTAAGATCTAATCTAGATACTTAACTGTTGTATTTGTTATTCCGCCATGTCATTTATTTGTTATGTTTACTAAAATAAATATACTTAAAATATTTATATTTTAAAATAAGATAGAATTTAATTACTTTTTTCATTTTTATTCTTACTCTAATAAATGTGAAAAGAGATTAATGTCGTAAAAGAAAAAATAATATTAAATGGAAATCAAATAATAAATAAGGTAAATTAGTCAAATTATAATTCTAATTGATGTTTCCTTAAAAAAATGTGCAAAAGACAACACGAAAAGTAAAATGAGCTAAACCAAGAATATTCACCAAAAATTAAAAAATAGTAGTTCTTCGTTTAAATAGAAAATCAAATTTCTACTTTTTTCGTTTTAAACATGTAAAATTAATTTAATAATTTGAACTAATGTATATTTGATTTAATTTTAGAATTATCCAAATCAAAATTTGATAAAAAATAATAAGTATTGTTTAGGTCCAATCTACATACATTAACAATAGAATATTTTACACCTTTAAATTAATCCAATTAAAATTCAAGTTATCAAGCGATGCTTAAATATTCTTTATTGTTTTGTCTCCAAAGAGGAAAATAGTTTTCTTTTAAACAAGTCTTCTCTTTTAAAAAGTATTAATAATTTTTGCAAACTTTGTATTCGTAGCAAACACTAATATAATAAAGTTTTAGATACGGAGCACAAATTACAATGTTGTATTAATCGTGTTTTGAACATACAACTTATTAGTAATATAAGTAAAAAGATTCAAGCGAATTTTTATTTTAAAAAGCTGACAAAATAATGAATAAAATAATTGCAATTTCAGAAATTATATAACCAATTAACATTAATAATATATGGGTCAAAAAATTAATTTGATGTGTAACTACATAACATAAACTTTAGTAGAATTTAAATTGAATTTTAAAGAAAATACATTTATGACGTGAGATACACGATAATATTTTCACTAAATTGATATAAATGATAAAAGTACTTATTAACAATATATCATTGTAATTATGAAAGAAGAACGAAGCAAATATTGTATCATACTACAACTTTTAGCTATCTGTCGAGATAAATTACGCATTTGAATTATGCGCTGAACTTTCTAATTTTTATTTGTGAATGGTAAATAAGAAATTATTGATCTTCAGGAGAATAATGTATAATGACTCACGGGCATCAACATCTAGTCTAAATAAAATATGGCTTTATTTAATCCCGTGTTTAGTTGGATTCTTATTTTGATATAAGCAATCTCGGGTTTTGTTATGCTACATTCAATATAATATTGAATAACAATTTCGGGATAACTAATTATGTGATAAAACAGCCAGATCATAAAGTATTCTGCTCAAATCTCTTCTCTTGAAATCTTTTAAAAAGGCCAAGGTTAGA
Source organism: Lycium ferocissimum (assembly GCF_029784015.1). Lineage (NCBI taxonomy): Eukaryota > Viridiplantae > Streptophyta > Magnoliopsida > Solanales > Solanaceae > Lycium > Lycium ferocissimum. The sequence continues at coordinate 22,330,924 of NC_081349.1, forward strand.
ATTGAAAATAAAAATTTATCTATATTAAAATTTAAATACTTTTTTTATATTATATTTGTATATCTCAGTTTTAATTCAATGAACCCAACCTTTACCAATAAAATATATTCAGTAAACAATCTCGTTATTATTTAATTTTAATATTATAACCCCACGTTTTAATCTCGATATTACTTATTTGTAAACCAAACAACACTTGTGGCCAAAGTTCAAATGAAATATCAAAGATAGTGTGTGATTTGCCAGCATTTTTTTGCGCGGAGTGCCCTTCGTTTGGGGTGGTCTTTAAATTTTGCCCCTCATATTTGAAATCTTTAAAATTTGCCATCGGCTAACACCCGTAGGTTCCCGGGTTCGAACCCGCGCGCGATCAAAATTTTAAAAAAAATTCGCAAGGCAAGTTTAAATTTATTCTTGGGACCCGGCATACTTTTGTTAAGGAATTACCAAAGTTATCACGGACCCGACATACTTATGCCTTGTGGGCGGACTTGGCATAAGTATGTCGGGTCGGCCTTTTGATAATTCACCTTCACAAAGTATCTGCGTCCGCGCGTAAGTTTGCCCGTTAAGTATGCCACCGCGGCATAACTTTGTGAAGGAATTATCAAAGTTATCGGGACTTTAGCTATACTTATGCCTTATAAGCCGAACTTAGCAAGTATGCGGGTCCGTATGCTTTGATAATTCCTTCACAAAGTTATCTTATGCCGGGTCGATAAAAGTTTGCCCATTAAAAGTATGCCCCCACGCAAGATAACTTTGTGAAGGAATTATCAAAGTTATGCGCACCGCATCTTATGCCAAATCCGCCCATAAGGTATGAGTATGCAGGTCGGCATAAAATGTAATTTTAACATGTCATCTCGTTAAGCGGCATAGCGAAATTTAAATCGCCTTTGCGAATTTTTTTTTTAAAATTTTGACCGCGCGTGGTTCGAACGCAGGAACCATGGTTGTTGAAAGGCAAAAAATTTAAACATTTCAAATAATGCGCAAAATTTAAAGACCATTAAAGAAGTACGGCAATTCTGCGAATTGCCCATTTGCCAGCAGGCATATTGTTGAAGAATTTAAAAGATTGGGCCTGGGCTGCATGATGAATCAAGATTTGGACTAACAAAGAGCAAAACCTTCTTAAGCGGCCCTTTCATTTCTAAATGTAGCTTATTGACGAACCAAATTTTGGGGAAACAACACAAAATACTCTTCAAATGTAAAATATTTACCTACTCATGCCTTTCTTAAATTAATTTCGCTTCTTACTCAACCGGTCAAAAATATTTACCCAAATAGTCCTCTCCCAAAACCCTTCCTCCATGATACTATCGTAGTAAATTTATATATCATGATGGTATCAGGAGGATTAAGAGAAGGACTAGAAGAGGCTCTCCACGACACTATCTCGGATATTTATGTACCACAAGATCGTATCACGGAGGATCGAGAGTGTCTCGTTGAAGGACTAAGACGATTTCCACGAAAGGCGAGCGATCCTTTCCACGATACCATCACATTATATGTATATAAGATGATGGTATCATAGAGTTTTTTTTTTTTTTTTTAAAAAGAAAAGTGTCTTTTGAATAAATGAACATGATACCATCTCAGTATATTCATATACCATGTTGGTATCATAATTTTGGGGGCATTTCGGGTGAATAGTTTTAGGGGCATGAAAGTAAGCGGATACTTATTTTATTTTTCGGGGGATAGCGACGTTGTTTCCCCCCAAATTTTAAACGGATTGACCTTCATATGTTCGGTGTTTAAGTTTTGCCTCTCATATCCATGGCCTTGAATTTTTCCTCTTGCTGCTTGTTTAATTAAAATATTCTGATATGTCTTGGTCGGCAAAAGTTATGTCACATTTTATCTATGGAAACTGAACTTTTGTCTCGCTCGGCACAAGTTCTATAGGAATTAAGTTATGCAGCATAAGTTGTTTAGTATTTTTCTGATTAAGTTGATTATTGAAAGTTTTGCCATTTCGGCATAATTTGTGTTGATGTGATGATACATATGCCGAAGCTAAACCCTAATTATGCCGAGCGAAATCTAAACTTATGTTTTTTTTCCAGATATATTGAATGTTGAAAGTTTTGTCTTGTCCAACATAACATGTGAGATGTTATGATACATATGTCAAGCTAAACGCTAACTAAGCCGGCCGAAATTTAGTTTGCCGTGCCAAAAATACTGAAGGACAAATGTTAAAGACATCAAATTTGAGGGACAAAAATTAAAGATCACCCCAAAAGGAGGGCATTTGTGCGAGACTGTCGAACTAAAGAAGAAGACATGCTTCGGCAATGGAGTGCCATTTGTCAAAGCCATAAACTAGCCCATATTGGTATTTTCTTAAGTCACACTAAAAAAGTAGAAAAATTTTCCCTCCAACAATTTAAACTAATGACGACTATTTAACTACTCCCAAGGTAGAGATAAGATTTGCGTACATTCGACTCTTTCCAGAGCCCACTATGTGAGATTTTACTGGGTATGTTGTTATTGTTGTATTGTTTAATAATTTTCATATTTAAATACATTTCCTGTGAGCTCAATATGATGAAACATATAATAATTCATTCATATATTTCACTCTTATATTCCGTTATTGTTTAAAAAATAAATCTACATCTTTAGGTCGGAAGAAGCGTAAGGATCATCTTTCCTGGAGAAAGAGATGCTCTTCCAAAGTTGTGATTTATATATGTCCTTGACTTATGATTTTAAAAATTACTCGAGAAGTCAACAAAAAGATTTGATTTTGACTTTATTGCTATTGTTATGACTTGTGAGTTGTGACGTTGTCCGATCCTCTATTAGCAATGAAATATACTCCATGTCCTCTTTTAACCTAAATGGAAACGTGAATCTGAATCAGTGGCGGAGCCATAGTCCGGCAAGGGTGTTCAACCGAACACCCTTAGCCAAAAAATTATACCGTGTAGACATGTTATTTATTACGTATTACAGAAATATATTACATATTGAACACCCTTAATATATAGATTATATGAATTCAAACACCCTTGACAGAATTCCTAGCTCCACCACTGATCTGAATATATCTTACAAATTTTAGATAGATATAAAACGTCCATAATAAATGCTTTCATTGTCAGATTTTTATTCAACACACTTCCGTAGTAGTGTCCAAGTAGATATTGCTATTTTCTCCATCATCCATGGTACTGTTATTTGATTAGAACGTCAAACCTTTTATTTTTCTTGAAATTATTTCGATGTTTAATTCTACCTACATCAACAGATTTAAAATAATGAACTGAAAATTGGCATCATTTGTCACTCAAGAAAAATTGGTAAATGATTTATACGTATGAGATGGTCAACAAATGTGGGTTCAATTTTCACTGCTTATTCCAAAATTCCTAAAAATATATGTAATACATTACGGTACCCCTTACATACTTGCACGCACTAATATATCGACAATTATCAAAAATAAGAAAGCAAAGACAATTAATATGCCCCTTCTTTTAACTCTTTCATCATTCGAGCGTTTTTCCTATCAACGGATAAACTTTAGAGGCCTCATCATGACATTATCTTCATGATCTAAAATCTGTAATTAAGAAAGAAAAACAAGAGATGAAATCATTAGATAAGAAATATAATCAATATTTGTTGCTGAAAAGTGGATATGAACAATAGAAAATTAAATGACTATTAAAGGTAGTGGTGGGATGGATAAAATCCCTCCATCCTTTACTAGAAGTCTCGGGATCGAGCCCTGTGTATGAAAAAAAATCTTAGTCGGAATTTCCCTCCTTTAATGGCTCTTATGTGACGTGAATCCGTATCAATCAGGGTACCAATACGAAACACAGAGTGAAACAAAAAAGAACATAAGAAAAAGGAAATTTTGGTGTGTGAAACACTGCAAAGTTGAGGAAACGAAAAACTTACATGGCAGTGGTAAACATAGCCAGGCTCTGCTGTTGCATCAAAGGGATATGATGCATTTGAATGGATGTAAGAAAATTTCACAAGTATTTTTGTAACATGTCCAGGCATCATTTTGTACACATTTTTCCACCCTTTCTCATGGAGGGGCACTTCTGTCATTTTCCCATGTGAATACTTGCTAATTTTGCACTTGATTGCATCATTCAATTTCAACATACAATCCTTGAATTCATCTTCATTGACCAACTCTCTTTGTTCCAACACAACAAATAGACCTAGATGAATGTGCAATGGGTGATTGTCCTCAGTTAGATTGATGATGTTCCAAATCTCACTGGTCCCGACCCTTGGTGTCTCGGTCACGGGCGCCTCGAACGACTTTCCGTTGATGTATAGGTGCGTAGGCTCGTCGATGTTGCTAGCGTACTCGTAAAAAGCTATGTACCTTGTGTTCGAAGCCTTTGATATGTCTGGAGATGGATATTTCATCAATTTATGTGGAATGCGCCCTAAGTGAAGCTCACGCTGCGGGTTGATAACAAACTTCATGACCTTACTATTAGCTTCATTGACTGGATCACCAGACGGATAAGGGTAGGGTGCATCATTGGCTAAGATCGCTGAGTTTGACTTTGACTTTGAAAAATCAACAATTATATCAGCTATTTCCGATGGAGCTAATAGAAGGTCATGGAGCTCCACTGGTCTTTCATGGTACGCTGAATCAGATGCCACATGAATAAATGTCATATTATTTGTGAAGAAAAACTTAAAGAACCTCGCATTGCTCGCATTGATGATCCTAAAACGATACTTCCTTCGTTTCACCTTCATGTAAGGCCACGCTTTCCCATTGACTATGATGGCATCACCGAAATATTCAGGTTGCCACTGAGGATGTATAGAAGGATTGTTTCCCGTAGAATTCATGTAAATCTTACCGTCTAAACGAAAACTGCGATCGACAACAACCAACGGAAGATCATATTCTTCACCGTATAACAATCCCAATGGCCCCTCAACGCTCGGTTGTCGAATAACATAGGCACCCATTAGACCAGCTAATATATTGATCCTAGTCAACCCCATTGCGTGATCATGGTAATACATAGTTCCAGGATGTTGCAAATTGTGATAGTGGTACTTTTTATTTGTCCATTTTGGCCCATGTTCTTTGAATCCTCTAGTGAACCATGCTTCAGAGTGTCCATCACTTTGTGGTTTATCAATTCCACCATGGAGGTGCACTACAGTAGGAATGCCCTTTTTGGAAATAGGTGTAGCAGTTGGAATTGTTGGGTCCCATGGAAGTATGTGTTTTGAAGGGAGGTAATTTTTCCACGTAATATAAGAGTCAACGCCATGAAGGGCTTCGATTGTAGGACCAGGGACTGTTGCTGTGTGCCGCGATGTACCATATGCAAACACTGGAGTTGCAGGAAGGCCCTTGTGGAATTTCTGCATAAAGCAAAAGCGGGTTATATTAAGGAAAGGTTGAATAAATAAAAAAGGAGTTTAAATTCAACACACAATGGTATAAAAATATTACAAAAATCAGATTACTTGTCAAATAATTCTATATATCTTTATTATAAGCGCTAATTTATGGCTAGAAAATAATGATAACTAGCTTACTATGCGAGAAACGAATTCAAATTTGAACTTTATAAGTGCAGATTCCAAAATCATATCATGTCTATGTTACTGAGTTCAAAATCTATTACTTGAACTAATTGATTGAATTTTTTCAAACAGATAATGTCTAAGATAAAATTACTGATCAATTCGGATAAATTCACTGATTATTGGTTCGCGTCTGTATTATACAGGTTAAACTACACCAATAATATAAAAAATCTTTGTATTATCGGTAATACGTGGGGAAGGGCCCTCCACTACTTCTTCATTCAGGGGAGAAGGGGAGACTGGTAACTTAAATTCTATATAACAAAGCAAAATAACGAAGCTTTGTGGGGAAAAAGTTACTATTATGGCCAAACTCATCGACAGGACATGGTCGTAAAACCTTTTCGAAGCACCTAAAAGTGACATTGTTCCATTTAAACACTTCGAGGTGGGTTATTCCTATTCCACTTGACACTTTTTGTTAACCGTTATCGAAAGAAAAGCCAACACCAAAGTGGGCGCCACCTCATTGCACATCCAACTATCCCAAAAGCTCCCATTTTTTTCGGTCAAAAACTCCACGAATTTACAAATTAGTGAATTTACAATTAAAATGAGTTGGATAATTTAATTGAGTTGGCACAATTTAAATGGTCGGCACAATTTAATTGGCCACTTAATCCACGTACGAGACGACGGCGGTGTTGGTTTTATTTCCGATAATGGTGCAAAAAGTGTCTTGAATAGGAATGGGCCACGTGAAGTGTCTAAATGGACAAGCGCCACTTTTAAAATGAAAAAGTGGACGACCACAAGTGTTTGTCGATGGGTTTGGCCTACTATTATTAGTCTGCCCAACAATTGAAAAGTAGCGTAAGAGAATTGGATACTTCTAGTAATTTTGTAATAATACTTTATGAGAAAAAAACATTTTCTGCATTCTCTAGTACGTTACATTTAATTCCAAAGTAATGATTAAGTTAAGTGGTGTTAGTGGACATGATCTGGCCTTTGGACATCAAGAACACCAAAGAACTTGTTAACCAATCCTAAGGTTGGTAAATAACTTTTTTCACATTGGCGGAATAAACATTGCTACAAATTTAATATTATTAAAATCCTTAAATGGAACACTTAGGTGTCTAATTTTCAATGGTTATACAACAGATGTCTAGCTGGCCACTTACCATCCAAAGTTAGTTTAGTCTGGAGACTTGTGAGCAAACAATAAATTTCAATGTTTCCACTATCAGTTTAACAATTAACGGAAATAAATTTCATTATTTCCTCTATGATTTTCCTGTTTATAGGAACTATGGCTGTGTTTCAATTATTGTTAATTTACTCATAATTCAAATTGCTAAAATCACAAACTATGAACCTCGTGAACCACTAGAGGTTTGTGAGTGAAAAAGTTAAGTGGCACATAGAAAGCTGAAGAAAACCGTGAGGATGAAAAAGGGGAAAGGGGAAAAAGAGAGCATACTCACTGACACACACACAAACACGTATTTGTCATTTTTAACTAGAAGTACCGCATTCGAATTTTGGAATGGAGTCGTCTTTGATAGAGAACGTTTTATTTTCATAATTCTCGATATTGAGACTCTCTGACGCATATTCGAAGTTGTTAGACCTCAAAATGGATACCATCACTTTATGCAATAGTGCTTAATTGAACGCCACCAATATAAATATATATATATATATATATATATATATATATATATATATATATATATATATATATATATATATAGAAAGGACTTGACACATAATAAAATACTCTCACAACTTATAATTCTAGAAATTAGGAATTAGCGAGGAACGAAGTCATACAACTGGACAATAAAATCAGTAGCTAATTCTATATTTAGCGATAAATTATCAAAAAAATTATGTTAAGTATGAATTAATTAACTATGAAATTCATAACTAATTACGTGTTAAAAAGAAGAAGTAGTAATTACTTACCCATTTCTTGTGGTACATGCCAATCTTGAAAGACTTAGGGACATGAACACCATTGATAACATCATAACCTTTAATTCTTGGCACGTCTGGGAGTTTGTCAACAAACATTCTTAAGTTTGAAGGGCTTATAAGTTTATCAGACTTTGCCATTGTTGAAGCCATGAAAACTCCTAAGAAATTTAAGCATGCCAAAAATAACATTTTCCCCATCATTTCTTTGATTTTTGAGGAACAAAGTCACCAACAAAAAAGAAACCTTTTCTCCTTCTTGAAGTTTTAGACGGAGGAAGAGGGAGGGGTTGTGTTTTGAATTGTGGGGGTGATAGATAAGGAAGAAAGAATGAAGTATGTGTGTGTAGAATATAAAGGGACAAAAGTTGGGTTTGAGTTCACAAGAAGATCTATTATAAGTATTTATATTGAAAGGCGAGGATTTTTATACTCGGGTGGTAAACCTTTTTTTTTTTTTTTTTTTTTTTTTTTTTTAGTGAGAGGAGAAGAGAAAATAGACACATTTTGGACATATATTAATTGTTTAATGGTAAGAATTTCAGTTAAGGTACCTAAATAAATAAAAAAATTGTTTCAACGTTCTTCGTATGGACAATTGGACACACATCTGTTATGTTTTGAGTGGGTTCAAAAAAGTTTCCTTAAATATATTTTTGAGCAGTTTTGATCCTTTAAGCTCGTAAGAAATGAGTACTTTTTAGCTCAGTCAAATATTTAGCAAATTGTCTATTAGATTTGACGGAAGATGCGAATTTGGTTTTACGGAAAACTCACAGTTTGAGGTACAACTTTTGTAATTTCTACATTTGCAATCTATTTCTAGAGTTTGGTGCAACATTTTAAGATGCAACTTTATTGTTTTTATCTATTTTTATGCATGCTGCATTTTTTTGTGTTATAATTTTTAAGATTTGATGAGATTTTCCTGATGTTTCCCATCAATAATTTTTTTGGAATTTTTCTAAATCTTATACATATAATGTATTAAATTATTTGACAGAAATTAAAAGTGATCATTCTTGATAAAAAAAAAATTATTGTTTCCTATTCGTAAATACCAGATCAAGACGCTTAATCCGTATTTGTGCATTGTGAGGGACCCATTCGTTGAAAGCGCTCCCTACCAAGGATTTTTCCATATTAAGGTCTCGAACTCGAGATCTCCTATTAAGGGAGGACCCCCATTATTCGCGCCGCATCCTTGACGATCTTAAATGATCGAAGTTGCAAAAAAATAAAAAATATATTTAAAAGATTAATCCCTTTTAACATTTTCTCGAGGGTGAGAGTTTGAACGTGAAATAGGGTGGGCTTCGATGTCTCCGAAAAGTTGAGGTTATAAAGAGTTTGTAGACTTTTAAGGCTACTAGGAATGACCATTCGTGATACTCTCGTTAATTGACAAATTTGTCTGCTTCTTTGATATTTTTGTTCTATCTTCGTTTACTATGAAATTGAAATGATGATCTGTTAGACAAGGCCACTGTTTTGTTTTTGGTCTTATTTGTTTACCATGCACTAGAAACTGGATTGCATTATATATATAGAGAGAGAAAAAAAACTCACAAGATTCTCCATGTATCTTAAGACTTGAGTGTCTTGTAATATTTTCTTGATTCAATTAGATGTTGCCTTAATCTGATTTGATTATAAAGATATAGGATAATAATTTCTAAATAAAATATGGCATTATTTAATCACGTGTTTAGTTGGACTCTTGTTCTGATATAAGCAATTTCGGGTTTAATTATTCTACATTCAGTATTGAATGACAATCTCGTTCAATATTAAATAACAATTCCGAGATAGCTAATTTAAAACAGTCAAATCACAAAAGTATCTGCTCAAAGCTCTTCTCTTGAAATCCTTTAAAGAGATAAAGGTTAAAATTGAAATAAAAGTTTATCAAAATTTATCTATTGTGAAAAGTGATTCTTTTAGAGTTAGTCGAGGAGCGGCCTACCTGACCAGAACACCACTGTACAAAAGAAATGATGCTTTTTTAGAGAAAGAGTAAGCCTTTTCTAATATCCTTTCAGGTATATAATTGTGTTCTTGCCTTTTCGGTGAATTGTTCATTCGGAAATCTATATTGATCGCACTTTTCAAAAATATTGATCTGAACTCCGTTGTTATAAAAAAATAAAAATAAAAGGACATGTACTATACTCAAAGGTAGATAATTAACAGTGTTACTAATAACTTTTTATGTGAAAGGTACTCTTCTATGGTCGAAAATAAATCAATAATATATAAACTCCAGATTTCTACACTAAGAAGACTTTGGAGTCAACCAAATATCACTGTGGAAAACTTGGTAGATGGCTTGTCAATTTTTTCCCCTTCTGTCAGTTTAACGTTAACGTAAATAAATAAAACAGCCAAATCACAAAAGTATCATTCTCAAAGCTCTTTCTCTGGAAATTAAATCCTTTTAAGAGATCAAGGTTAAATTGAAAATAAAATTTTATCTAAATTATCAATTGTAAATTTAATTAGATATTTTATATTATATTTGCTAAACAAACTCATTATTATTTAATTTCAATATCATAACACCACATTATAATCTCGATATTACTTATTTTTAAACTAAACAACACTCATTGCCAAAGTTTGGCTTTAATCCAAATGAAATATGAAAGTAAGTATGATTTGCCATCGGGCATATCTTAGCAGAAAAGGCTAATATTTCTCTTTAAAAAATAAAAATAAAAGAACACCTCACTTTAGCATCAAACTTTGCTTTCCCTTAGCAAAGAGGGAACCTTTTTTATGCATTTTTAGTAACACAAAAAAGGAATAAGAATTTCCATGCATGGCATAAAAGTAACGGCGGCTAATTTTAAGGATAAAAAACTCAAATAGGATACACAAATTTAAAGAACTTCATTCTTTTTAGTTGGCCTTATATAAAGCACAAGGGTAGTCACGTAAATAACCACTCTTACGTACGAGTAAATATCACACTGAAGTTGTCTAAAATCAAATTATGCTCAAATTATTTATATTGGTTTTTTCCTTTTTGTAGTAGACGTTTGGACAATATTTAATTAAAGTTAAAACAAAAAGCTAGAATATTTGAGGTTAAAACTGGAAAAAAAAAATCAAAAGTAAATACTATATTAAGATGACCTTCACGCAGTATTGCTCTATCAGACTTTTGAAAAAATTTCATTGTTGACTCTGATACGAGTTTAATTGGGTCATGTCTCAATTCTAATATGACCCATTGTATCCTCTCGAACTACCTACTGATCATCTTCTAACCATTACAGACACTGAATGTATGATTTCGTAATGTACCAATATTCATATTGCTAAAAGATAATATATATATATCTAATAAATAATTGAAGTATGCAAGTTCAATTCCGACATAACTGTTACCCCACACTCGACTCCTTTTTGAACGATAGATCTTGTGTACTCGTTCTGTCTCAATTTATGTAATATACTTTTCTTTTCAATTTATTCTAAAAAAGAATTTCATACTTCACTCTTTAGAAATAATCCAACTTAAAACTTCTTATTTTACCCTTAACGAAATGAATTCTATCTATATTTATGACTTATTTTAGATCATCTCATAGCTCTATATCGATCAAATGGGTCATGTAAATCGGAACAAAGGAGTAACTTTTTTCTTTTCTTAAGTAGGATAGCAGGTTTTCCATTGAAATTTATGATTACAGATAGGAATCCAAGTGAAAGAGTTTAATCATTGTCAATAGGATGATGAGAAAGACAAGCAAAAAGATAAAAATGATGCGCACTTTGAAAATTAGGACAAAGACTGAGAGAGCTGTTTCTCTGAGAAAGTAATACTACTACTCTGCTCGGTCTTAGCTTGAGTTTTTTGTATTCTTATGAATATATGGTTGGAAAAAATAGAATGTGGGGTTCTCCCTTATTTATTGCTTCTATCTTCTAGTGGTTAGAAAGTCCTAAGCACCACAATTAGGATATAAATTCCTCCATAAAAAAGAAGAAAGTCCTAAGCACCACAATTAGGATATAAATTCCTCCGTAAAAAGAAGAATTAATTCTATGTTCCTATTTTGTGGACTTCAAATCTTAACAATAGATAGATAATATTACATTATATATCTATCTATAAACAAAAAGAAAAAACGAAAATCAAGAAAAAAAAAACTGAGAAAATTCTTCATTCCTGGGAAGAGGAAGAAGCAGATAGGACAAAGGCCTTCTCTTTCCGTCCGCTCTTCCCAAAGTGAGCGCATTGCATGTAGAGATCCGTAGGGGTTTATAGTTTAATTGGTTAAAACGTACCACTCATAACGGTGATATTGTAGGTTCGAGCCCTATTAAGCCTACCAACCCCTTCTCTTCACTTGATACAAGGCAGTCGAAGTACCCGCCACCCTGCAGATCTTAATCTAGCGACGGGAACCACATTGTTGTCGCGCTCTTCGGCACGCCTTTCTATGCTTATCACTCACCTACGCTCTTGCGAAGATGCCCCTCTTCGGCAATACGTGTAATACGCGCATGTACCGAGCCATAACTCGGCCTCAATTATCATTACTAGAAAATTGTCAATTTTCGATAGATATATCCGATGATATGCATTAGAATTTGCAGTCAGAAAACCTTACTGACAAGTCAAATTCCGACGAGACATCTATCGAGAATTAACGCTCTTGTTGTGAAACGTTAAAAGAGTGTATAGGAATAACCGAAAAAACTTACTATTAAGGGACCAAAATTACATATATATTTCATCTCACTGAAGGTTAAATGTACTTAATTAGATATCACAAGAACTAAAATTAGAATATATCATTAATTATTTAAATGATTCAAAAATATTATAATCCAGATATACTTATCATAAATACATAATGTTGAAATGATAGTATTTAGTTGTTGCAAACATTAACTCACAAGTTACAAGTGTTATAGGACCAAAACAAGTTACAAGTGGTATCAATAGACAATATATATACTCAAATTTCTTGCAACTAGATCTGCTCCAATAGGATGGGGTCGTTACTCCCTTAACTAGGGGCTTCGACTTTTAGTCATGGGTATAGAAAAATAATTGGTAGGAAGTGCTTCCCCTGAGTGAGCCCCACGCGACGCAAATTCGGAATAGTTGGACTCCAAGGTGGGTACCAGACATCGGATGAGAAATCAAAAAAAAAAAAAAAAAAAAAAAAAAATTCAACTAGTCTGAACACGATAATGAATGACCATGAGGTACATCATTTATTCCATGGATACAAAATTTAGGTGACTCAACAAACTATGTTCCCTTTTGCTTCTACAAACTTAATTCTCCACCGCCTAAAAATTAGAATAGTATTACATTCTTGAAAGTGAAATGACAAATATGAAAAGTGAACCTAAAAGTCATAATACCAAATTGTGTGCGATGTGAATAAAAGTTGCGTATACATGCATAAAGAGATATTAGTTTAGTAGGAGGTATTTATAGGGGCGGATTTTAAATTTAAAGTTTATGAATTTTAAATTCTAACTCTTTTAAGTTACTGAGTTTCTAATTAATGATGTGTACATATTAAACAATATTTTTAAGCTAAATACGAAGTTTGGACCAAATGCATTGGATTCCGCCAAATCCATTTGTTTTACTCTACATCTGACTCTGGGTACTTGGAGCTATATCAAGTGTATGGATTATGATAAAGGGTGGTGTGGTGGCCAATTTATGCACAACTCGTTAATTCACTTGGTACATGTAAGATACTAAGTTCTGTGGAAACTATATATCTTCTATTCGATCTTGCCTTTGGATACATTGAGCTATATAATCAAGTATATGAATTTTTTATGATAATGGTGATGTCTGAATCAATTTGTGTATGACTTGTGTTGAGTAATTCACTTGGTACATGTTATGTATCACCAGCACAAGTTATACCACATCTATAGTCATCTATTATGTTTGTTATGAATCAATTAGATTTTGTATTTTTGACACATTATGCGAGTATAGATATTTCTTAAAAATCAAACCAAAACTATCCGAAAGAATTGTCTACCAGGTTTCACATGATATGACTTGACCTTTATTAGAAGTTATGTGGATCTTTTAGTTCCACATGTGTATTTTCAGCCAATTGAATGAGACCATTCTTTTGATTTAGAATTTCTTCATGCCTTTATTGCTTACTTTGAGTTTCTTTTTGTCCACAATCCACATATATCCTTTCTCCACTCCAAGCTAAAAACTAAAGACAAAAAGTTTGTCAAATCATTCAAGAAATATAGGCCCTCTCTTGTAGACATTTGTAGGAAATTCTAGCCCTTACAATAAAAAGATGTAACAATTCATGGAATAATTTGATGCTCTTAAAAATAAGGATGAGAAAAAGTAGAACTGAATCGTACTACTGAAGAGGAGAAAGACATACTATAAAAAAAATTGCCTTTTTTCTTTGTTTATAAGTCATGTGATTTTCAATCACATAAGGACCACTACTACTCGATGTTGTGCATAGCATAAAGGTTTTTCTGAAATCATTTGTAGTTTTTTTTTTTTTTTTTTCTTGAGAAAACACTATCTTTACCTTCAATATTTTGTTTGGGTTAGAAATAGCTATTGGGCCGGTTTCATAGTAATGTCTTAATTAGGAATTAGGTTACCAATATTTTGTCGTCCTCCTAATCTTTAGTGTATGAATACACCATTATGAATGTTGGAAAAATAAGTTTTCCCGTGTTAAAACGACGACTAGGGTTTACAAAGAAAGACTCTTTGCATCTTCCTAGAGAAGATTTTTATGTTATGGAAACATGGGATCCATCCGCTTCGTGAGGATTCCCGATGACTAGTGACACGCGTCATGATTCTTTTGCAGATCTGCTTCCACTAAAAAAAAAAAACCCATAAATCTCCTAAACTAATATATACCAACTTATTCAACGCACTACAAGAAAAAATATATCTGGCAACACAATTATTTTTGTTGCCGTAGATTGATTATTGTTGCAAAAAATACCTTTGGCAACAATTTTTTTTTTGTTGCATAGACTTTTCCCAACGGCTGTTATTGCAACAACGTGCAACAACTTTTTTTTTTGTTGCCAAAAGTACTTTTTGTAACAATAATCAATCCTATGACAACAAAATTAAATTCTTTGGCAACAAAAAAGTTCTTTGCCAACAATAAAACTAAGTTATTGCCAAATATTAAATTTTTTATTGTCATTTCTATTCTTTCTTGTGGTGACGGTTTGTTTTCATAAGACTTAGTGCTGTCCAGACTAACTTTGGCACATCTTGATTATCTAATAGGGTATTTGCACCAGCCCGTATTTAGTAACCTTGCCCATTTAGAATGTTAGCCTGATAAAAAGAAATTACCTAATATTTATTTTTTGTTTTTTCGGAATAGAGTTCATGATCTTTACTCTCATACAGGGGCGAATTTATGTATAAAATATGGGTCACGTGAATCCATGATCACCCGTCTATACTCGGTTTAATATATATATATATATATAATCCTTATAATATAACTAATATTAACGGAAGGAGTACATGATTAAATAAGATCAAGTGGAGCATTGGTTATGTGTTGGGGTTTAATCTCGTAAGGTTGCGGGATTGAACCCTACTAAATGCATTTTTGCTATTTTTTTTTTGAAAAAATTCTAAGCAGCCTTAACGTTAATGGTGAACACATCCTCTCATACCACTCGTATTTATTCATTCAAAATTGGTATCTACTTTGTTAACTTGATACATGAATATTTTCTTGAGGTGAGACCTTTTCATATCTTGACTCAAGACTTGGATTACGTACATGCATGGATGAGCCAATTGTTGGGCTATTTTAGTCGGTTAATTTATAATATGGTGTGATATTGTTTGCGTCGAACTTAAGTTGCATGATCTTTAAAAAAAATCACACCATTAAGAACATTAATACATTTTATATGTAACATTTTTTTATTAATCTTTAGCACTATTTCTTACTAGTAGTATTAGCACTATTTTTTGTAGTTTCTTGTTCTTCGATTTATGTTACCAACTGCGTTTTTTGTGCTTCGGTCATCGCATTATTTCGTTGTCGTTACTGTTCTCTTTTTTGAATGTTATGTATTGCTTTCCATATTAGTTGTCATGTCTCCTTCATTTCCGTATTATCTTTTTCATGCTGCTTTGAAATGTTTTACTTGAGCCAAGGGTCTACGAGAAACAACCTCTCTATCTCTACGAGCTAAGGGTAAGGTCTGCGTCCACTCTACCCTCCCCAGACCCCACCTATGAAATTACACTAGATATATTGTCGTTGAATACTACTAATATTATTCATCAATATTGAATTTTATTGACAATAATTCATGACAGTATTCTAATTAGCCCACTTGCTTTGAGGTTATTAATTTCAATCAGAAATCATGCCAAATTTTGAGTAGCTGAGGATTATACAAGTGAGTTAAAAGTGGAAGGAATCAGAAATACATTAATACATTGTGGATTTCCAAGGTGTTAACCACTTGGCCTATATAAATTCTTCACCAACTACCTGACTCTTGTAGTCCTTTTTGCACTTACCAGCCAAAAAAATCCCTTTCTTTTACAGAAAATATCATTCCCGTTTTGATGTTAGGTTGAAAATTGCCTACCATAACAAAAATGAAGATGATGTAAATGGATTGTACACATATATACACTTTATGTTTTAAGTTCAACACACTGACTGACTGTGTTAAAAATACTTGCACAATCAAATAATTTATAAGGTTATTACAGATAAACATCTATGATACTATTAATTGATAACTTAATAGAAGAAGTGACTAACATGCTATAACTGATAAAATTACATTCACTTCTTATGGATTCATTGAAAATGATTCTGATCTACTTCATGGCCTATTAGAAGTAGAAGCCGCTCTCTTCAAAGACAGAAAAAAGTTGTAGTCAGTTTTAAAATGATCGAGTAGCATTGCTTCTTCGGCTCGAATCGAGGAATCCCTTAAATATGATACAAAAGTGCACATTGTGAAACCTTTTACAATCATTGTATATGACTTGAAAATTCAGATGGGTCAGATCCAAACATGGATCAAAGTCTCTGGGCCTCGAGAGTATGTTGTAGGGGGGGAAATTGGTCCTACTGGGAGTCTGGGATAATATAATTTCAACCATCATATGAGGGTTGGGTCAATGGTGTATGGATCCATTAATTTCTCAGGTAATGGGCTGTACCCTTAAGTGGGTTGGGCTAGAGCTTTGAATTTGACTATGCTCTACCCTTAGTTAAGGAAACAGTTGGAGCATAAGGGGTAAGGCCCAATTGTTACAATTAGGGAGTAAGGCCCAATTTGTTTCCATTTAATTGAAGTTTGAATCTTCATAATTCGTATGTCAACTTCTTATTTGAATCTTCATAATTCGTATGTCAACTTCTTAAGTGCATTTGTCTCCATCGCAATCACTCGTTAACTCTTAAATAATCTGAAGCATTCAATTTTTTATTTTTCATAACTGTAATGTTCAGGCCAGCTTGCGCATCCGAAGCATTCAAATTTTACAGTATTAAAATCATTGAAACATTGCTTAAAGTTAATGCAAATATAACATTTTATTTATTACAATTTCCGAGCACCACGACCTCTACCGATCACTAGCAACAACCTTTACCATCAGCTTTCACCAATCACAGCCGTTAACCATCACCAACCACCCCTATCACCAATTTTCACGGTACCATCATACCATTATCAACCATTCCTACCATCAGCTTTCACCACACAATCACAATTGTCAACCAAACCATCGACACAATCACAATCGTCAACCCTCACTACCAAACCATCACAACCAACAGTGCCACTATTTATTTATGAGATATATTTTTACCAAAATCATGATATTCATAGTGAATACTGCAAAAAATATACAAGTATTTAGTGAGATAATCGAAGTGGTAAAGAATTGATCATAGAACTAGTTACATTAAAGAAGAGGTCCGGGTGGCGGGGGGGGATGGGGGATACCAAAATGATCAACCCACTTATTGGAAAGTGTACCTGTACAGTGTGTCCTACTTTCACTACCAGTAAAATTAACTTTATTACAAGATACAAATACACACTCCCTAGCATTTCTATAACTTTTGGTGGTCCATTAGGTGACATAACTTCACAGCAACCAGGTGATTTGAGCGTGCCCATCCACCCAACAACCATTCCCCATATTTATATTTGCAGTAAAGTACACCAAAAGATACTGTGTCAAACACAAACCAAATT
Organism: Lycium ferocissimum; assembly: GCF_029784015.1. Classification (NCBI taxonomy): domain Eukaryota; kingdom Viridiplantae; phylum Streptophyta; class Magnoliopsida; order Solanales; family Solanaceae; genus Lycium; species Lycium ferocissimum. Next base: position 22,348,723 of record NC_081349.1, read on the forward strand.
CTTAAACTACCTTTGCATTGCCCAACGTCACACCTTGTCTGTTCAAATTCCCATTTTAATACTCACCACCATGTCTAAGTTGACTATATAGTTCCTCAAACCCATAAAAAAAGACCTTGTAATAAGACAGTCTTCCAGTATTTTAATAACAACAGAGTCTATTTTCTAACGTTTAGTTCAAATTTTTTTCTTTGATACCGACTGATCATCCTCTATAACATCATGCTATAGCAACCAAAAAAAATTTGTTGTATATAGACAGAAGCGTGTCTTGCACGCCCAAATATAATCTCAAACTGACATTCTCAATTTCAACGAGAACGTGAATATATACCAAATATCTCAAAAAGACTCAAAACACAATAACAAGAACGTGATTTCCATGAGCCCTTAAACAACTCACATGCTACCCATATGTATCAAGTATGTAAACCAAATTCTTGTGAACCTTTGCATTGCCCAATGTCACTCATGACACACGTTGTCTTTCAAATTCCCATTTTAATACTCAACAACTCAACATCGTGCCTAAAAGTGGACTATATTGCTCAAAACCATAAAAACACAGACCTTATAATAAAACATATTCTTCCCCTATTTAATAAAAATACGAACTACTAATATAAAGAGAATTATACAACAAGATAGAATTGTAGTAGTAGCAAAGAAAATACAAATAAACATCATAAAGATTTGAAGACCTAAAACACTCCTCATCCCACAAACCATATTACTTCAATTCCCACATTACAAAATACTCTAAAAACGACTTCATTCATCAGTCACATAACGGAACAACTACTAGGATTCTCATCAATAAACATATGAGAATTTGTGGCAGATTGATCAGCAGCAGCAGCACCAGAATTGTAATAATAAGGATCAACATATGAAGTGTATGGAACTTGACCACCATAATTATTACTATTGTTATAGTAATAACCAATAGCTGGAGGAATGAAAGGCGACCTATTGTAAGCAATCTGAGGTGGTGGTTGTTGTTGCATAGCATGGCGGTTTTGAAAATTCATTAGCATTGGCGAAGGATTATACTGTTGTTGTTGCGCCCCACCATTGTTCATGTTCATTAGCATTGAAGCAGAGGGATTATGACCACCTGGTATAACATTATTTGGATGAACTTGAAATCCTCCACCACCATTGTTATTAGTAGTAATCCCATTCCCATTATTGTTATTCCCATGAAAACCAGCAAGATTCATCATTGCATTTATGTCATTTCCTCCCATTCCCCTTTTCGCAGCCTCACCAAGATTGACATTGTTCATGTTCATTTTCATAGCAGCCATTGTTCTTGGGTCAATGTTGGGACCTCCAGGATTCGCCTTCATTGGCATATTCTGGATAGGGCCTGTTTTCTTCCCAGTGCCCGCATTATTCGCATTGGCGACATTGTTGTTGTTGTTTACTTTACCATTGACCATAGCTGCTGCCATAGCTTTCTTCTCGTTATTATTTGCTTCTACTTGTCTCATTAGAGCCATCTGTCTTTCTTGATCTTGCCTCACAAACCTCATCTCTTCCTCAGGGTAACCATCGTCCTCATCCTCCTCGTCGAGATAATCGAGTTCCTCCGGCACAAGGTTGAACTTTTGCTGGTTCTTGAGTATACCAACTTGCTGCTTTTGATTTTTGTTGTTCTTGTTGTTATCTTTGATGCAGTTGGGGTTTTGTTTCGGAATTTGATGATTAGTATTCTGAGACCAAAGCTCAGCATGCTTACCAGCCTTGATTAATTTTTTAATTAAAGTTGCAGAATCCACACTACCAGAAACAGTCACTTTTTGCTGCTCAGAGTCTATTGTTACTTGATAAACACCTATGACATCAAAAGGACAAAATCAAACGCGAGAAACATTTACAACCAGCAATTAAATAAAACATAAAAAGGCACATAATGTAAATGCATCAAACATCATAAAGTTCTAGTCTTCCCATGACATGAGTGCTTAATGAAACAAGAATCACTTAATTAATTATTACAGCATCCCAAAAGGAAGGAAAATCTTTACATAAGCATGCTTAAAACTAATTAATACCCAAAACTCACTTAATGTAAATGCATTAAACATCATAAAGTTCTAGTCTTTTCATGACATGAATACACTTAATGAACCAAAAATCACTTCAATTAAATGACTAACTATTTGATCCCAAAAAGCAAGAAAAGTAGTTAGTGTACACCAGAGGAAAAATGAGAAAAGCTATAATCTTTAAATTCTCAAATTAGTGAAAAAAGTGTGACAAAAAACAAGCATTTTAAAATTTAATTAAACCCCAAAAGGCTAAGGAAAGTAAAAGTTCATTAAACATTATCAAGTTCTAGACTCTTTTCATAACTTGAATACTTAAAGAAACAAGAATCATCAATTACTTACTACTGTATCCCAAAATGTCATGAAAAGTAGTTAGTGAACATCATAAAGAACAGAAGACACATGCTCAAACTTTCAAGAATGGAACTGAGAAAAAGCTACAATCTTTACATAATCTCAAAATAGTGAATTAATGAAAAAAGACCAGCATGTTCAAAATTAATTAAACCCAAAAAGGCTAAGGAAAGTAAAAAAATTCATCAAACACCATCATGTTCTAGTCTTTTCATGACATGAATACATCATGAAACAAAAAGCACGCAATTAATTACTATTTCATCCCAAAAGGCAAGGAAAAGTAGATAATGAACACCAGAGAAAAAAACAGAACACACATGCTCAAACTTACAAGAATGGAACTGAGAAAAAGCTACAATCTTTACAACAATCTCAAAATAGTGAACAAACGTAATAATAAAATTGAGTGAAATGACAATTTATGACATGAGTCCTTAATGAAACAATAATCACTGAATTAATTACTATTTCATCCCAAAAGGAAAGGAAAAGTAGTAAGTGAACACCATAAAAAAAATAGAACACATGCTTAAACTTTCAAGAAATTGAGTAAAGCTACAAACTTTACACAATCTCAAAATAGTGCAAAAAGTAAAGATAAAAGTAAGCACCTTCAATTCTTTGAAGGAGTTTCTTCACTTTCTGCTTGCACCCATCACAATGTATGTTCACTCTGAGCACACAAGTCTAGAAAACAAGAAACTGGGCTTAAAAAACTATTAACAAAACAAAGGGTAAAAAGGAAAAAGTGAAACAAACAAGCACATAACTTTAGATAAAAACAGCAAAAACCAACTTTTCTTAACATATTGTTTCTTGAAAAAGAGAGAGGCCAAAATACCTGGATCTTGAGTAGCTTAAAGTCTTCATCTTTAGTCATTTCTCAAAGATTTTTCTTCTACAAAAGGAAATAGTAAAATATAAACACAAAGCTACAAATACATATATACTAGTACTAGTATAAAATAGGCAAAATGTGGGAGGGGTTTAACGTTAAACACTAGCAAAAATACAGCACCAAGATTTTTTCTTTTTCATTATTCTTCAGTTGAACTCAGAAAAAAAAAACACAAAGTAAAAAGAGCAAATGAGGGTGTCTCTTAAAAAGGAAAGACACATTTCTAAAAACAAAACAAATGCAAACACAAAAAGAAGAATGAAAAAAAAATTCAAGACTCTACTTACAGAGAAGCAGAGAAAAGGAGTAGTGTAGACTGAAGCAAAGCAGCAGTATAGTGTATTAGCTTTAATTCTGAATTGTGAAATGATGTGATTTAACGTTAAATACTGTGAAAAAGAAGAGAAAAATTTATTAGTATTATTGTTTTTTTTTTAATTATTTAAATGAAGAACAGTGACTTGACAGGCTGAGTTCTATCCCTGTCCTCTTTGTCACATGCTATATCTATTTACTTTATGATATATATACACACTTTCCCCAATACCTAAATTTTTTTGAATTCTTTTTTGTTTTTTTTGGAAACGAGTTTGTGTGTTTTTGAGTGTGTGCACAAAAAAAACGAGTTTGTGTGTTTTGAGTGTGTGCACAACGGCTCTTTGTATTTAAGTGTGTAAAATGCGAATGTTGCATAATTTTGCAAAAGTCCAAATTTCAGAGTTGTTCTTGTTGGCTCTTTTCCCTTACTTTCTGTTTCATGAAGGTACCTTGATTTTCTTTTAATTCGGTGTTTGATACTCGTTTTAGACACGATTAATATAAAACCGAGAAGCTATGAGGATAAACGTTCTCTAAGGACGACTCTATTTTAAGGAATCAAATGCGAGATATTTGATGAAGTATGGAGTTTTTTGTTTTCTTGTTAAGGTGCGATACCCGTTTTAGGGCGCAACTGTTATGAATTTGCTCGGAAGGACACATAGAGATAAAATGATTTCTACCAAAAGGGATTTTATTTTCAGGGTTCAAATCCAAAATTTCTATTAAAAAATGGAGCAATATTTAACTTTACCACAACTTTTGGTGACAAAAGGTGAGATGATTCATGTAAGTCAAACTGATGAATTTGTAATCTTATTGTTGATATTTCAATACACTTACTTAAGAGAAAATAAAAGCCACACATTGAAAGCGAATAAACACAATTAATTTAGATTCACGTCGATTAGATTCACATAATGGGTAAAACGTTTATTACTGTAAAAGTCGTGTAAGTAAATTTACTTTCAATAGTAGTAGGGTAGGCATGCCATTACTTATAGCCTGTTTGGATGAGCTTATAACTCATGACTTATAAACAAAAGCTATAAATTAAAAATTCTAACTTATGACTTTTGACTTATTTTTCTAATTTGCTTCAAGTATAAGTGCTTAAAACACCTCAAATAAGTCAATTCAAACAGACTAATCTGATAGTTATTTCTATTTGAATCCACCTCAAGACTTAACGTCCAAAGTGAATAAAAGTTTTAATATTTTGTTATTTTAATATTTAAAATACATTTTATATATTAAAATTTATTCCGTCTGCTCAGTATTGTTTTGTAAAATAAAAAGTAATTGTTCAGTGCTGTTATAAATTTATATCGAAACTTGTACTCTAGTTTATTAAAGAAAAATTTAATAATCAATTCAGTTAGTTCAATTCAATCGATTTTCAAAGATCCGTTAACGTTCAAAAAACATGAGAGCCAAAAGTGACAATATATTCTTGTATAAGTACACTTATGTTATTTTTTTTGAACGATAAAGTACACTTAGTTTATAAACACAGTAAAATGATATGATGTGATCAGAGATATGCTCAGTAAAGAGTAAAATCTTCGCAGAAAAATGTTGCATCACAAAATCCTGCAGGAAGGACACTGAAACGATGGATCGTCTTTTTTCTTCTGGTTAATGCAGAGTTCTAACATATTCTTTTCCTTTTTTATGACTTTTAGCATATTTATAAACACTTTATCCTGTTCACAAATGGAAATAAAAGAAATTGCTTTTGCTTAATCTGGTTTCATTCAGTAACACAATAGTCACCTGGTTATAACAAAACATAAGACGCATATTTAGGACTATTTTTTGGGCAAAGGTACAAATATATCATTAACTTTGAGCAGATTTATCCTTATTAAAAAGTGGTGCATATATATCACTGTCAATACACAAATAGCATAAACATATTCTTTTCGCTGCAGATTTTTTAAAGAAAAAATTGTATAGCTTATTTGTTAGTTAAAAAAATGTCATGCGACCTTAATTAGAAAACAAGCTAAATGATTTTTTTTTTTTCAAAGTATGTCAGCTAAAATGGTATATCTGCGTTATTTGTTTAACGGCAGGGGTATATAGACACCATTTTTAACGAGAAGTATATTTTTGCACTAAATCACAAAATTAAGGATATATTTACACATTTTCCCTTATTTTTTTCTAAGGAGATTGTATATTAATTTGAGACACACTTTTTTTTTTACTTCCCAATTTTTTTTCTCCAACGATATCTAATGCGCAGCATCTAACTCACGTGTTTTACACACAAAAAAAAAAAAAAAAAAAAAAGGGAATAAGACATCTCCTGGCATTTAGTACCATCAAGGGATGTATGTTAAGATGATTGAAACTTTTTCATTTTTAATCATATGTCTTGGATACGAGTTTCTTAAATGAAAAATTCTTAGCAAGTTTCATGGAGTAAGTTCCCGAGTTTCATGGAGTAAGTTCCCTTGCATCTGTTCTAACTCGGCTCGAATGACATGTGTCAGTCAGATCAAGAATTTTTTAAGTTTCAAAAGATAATTTATACTATATAACTAAAAACTACTCTTTATCTTCGTAGTAGGGTAAGACTCCATACACACCACGCTCTTCGGACTCCACTTGTCAAATTATATTGAATATATTTTTATTGTTTAATATGTAATTAAAAACTCCATCAAATATTAAAAAAGAATCTCCCTCCTAATCAATATGCACTTGATTTTTCATAATGCCAAATGAATGAGTAGTGAACATTATTAACCTATATGCAAACATTCTCAACTTCGAATGAATGTTTGTTCATTCTTCAATTATTGCATATACTATAATTATGAATTCCACTCAATTTCATTATCTCACTGCCACCACAATAACTTAAAGAAGCCAAAATTGCAGCTGTGTATTCTGTAGTAAAAGATAGTATTTGTTTCTTATTTTTCAAGATCAAATGTGTTTTGCAAAGACAAAGGCATATGTGGTGTTTAACATAATAAAGTAAGAAGTTGGGGTTGTCAGTGAAACATTTGTCTTGGCTTGAGAGAAAAAGGTTGAATTCCTTTTTGACCTCTATTTCCTCCTTCTCGTAACTTTAATCCATTTTGTTCTTTTGTTTCGTCAGAACAGTTTTTTGTTCAGTCCATCACGTGAAAATAAATGTGCTACAGTCTCACCAGTAAATATCTTCATTCAGTCACGTAACAAGTTCCTTTTTAAAAAAAATCAAATACGTTACTGTTTGGTCATAAAATACTTTAAAATGTTGAAGTTAGTGGGCGTTTGGACGTGAGAATTGTGAGAATTGTGAAAATTGGTTAAAAGTACTACTTATCTTGGTTTCAAGTTGAAAATGGTATTTACAAATTGAATAACATAAAGTGAGTTCTTAGTTGGATGTGCGTCAATAAGTTCCACAATAAAACTGAAAAGATAAAAAAGTTACGCAAAGATAAAGCAATACTCTTGATAGTTATTTTGTGGAAAATTGTGCGAGTATAGTCTAAATGGGACAATATCACACCATAGTTAGAATATTTTTGAGCTTTTTTAGTTCAATACATCATTGATATCAGAGTCAATGATTAAATAAGACGAGTATGGAGATAATAGAATTAGAATTATTGAATTTGGGGCTCGACTTAGTATCTTTGCTTGTCTACGGATCGCTTTCTTTATCTTTACTTGTAATTTTGGAGAGGCATACACAAAAAAAAAAAAGTTGATCGACTTTGATGACCATAAATATTTAGTTGATGCGAGTGTAGTTCCACCCCTAAAGCAAACATCAATCTTTTCATTTGGCTTTCACGTTCAATCACTTAATTACTTAAGATAGTTAATCTAGCTCCATATAAACTCGCAACTCACGAGGTATAGTTCATGTGGAACTTAGTTCTATCTAAATATTATTGGGTGTGCTGTGTTTTTATTGGTGTAAACTCTATTTTTAAAAATCTACATCATATTAAAGATTATACATGAGTTGTTTTAGCCCTATTATTATTCTTTTGTGCATTTTTTAAGCACAATAATTTTTTATTCAGATTACATTGGATGTCAAAATGACAGAACAAGCATGAAATTTTTACTTTATGAGACCAACTTTTAAGACAAAAAGTAGGAAGTATTATTCTCTTTTGTTGACCCTTTTTTGTTGGGGGTTGAGAAAAAAGAATCTTGAATAAAATAACAACTAACTCTATACTAGTAAGTATATATACAACAGTATGGTCTGTATGGTCAATAGAAATGACAGAAATGACTTTTATATAAAGTTATTATTATTACCCATACCTAGTACACTACTGTTACATTGTTTAAATGCATTTATGCCTTCTAAAAATAAGTAAAAAAATTCAAGTACTCATAGTTGACTGAGAGAAGAGAGCCCCAAAAAAGAAATTATCTTCTATAGACAATTGACTCAAAATAGTAGTGAAAATAAAGAAACTCCTGAAAGCAAAGTCCATACTTTAACCCTTTTTTTAGTGCAGGGTCCCAAACACACTTTTTAAATAATTTAACCATTCCTATACATAACTTTTAGGAAAAGATAACAAACTGTAGTATTTTGTTTGGAATAAGTTTAGAGTAATTTTTTAAAAATATTCTTTAATAATTTTACCTTCAAAAGTTTGTCAAAAATAAGTATTAAAATATTGAAAATTAAAGAATATTTAAAGGACCTGTTTGACCATAAAATTATTTATTTTTCAGAATAATTTTTTCCTTTATTTGAAAATCAGTTTTTAATCATAAAAATTTAAACCCAACTTAAAGTTGTATTTCAAATTTGAAAAAAAAGTTATTTAAGTCATTTTTCAACTTACTTTTCACCTTTGACGTTGTATTTAAGTACATTTTGAACATCATTCAAATATTCTTTGTAAAGTGTATAACCAAAAACAATTTCATGTTCCACACCAATAAAGTGAAAATATTTGGAGTCAATAGCCAAACGCCTAACTTTAACTACATCATTTATCCAAACATTCAACTTTCTATTACTTTTTCGATCAACTTAACATTGACAACATATTTTTTAATCTCAACTAATTCATATTCGAACGCCTAGTTAAATGATTAAAATTGCTTAGAAATATATTTGAGAGATTATTTATTATTCTACCATTTTTATTATTTTCTCTTTAAGTACTTTTACTAGTTACTACCATTTGGCATGGATGGTGTGCTTGGGAAGATGAGAGAAATAATGTGACTGACTTGTGAATAAAGCTACATTGGCCCTCTATCCAAAGAGTTTGTTTTTGTGTCTGTAAAGAGACTTTAAAACAAGACATTTTGGAGGCAGCAGCAGTGTAAGACATAAGACATAGCCTGCACGCAAATTCACAAATGAAAAAAGAGTTGGAAAAGAGAGAGAGTGCAGAGTTTACTGTTTTAATTTAGACTTTTGCTCCTTTCATATCAAATTATTTGTGGGGTTACTAAAAATAAATAATTAATTATTTTCCTATTTTACCTTTTCTAGAATTTTTTCATTAACTGTGATCAGAATTTTAAGAGGCGGGGAAGCGAAGTGAGAGAGCGAGGCGAGGAGAGGAGCTTCACGCAGCACGGGACGAGGCGTAATCTTCAAGACACGGGATGTAAGTCTCATGAATTTACGGGACGTAGATCTCATGTATCTTCACTTTTATAATTTTATTACTAAGAAATAAACAAAAGTAAAATTTTCATTAAGATTTTGCAAATAAATCACCAATTATATAAAAAGAGTTATTATAAATATTATTGGATAAAGGTAACAACATAAAAAATGAAAATAGGCCAAGATAATCTTTAAAATGAATCTTCATTTACTTCATAACCAATCCTCAGATCTATTAGTCCTTCCCGACCTCAACTAATATTTGCACTAACTTTTATTTATATATTCATAGAAGGAGAAAGGCAAAAAGTGTAAGAGCAATGACAAAAAATGAATAATGTTGCTTCAGGAAAATAGTGTTATGAAAGCTCTATCCTATCAATTTCATGCCTAATCATTTAAAAGAAACTACTTATGGCAATGTTATTTTCTATGAGAATTGTTTTTTTTAAAATATAATTTAGTAAAAATCACTGTAACATGATAACATAAAGTACAAATATCATTATCACAATAATAAAAATCATAATTTATAGAAAAAATACTTTTAAAATAAATAAAATTAAATTCAACGCGCGGGGCATGCGTCTTTACTCCCAGGGCATTCGCCTTTACGCCCGGGGCTTACGCTTTTGCGCCCGGGACTTACACCCCAAATTTGAGGGCGTACGCCCTATGGATCTAGGACTTTCATTTGCGTCCCGAAGTGTTTTTGGTAGGCCCAGTCCTTGACTCGCCCCAAAAACGCCTCTGAAAACACTGATCGAGATGACACATAAACAGGGTAAATATTTAATGAGAGAGATTATAATTTAGACATAAATAAGGGTAAAATTAGTCAAATACACCACCTAATTAACATTCCATAGCATGCAAAACAAAATACGACTAATAATTTGAGACGGAGGAATTAGAACACTAGGGTAATTTACTAGTTGATTAGGGTTAATGCAACTATTAATATATAAATTAGTTATGAGAAAATATATGTAGTATTCGTATTATTTTATGCAGGGATTAATTGTGCGGGGTTTAGTTATTCATGAAGTGTTAATTATTCATGTATTGGATATTCTACCTTCTACAACAACAACATACTCAGTGTAATCTCATTGGTGAGATCTGGGGAGGGTAAGAAACCTTACCCTATCCCTACAAGAAAACTCTTAATAATCATGGAATACATGAGAGATACAATACAGGGGTCATGCCTTAGGAAGGAAAGGGGCTAGCATCATAAGGTGGGTCTAGCAATGATGAATAACATCAAGGAGTCGTACAAGGATCATTAGCTTCGTAGAATGTCATGTCGTATTCGTAGCATGATTCGTGAAGACATCGTATCATAGGCTTTAGAATCTCTAGACTTAGGCTCATCATTGTCATTATCGTATTCATAACATATCTCTTATTCTTTTATCTCATAAGAAACTCTACATAACGTTGACTCATATTTTTCGGAATGTAAGAAAGTCATGGAGAGATAAGGGAAGTCATGTCATAAGAATCATGCCTTAGAAAGAAGGGACTAGCCTTACATACCTTATCGTCTCCTTAACTACTTAATGCTCATCCTTCCAAGCTTGTAAATCTACATTCAAGATGATTCGCGTTAAAAGTAAGTCATTGAAACGCTCATATGGTCAAACTAAATTAATAAATGAGCTAACGAAAATTGGGCAGCATTTCCTTTGTTCCAACAACTTCCTCCATATGTTAAACAACTCCCAAAATCACAATATCAACAATTCCATAATGAAAAGATTATATTTAAATTATACTCAATTCCATCCCAAAACTTATTTTCATAAACAATCCATAACAACAAATTCAATACAACCCCTTGTACTCTTGTATACAACACTTTCTCAACATCATTACTACCCCTCATAACAAGATTATACTCATAACATGCTAACAATTATAGCCCAAGTTAATTTACACTCAAAATATCATCAATATTCATATTTGAACTTTTTCCCATAACTCTTTCCACTTTTAAGACTTGTTAAACCTTCACATCTACTTAACACAAGAGATGAGATGAAGAACATACCTTGTATTTGAAGAATTTCAACTCACACAACTTGCTCCAATACTTAATCCCCACAACTCCAAGTGAAAGCAAGAGCACCCAACTTCCATAAATTAAACTAGGGTTTTCAAGGTTGATCTTCTCTTGATTTGATTTGAAATGATTTGGTGTGTTTATGGGTATTAAGGGGAGCTTACAGAGAAATTAGGGTTTGATTTTGGGTGAAAAATGAGGCCCAAGTTGTGGAAATGGGTATTTAAAAGTTGGTAAAAAAATTCCACCGCCTCAATTTCTGAAAATCTTTGGAATAGTACGTGTTACTGTTCATCACGTACTTCAAAGTACGTGATGAACAGTATCACGTACTTTGGGGGCAAAATTTTTTAAGTTTCTGGAAATTTTTGCAAAATACGCCAAAAGTACGGGCCGTATTTTCCTCCGTACTTCACAAAAATGCGATCTGTCAATTGCATTGGAAAGAAGACTCGCTGAACTTGAATTTACATAGCCTATGGATTCCGTAACTACTCATATTCTCGGAGATATGCCCCTCCCAAGTTGGATCAAAATTTTCATCCAAAATTCTGTCAAGTTTTTTTCCAAATTTTTAACGAACCTAATTTCTTCGATTCGCTTGATCCCGAAACCTTTAAATACTTGCCTAACACTTATTAAAAGTCTTCCTTGACCTTATAGGGGTATCGTAGCCTCTCTGAACTCACGTTAGTTTGCTTACGACAACGCGAAAATTCACGAGGTGTAACATGCAGGCAGGGCAGGCTTGGAGTGGCTGACTGAGTTGTTTAATGTCATTTTCAAGACGGCGAAGATGCTCGAAAAATGGAGGTGGAGTACAATGATCCCTTTGTACAAGAACAAAGGGCGACATTCAAAGCTGCAACAACTATAGAGGTATCAAGCTGCTAAGCCACATTATGAAAGTGTGGGAAAGGGTGGTAGAGATGAAGGTGAGGAGAGGCGTGTCTATTTCAGAGAACCAGTTTGGATTCATGCCGGGACGTTCTACTACTGAAGCCATTCATACTGTTAGGAGATTGGTGGAGCAGTATAGGGAGCGGAAAAGGGGCTTGCACATGGTATTCATCGACCTAGAGAAAGCTTACGATAAAGTGCCAAGAGAGGTTCGCGGAGATGCATGGAGGCTAAAGGTGTACCGTGGCGTACATTAGAGCGATCAAGGACATGTATCATGGAGCCAAGACCAGAGTGAGGACTATAGGAGGAGACTCGGAGCACTTTCCAGTTCTGATGGGTTTGCATCAGGGATCAGCCCTTAGCCCATTTCTATTTGCCTTGGTGATGAATGGATTGACGCGAGAAATTCAATGTGAGGTGTCATGGTGTATGTTGTTCGTGGATGAAATAGTCTTGATAGATGAGACTCGTAGTGGAGTTAACTCTAAGCTAGGGGATTGGAGACAAACGTTAGAGTCTAAAGGATTCAAGTTGAGTAGGACCAAAACAGAGTACTTGGAGTGCAGGTTCAGTGGTGTTGTTACATCCGGCATTTTTGCATAATTGGAAAGTTCGGAATAATTTTTGCTTGTAAGAAATAAGGCCACATTTGGATCTTACTAGTATGAATAGGTCGGCTATGGAAACATTGGTGCGGAATTATCGAGGAAGGTTAAGGGCAAAATCGGAATTTTGGAAATTTGTTTCATGAATTACAAGAAATGGGCATGGAATAATTGGGCTTGGAAACAAAAAAAAAAGAAGGAGAAGAGAGGCCCAACCGGCCTTGGCTAGCCCAAGCCCATGGAAAATTAATTCCATGTGGCAAATTAATATTAAGGACCATATATGAGTCATGAGCTCATAGAAACTTCAAGAAATTAAAAGAAAAGAAGAGAAAAAGAAGAAGGAGCATTTCGGCTCCAAGAGAAAAAGGGAAAGAAAAAGAAAAAAATTCTTGGAGCCTTGGTTCTTGATTCAAAAATCTTGTTCTTCTTGAATTCTTAACAAGCTCAAGACGCTCTCCGACGTGGTATAATTGGTTTGGCGGGAGAACCACGTTTGCGGCGAGTTGAAATTTCAAGAAAAAGGTAAGAATCTTGTTCTTTTGTGTTATGGAAGATGTATGTATGTTATAATGATTGGAATGGAATGAGAATTATGGAAATTGTGTTGTGTGTGCATGGGCGTGTGTGTGTGTGAAGAGGGCATGTGGCCGTGTGTGTATATATGTTGTATATTTATGGTGAGTTGAATTATGTGTTGTGTTCTAGTTGTGGTTGTGGTGAAATTTATATTGGAAATGAAAGTTGAATGAATTTGGTTGAAGTTGGAAATATATGTGTGAGGCCGTGTGGTGTAGACAAGGAAAGGAGAATGAATTCAAGTTCAATTAATTTGTTAGTTGTGTTGTTGTGACCTTAGTAATGCAAATAAAGGTTTAATGACTTGAATTGGTATTGGAATTGCTTGTATGCAATTATGAGAAATTATGAGAATTTATATGATTTTTATGTAAGTATGGAATTAAAGTCATTAAGATGCAAATTATGATTGTTGTTAATGAAGTTGGAAGACAAAATGTGTTATGGAAGTTTATGTTGAAAATTGGAAGTTTTGAATGAATTATGGTTTGATGGAAATTTTGTATATTTTGTAGAATAATGAGGAATGTGTCCGAATCGTATTTGAATGGCCGTGAATTAGTAGACAAATATGAAAACGTCGACATTAGTTGGATATTGTGAAGTTGGAATGGAATTTGTGGCCTTATGTAGAAAAGAAGACTATTTATCTTATAGCGTGTTTTGTGACGATTATCGATATTCTTGGTATTGTTGATGTTGTTGTTGGGTTGGTTGTTGTCGTTTAAGCCGAGTTTAAAGCTCGGGGATGTTGGATTTATAGGGGAGATGCTGCCCAAATTCTTGTAGACAAGTAAGGGCTAAGAATAAGCTCCCCAAAACCATATGATTTATATTTGGTGACTTTGACCATTTGCAGATTCTAAGCGAAACGGGATTGGAGATAAAGCGAGCATAAGACGTCCGCAAGGTATGTAAAGCTTACCTATTCTTCATATGGCATGTCCTAGACCTACTAGGCCAAAAACGGAACCTCGGGACTAATTCTGCTCCTAGAAACCCGAATTTGATTTTGGTTACTATTTATTCATAATGTAATTGAATCAAAATGCTTACCTTTGGATATAAGAACGCGTAAACCTTTGTATCCTTCGTAAATGAATCCAAATGGCTCCGAAACTTTCGCGGATAACTTTATGGAGCCTAATGTTTGTAAATTATGTTCGCCGCCTCGGCTTGACCCGAGGTGGGCCCGCAAGTCCCGAGATTTCCCTTATTTGGTTTGTCGACTCATTTCCGTACGATCTGAAAAGGAAGTGTTTGCTTATGATTCTAAGGTCCGTTCGAATGTCTTATTATGTTATTTGAACGCTCATCACTATGAGCGCTACTATATTTTCCGAGAATAACTTACGATTTGTTTTTCGAAAAATTGATAACTAAAAGTCCGCAACCTTTGTACACAAATTTCCGATTTATTTGATACTCGCTTTGAGCTTTCTGATACTAATGTATTTGTATATGAAATTATGTGTCGACTTCTGGAGTTTACTTTAATATGCATATGATTTCTGCACTACTCTGTTCGTGCCGATTATTATGATTTCGTTCGCCGGTACCCGGGCCGGTTTTGTGATCGTGCGCTCTATGACATATTCGGCAGTATGATGTGTTACGGTTTCCGAGGCCTCGCCATAGGGCCGGTTACCGTCTATGGTGTTATGATGTGATATGGCTTCTGTTATGTTTGATGATGTGATGTGTGATATCATGATTTGTTCGGAGTTGTACGGAGATTTGAAAGCTTCTGGAGTATGATGTGTTGTGGCACCAGCGTCAGGGCGTGACCACGTTCCTGAGCCTTATGCACGATTTTTATTTACATTCTGCACATTTGCATTCCGTACATGTGCTTGGGTCCGTTACTTCGTATTTGTTCCGTATCTTCTCACTCGGTTATGATTTGGATTACCGTACCTTCGCTTTACATACTCGGTACTTTTTCCGTACCGACCCCCAAACCGGGGCGCGTTTCATGCCGCGCAGGTACGTGCGCTCGGTTGGGTGATTCCCCGGTTTAGGCTACCTATTCTCGCTACTTTGGAGTGCTCCCCTCGATCCGAGCCCACATTTGGTATATATGCTCGCTTTGGATATTTGTATATTTGCTCTTGTTTGGGTACGGCGGGACCCCGTCCCGTCATATGTTCGTATGTCTATTTCGTTTGCAGAGGCTCGTAGCCATGTTTGTGGGTCGTGGGTCCGGGCCCGGTTGTGTGTGGTTTCGGTTTGTACGTATATGATTTCGATTTGCGTCCTTAAGCGGCCCCGTATGCTACTATGGCCGATATGGCCCATCCGTTTGCATGAGTGTGTCCGGGCGATGTACATTCCGCCAACTTTGATTCCGATGTGATGTTTGACACGGCGACCGCTTAGGCGCATTTGTATGATGTCGTTTCGATTATCGGTCCGAATAATGTCCGTTAAACCGAATATTGTCTAACGTGACATTTTGGTTCGTGAGACTGTGTGGGCGCCGGTGTGAGGCGCCGCCACGGCCCACGGAGCCAGTCGTGACGGTGTACCTCGGCAGGCTGACGTGGAAGTGAAGCTTGGTATGTGTCATTCAAAAGAAAGGAAGTTTTATATCTTGGGTCTATTTTACATTGAAATGGGGATATTGACGATGATGTCACACATCGTATTGGTGCAGGATGGTTAAAATGGAGGCTCGCTTCCGGAGTGCTGTGTGACAAGAAAGTGCCACCAAAACTTATGGCAAGTTCTACAAAGTGGTGGTTAGACCAACTCGTTGTACGGCGTAGTGTTGGCCGATTAAGAACTCTCGCGTAAGATGAAAGTCGCGGAAATGAGAAGAGGTGGATGTGTGTGGGCACACTAGAGAGACAGGAATCGGGGAACGAGGACATCCGGACAAAGGTGAGAGTGGCATCACGAGGACTTAAGATGCGGGAAGCGAGTTCGAGATGGTTTGGGGTATGAAGAGGAGAGACATAGATGCCCTAGTGCGGAGGTGGGAGAGATTGGCTATGGTCGTTTTTTTTTTTAGGAGAGGTAGAGGTAGGCCAAAGAAATATTGGGGAGAGGTGATTAGGCTGGACATGACGCAGTTTCAGATTACCGAGTGTTACGCCCTATTTTGAACGGGTCCAATATAGTTTGCAACTTCACGGTTCTTGTAACTGGTTTTAAAAGGGTTAGAGTCGCCACCTAATTTTTAAGGAAAAACAGGAAACCTATATGTATTTGTGTGTCTACTCCATTTTTAGTCCACGAAACCTATGAGATTCTAGATAAGGATTTTATTTACCCCGAGGGGAAGGTATTAAGCATCCCCTGAGCTCGTCCGAAGACGATCCTTAGACTTAGTTTAACCGAACACTAGAGGGGGATCATCTATCCGTTTATCATTATTATTACCGTTTTCAAAATGTTATGACTTCATGAAAAGCTACACTAGGTGATAATATACTAAGTATACACAGTGTATAAACATGTATTTATATCAAGTATCAAATATTCATAAGGAATGTATAGTAAAAAAGAATATATAAAAGAGTATAAAGAGAATGTACCTCGTAAGTATAAAAGTATATCTGTTAGTACAAAGAGTGTACATATATGTTAGTGTAAAGAATGTGTAACTATATTAAGAATATAAAAAAAATGTGAGACTATGTAAAAATAAATATATCAAGGATATAAAGAATGTGCGTCTATGTATATTAAAAGAATATATGTATGTTAAACATATAAAGAACATATTTCAAGTGTAAAAGAGTGTACGTCAAACCTAAAATGTATAAAGAATTGTATAACTAGGTATATTAATGCATAAAGAATGTAAAAATAATTTACGAATATTCATTGGTGTAAAGATTTTATATAACGAAATTATTCAGAAAAGTGAAGTTTATTTGACTTGTTTCTGCCGTTTAGTTAAAAAGAGTGCTTGTTTAATGAATATCCTATCAAAAGAATAAAGAACAAAATAATTGTAAAAAGTATTGGTAAAAAATAAGTATAAGGAATTGTGGATAAAAAATGAGTGAAAATGTTTAATGTCTCTAAAGAATAAAAGATTTGTAAATGGACGACTTAATATTTGCCTAGCGTCAAAAATGTGAATTTAACTTAATTAAAATATATATTAGTGTATACGAAACAATATAAAATATAAGTTGCATTAAGAGTATATAAAGAATATAAAATAAGGGATGGACTAGTATTTTTGCCTAAACGTCAAAAGTGTGAATTTATTTAACAAAGTATTTATACCAAATCAATTTAATGTAGTTATGAAAGTATTGGCGGCCTAAGTCTTGCCTAAAGCGAATGACGATTTTAAGTTTAACAAACAAGACGACGAGTAAATAAATATATCAACCCGTCATTCCAAAAATAAAGTTTTCACTATACTATGAGTTTATGTTTTGTACAGTTATAAAAAAAATACGGAAAGTAAATACAAACAGTGATTTGATGAAATCTTCGGATTCCTTCCGAGTGTCATCTTCGGGATGTATCTCCGGGTACCTGTATAAACACTTAGTGAAAGTGTTAGTAAGAGAATAAATAGCTATCGAATGAATTAAAGAAATAATGAATAAACTTAAAATAAAAAACCCGTCTTTTGTACATGGGAGGCCTTGGAAATCGACGGAAATTTCTTCATCGGCCAAAAGTGTAGTATTTGTAATAAATTGCAAGATGAAAGAAAATGTATTAGTTAAAATAATTTGAAAAAGTCAAAAAGTAAGGTATGTAACATAAAGTCTTTAAAAAGTGATTTGATAAAGATTCTTTGAAAAAGTAATGTGACCAAAGTCCTTGAAAAAGTAGTTTGACAAAAAGTTATTGAAAAAATGATTTGACATAAAGTTTTTGAAAACATGATTTGACAAAAGAATGATGAAACTTGATTTGACCCTAAGATTAGTGTAGTGTATGTAATATAACAAATTTATAGGTAGATGATGTATGTAAAAAGAACATAAGAATAAAAAAAGAAAACATAGGTAAATATAAATATGATGTATAGCCAATGTAGAGTAAATGTAAATAGCAAAATATATAGAAAAAAAATAGGCATGTAGTGTGATGGTATTGACAAAAGTGTAAAGAAAATACTTGACAATGTATACATGTATTGAAAATAAATAAAGTTGTAGAGACAATATAGCAAAATATAAAGATAATGCATAAAGAATGTAGAGACAATAAGTGCATTCCTTTTAATGAAAAGCTGCTCCCTTCTTTTCTTAGTAGTTAAGTAATGTAAATATGTACATGTATATGTATATAACGTATGTGTATAAAAAATATATAAAAGAATAGATAGATGTAAGATAATATAAAGAAAAAGTGTGGAGAGTATAAGGAAAATGTATGTAAAATGTATAGGGAATACAAAAATATAGAAACAATATATGAGGAAATTTAAAGACACAATGTATATAAATAAATGTATAGATAAAAAAATATAAAGACAATGCAAGTAAATAAATGTAAAGGCAATATATATGAATAAGTAAAGAAGCAATGTATGAATGAAATATACAGACAACTAAAAAAGAAATGTAGAAAGAGGAAGAAAGTGCTAGCCTTGCTAGTCTTTCTATAGAAAGAAAATCTAGAGAGTGTAGAGAGAAGAAAAATGTATGTGAAGTAGTGTGCAAGTGATGAGAAAAATGAGAGGGGAAGTCCTCCTTTATATAGGCAACGGTAAACCACTTTTTAGCCAAACCCATGTGCCAAAACCATGGGCTTCACAAGACCATGGGCTTCACAAAATCATGGCTTCTCAAAACCATGTGCTAAATTTTAGGGAAAATTTCATAAATGACTACATTTTAAGGGTTAAAAATCTGACATAGCAACATTTTACTTATTTACAGCTCGTAGCTACTTTTTTGTTTGCTGTATTTATTTTTTTCGTTGTATTCAATTTTTGTTTTCGCTGTATTCACGACTAAAATAATTTTTTTTCCACTGTATTCATGAAATAATTATCTGTATTCATAAATTGGCTTATTTTATTCATGAATACAACAAGTAAAAAACTGAATACATATACACCAATAATTACACAAATACATCATATTTTCCGATATGTATACAACAGATACAGGCGAAAAATATTGTATACAACATAGATACACCAAAAAATTAACAAATACAAGCGAAAAACATTGTATACACGGTAAATATACAACAAATACAATGAAAAAATTAATGAATACAATGAATTGTATGCTAAAAAATTAATGAATACACTGAAAAAGAAACGTGATTTTTCAGCTATGGTACCGGAATTTGACCGGAAAATCCACCTCGGCCAGACTCCGACAAAGCACCACTTGTCGACGGTGAAGATCTGATGTATATCCGGTCAGATCTGGCAAAGATTTGACCAGATCTGACCGTCAAAGTTCGCCGGAGAAGGATGGAACACCAATCGGTGAAGATCTAATTTATTTTTGGTCAGATCCGGCCAAGAAAGAATGCTTATTTCCACAAGATGACATAACAACCAAGCGAGACTTTTTACTGAACTTCAAGTAAAACTAAAACCCAAAAGTTGACATAACAACCAAATTCCTACTCCATAAAAGAAACGAGCAAAAACTTTAATAAGATTCATTGTGGAATAACATCGAGAAAGGGAAATGGGTATAAACGGGGATCGGAGAAAACCTTGTTCTTGAGCTTTTCTTCTGCAAAATTGGGATATCTAAAGGAGAATGAAATGAATGAAATGTGAGCTTTTTTTTTTTACGGTCAGATCCGGCCAAGATCTGACCGGATCTGACCGTTAAAGTTCGCCGGAGAAAGGTCGTGGTGGCCGGCGGCAAAGCAGGGGTGGGGGAGAGGGTAGAGGGGAGAGAGAGAGATGGGAGGATTGGGTTGGAAGTGAATAATGTGATAATGGGGTATTTTACTTTATATATATATATATATAGCTATAAGTTGTATTTAACATATAATTACTAGCTATGGGATGTAATTATTTTAAACTATAGCTACTAAATATAAATATGTAGTAATGTTAGTTATGCTATCTAGTTATCCCTAAATTTTATCTGTGTTTAAAATTAGTTCCTCCGACTTCCATGTAATAATAGACTGTAACTAAAATAATAAAGTATAAAAATATATTTAAGGTAATTTCGTGAATAAAGTAAAAAATGTGATTTGAATTAAGGAGACACCGCTAATTAATTGAAGTAAAACGTATTAGCATGTTGTTTATATACAAACGATCGTAATAAAATAATTATTTAAAATGAAAATAAATTGATAAAAATTCCTATTATTTAAAAATAAGGACAATCATCAATAAATTATATTAAAGTTAAAAATGTATAAAAACAGTATTTTGTGCTATTTAATGACTAGGAAGTCTAAAGAAGTTAGTTTTTAAATACAGAGGGCCAAAATCGGGTGTCAACACCGAGGACATGACCATAGATAGGAGGTTGTGGAGGGCTCAGATTAGGATAGAAGGCTAGTAGGTAGTCTCGCTTTTATGTCGCACTAGCGTAGTTTTGCTCTACTTTTTATTGCCCTTTGTTTCCTGCTTTTATTTGTTGGGTCTTGTCTCTCCATGCTGTTTTATCATGACTTCTTTGCCCTTGTTATTTCTCATTTTCGCATTGCTTTGATTTGCTTGTCAGTATCTGACTTTTTTCCCCTTGTTTTCTTGTTTTCTTTTGAGCCAAGGGTCTTTCAGAAACAGCCTCCCTACCTTCCAAGGTGGGGGTAAGGTCTGAGTACATTTAACTCTCCCTAGACCTCACACTGTGGGATTCAACTGGGTATGTTGTTGTTGTTGTTGTTGATATTCAAATAATATAAAAAAAATTGATACTACAAATTGTTGTATGACGGTGTCAATGAAGTTTGGTGTCAATGAAGTTAACTTATAAATAAAGATAACATTTAATTAAATAATTAAAATTATTGATACAACAAAGTACTATAGATGTTTCTTCAAATTAAACCATTAAAAAAAAAAAAAGAGTTGGAAAGTTAATGAGTTATGCTTTTTTCTTTAATAACCTTTCCTTTTCTGTTTAAAAAAATAAAATAAAAGGATGTCAAGACATATTCTTTTAAGAAATCAATATTGTAGTATCTTAAACGTGTATATAATTTTAGTATTTCATGTTCATCTAACCATTTGTCCTAATTATATAAAACGTTGACTATCTCATCTTTTGTAAAACATTTTAATATCCAAAAATGTGAAAAATGATCACTCTCGTTTTCAGTTATTTAGTATATTATTATTATTTGGAGAGCTAACAAAATTTCTTTAATTACTTTTTTCAAACAACTTTAGCTATATATAAAATAAATTTTAAGTAATAATTAAGCATGTACCAAGGTAGAGAGGGAATGTTACAATAACTTTTTTTACTTGTCTGCAATAAATTTTATAGGAAAATAGTAATAATTTGAAACAAGTTTAATAATCATTCACACATAAAAGAAAGACAAAAACTTTTGGATCAATTTTAAATTTGGTTGAATTAATAGATCTTTTGTGGTGTCACTTTCACTGTTCCACATCACCACTCATTCTAACATTTAATTAGCCCATATAGTTATTCAAATTTACAAAATGGGTGAGAATTTACAAGGTAATTAGTGCTTCAATTAAGGGTAAAATGGATAAAAAAAATTCATGTGAGGACTAAAAAATTTTGAGATCCTCTCTTATGTATAGTAGTAATGAAATTGATTCAAGCTCCCTTCCTACTCTGGACTGAACACATGCAGTGTAGAAATAACGTATATTAGTCAATTTTTGGTTTTATCTTTTTAAAACATAGTCACTATCATGAAATTTTGAATGTTAAAGTGAAATTTCATGATTGTCATTGAATTTCAAATGAAAATTTGAATCTCAATGATAATAACTATTTTTCAATTACAAAGGTCGAAAAGTGGCTATTTGTGAATTTTACGCCATCTATAGCATTACAATATAATATAAACGCTCAAAATTGTATATATAAAAAAGTTTAATTTAATGTCCAAGATTGATACACCAATCTCATCCTCAACAAATGTGGAGCAGTTAAGATATTTTGCTAGTTCCTACTTCTTCATCATTTCTTTAACTGTCACTTATTCCTCTATTATTTTTCTCTTTTTTTCTTTTTGTTGGCTCACTAGTTCCATCATACGAAGATTTCAAAAAGTTCGACAAATTTTGAAGTCGGGTCTGCTAGACTTTTGGTACATTTCGTCTGGTCATAGACAAGAAACCAAAATAAATAAATATACAATATAACATAATAATACTTCGAAATAGCGTTTATTAGCCACTTTTGATCATGTTTTTAAAAAATTATTATTAACATAAAATTTCAATTCCATTTTTCTTGACACTTTTCGCTGAAAACTGGTTATTTGTGAAATTTTATCCTGCTTTGAATCTTGATCAAAATATGAAGTTTAGTCACGAAAGAGACGAGAAGAAATTGCATGTTTTGTCCTTCAAATGGGCTGGTTATGCCTACTAGGGTATAAGTTCTTTAACGAAAAAAGTCATGTCAAGCATAACTCATGTAATATTACAATGTGAAAATGCAAAAAAAATTATTTATTCTAAGAGATAAAAATTAGGAATTTTTACCTGTCATAGCTACCTTTAAGACTTATTTATGAATAATAACTACCTTATTTTTTTATTTAATTTTTGTAGCTTTATTTTTCCAAAATTACATTTCATAACTAATCCAAAGAACTTTCAAATACATGTACCTCTTTATTCTCCCTCACTGCACATTTATCATCTTCTCCAGACCCTAAAAAAAATTCTCTCTCCTCTTTCCCTTTCCCTTTCCCCTCACTGCCGCCTCGGCTCCGACATCTCCTTGGCGCCACCGTGCCTAAGGTCGCTCTTGCCGTCGGTGATGCCGTAAAAAAAATTCTCTCTCCTATTGCCATCGGTGATGCCGTAATCCATGGCTTCTTCTCGTATCCGGACGGTTATCGAGCAAGTTGATCGGATTTGGAATAATGAACATCACAACCATAAAGCTTAAGCTTTTTGTGATTGCACAGTATATATCTGATTCAGTGATCTAGTAGAAGTTGATTTCAATTCCCTACTTTTCTTGGAGTTATTACCAACATACCAACATGTAAATGCGACTCAAATCTGTTGGAACTCAACTACTCCTGCAAATCCTGTTAATATTTTTTTTCCTTCTCGTTAAGATATGCATATGCTCAAGTTACAATTTTTTTCAAGTAAGTATGGCACTTAGAGATATAATGATGCGAAGAAGGTGTTTGATGAAATGCCTCAAAGATATATTGTTGCTTCTACTGTTACGATATCATGTTTTCTTGATCATGGGTTGGTGAATAAGGTAATGGATGAATTTCGTCTGGTTTCTACTAAGGATAATGTTGGGATGACAGCTATGATTGATGTTTGGTTAGAAACAAGAAATGAAAAATCTTGGGAAATATATTTCAAGATATTTTGTTGTATTTCAATGTATTTCTAATTTCGAAGCAGATTTCGATATATTTCATTGTATTCCATTGTACATACACATACTACAATTTTATATTTCTTAAACAATCAATCATATTTCATTGTATTTCGGTATATTTTTCCGTATTTGGAAGTATTTCTAAAAGTTTGGAATGGAGTAATTTGGAGAGAGAAACGTGGGTTGTTATGGAACTTCGACAGATTATGCGTCATACATGGTTGATTTAATTTGACTTACCATTTAAAATGAAAGAAAAGAATCTATTCCATAAATACACCTATTTTTACTCGCCGCATTTTGTATTTCAAAAGATATTTCAAAAATGTGAACTCTCCCGCATTTTGTATTTCCGTGTATTTCTCTATATTTCAAAAACGCGAAATACAACTAAATACAACAAAAACTAGTTACGATTTGTAAATATAGAAAAAATACTATAAATTGTTGTGTTTATTAAAAGGGTAAATTTTTTGTAAGTTGCCCTAAAAATTAAAGACCAACATAAAATAGGGGCATAGGGCCAAGACCCAAGAGACAAACACAAACATGCTGGGTTGGTTGTGAGAATTAGATTCTTAAATTCTTTTTAGGTACATAATACAACAGGCCCAGGTGTCCCACTATTTACATATGTCTGATTTGGGGCCCAAAATTGATCTTGCTTAGGATATTGTTAAAGCCTATAAAGGTGGGGGAAGGTTAAGGAAATGACTAATCAGTTGTCTGTACCATTAGAACCTTCAAATTGAATGGAGCAAATTAAGTCAAGAAGTAAAAAAGAAACTCTTTTGATACCCAAAACAAAAAGAAAACTCCAAAACATGTTTTTGGATAATTTTCAAATATCTAACATTTAAAAGAATAATTTAATGAAGATTCATCTCACTTCAATTATTAGCCGATATGAGAAGTAAAAATGTTGAAATCTCATGGATATGAACTTTAAAGAGTGGCGAAATAGCAAAGATTTTGTTAAGAGTAATCAAGATATAATATGTACGCATAACAAGTAATATAATTATCCGGCAAAGAGCATTGAACTGATCATCTTCAGTGGTTGTAACACACATCGCGATAGAAAGCAACTTTACAACCTTTTTTTGTCAATTAATTAATTGGAGAGTATATTAGGTCAAACTGGAGCTAAAACTAAGACTCGAATTCATAACTATGCAATTCAAATAGTGATCTCTTAACCACTAAATTAAAAGCAGAGTCGATTAGATTAAACGTGAGCTAAAACTGAAACTAAAATTCATGGCAATGCAATTCAAATTGTGATCTCATAACTATTGAATTTTTTAACCAGGAACAACTCTTATTATAATCTAGTAAATAGTAATCATTATTACTTCACTTCCATTCATACATTTTTTACAAAAGTTGTGTTTCTAACAAACTTTTCGTTGAAATTTTCTATACGACGTACGAGTCGATTTCTGACGGGTCGTCCATTAGAGATCCTCTTTTTTTTTTGAAAAAAAAAATTAGTTGAGATGTGCACAAACTAATTCGGGCACCACAGTTATCAAAGAACAAAATAGTAATGGTCATGCTAAGACATTTTTTCATACGAGACAACTTAGCTCTATATTGATAAAATGTTATTAAATTGGCTTCCCTGCCTCTATATGCTACATTGAGGCTATTTGTATCTCTGAACAAAATCCTGTACAAAAAGGTGAAACATTTTTCCTAAAGGCATTTCTTCAGATGCCCATTAAATAGATCATTCGATCAATCAATCACCTATGCGGCTATGCCACAATTCCAAACTTATTCTGCAAGGGTTCCTAATATTATCACTAATTTATGCTGGCTAGACAAAAACTTCTCTTTGTCTACTTTTACAAGCCTTGATATTTGGCAAATGCGTAGGCTATTTTTTAGCATTCTCGGATTTTATATCCGGCCAATCCGCATGTGCCACGTAGGCATTGCGCGTATTGAGCCATTTGAGTTTTATCTGTGCTATTCATCGGCTTCACAATCCAATGACCTTTGATTTTTTATTACCAGATTTAATCTGCACCGTTGATCAAATTCGATAAACGGCCCAAATTAACCTGGGTATGACCGTTTTAGAAAGAGAGAGGGGCCAAAATTAAAGAAAATCATAAGAAAACCTTTTAACTGTTCTGGATTTTGTCTAAGATTGAAAATCGGTAATTGAATTTTAATTTTAGAATATCGGAAAGAAGTTGGTTAAAAACGAATAATGAAAGAATCACGAATTCAGGAGAAAAAAACTTTTAACATGTTTTGACAGACAGAGAAAACAGACAAACACGATAAAGAATAACCCCAATCAGAGGCGGACTCAAGATTTTAGCAAGGAAGGGGGCACCAATGACCAATAGAAGGACTACTTACCAATTCGTGAAAAGGTAATTTTGAGATCAACAGGTGTTTAGAGCATTTTTGACGCACAAAACATCACATGTTAAGAGGTCGAGGAATGGTACGACCTAAGACCAAGTGTGATGTAAGGCAATTTACCCTAATGCGTGTATTAGTGGTACAACCGCTCTTCGAACCTGTGACCTATAAATAAAGAGGTGTTTAGTTCAACAAAATTAAAAATAATCTAATATTACCTTATGAATTATGATATGAAAATACTGCCAAAATATAGGCTCATTTTCATCAATGCATAGTTAAAGAGAGGATAAATGACCTATAAGTTTCTCCCAAATCTATTTAAAAAATAAAAGAAACCTAATTTCTAATGACCTTAATTGAACTTGTTATATAATTATGAACACTTGACACTTTGTTAATTAAAAAAATTATATCCTAAATTCAAAAATGTAATAAGATTTTAGGGCTTAGTAGTAAGATAATTATTATTACGTCAAACTTAATAAGGTTATGTCTTCCTCAATCCCCAGTAATAATACTATTACATAGTTATATAATAAATAATTTATTGTTGTAATACATTATAAAAATCTATATCAGTCATAAAAATAAAAATGGGAAAGAACTTTACTGTTAGAGAAGTCCGATTATTGGCTTGAATTTGATCGTAGAAAAATTATCGACAGTGGGTATAGAATGTAAAATGAATTCCTAATTTGTGAGATCGAAAGAATGGAAGAGAGAAGAAAGGTTTAGAATGGGGAAAGGATTTCTAATTCTCTTCTGTTAACGTTGGAGATAAAATTTGGTCAAGCTCCACAAAAATAAAAGTAATATGATGAGGCAACGCAGGTTCGATCTCAGGTCGAACTCAAGCGCAGGGGCACAATGACCAATTGCACTAATCCAGTAGATATATCTTGGGGGTCCTTTTAAATATATATACTCTTTTCAACGTACATATACATATATATAAAAAGTTTGTCCCGAGATTTACAGTGGCATGTGACCCCCCTTTCTAATAGGGTAGGTCCGCCTCTGACCCAACACACATAGTAGTTAGTATGATGAATGGCAACTCCAAAATACAAAAATAAAAGGAAGCATCCATTTCTGGATCCACACGAGAGGGAGAAAATGAAAAATGAAAGAAAAGCGGGGATATTACCCTTTTGACTTCGAACTCATATTGTAATTTGGCGAATATCAGCTTCGGATCTTTCGCCTTTGATGTGTCTACCAAGCCTCTAGATCCACCTTGTATCCATCATTTGAATGGATGGTTAAGTGATAAATACATATACTTACACACATGTATCATATTCATTTATGGCCCCATTTGAAACCATGATTTGAAAACATGGTTTCAAACCATGTTTGGACATGTAATTAGATATTTTAAGTTGTATTTTATCTTATAGACATAAAACCCCACAAATTGTGAAAACTATCAAAACATTCTCAATTCTTATAAAATTTTACCAGATGAGCAAGTCATAGTTCATAACAAAATTAGTACACTACTAAAAAGCCTTTCTAAAACATACAACATCAATTAATGAAACTTTAGTTCAATAAAAACGAAAATTTAACATGAATAGTAATGTAACTACTCTTTAATATAATCCTCCCACATAAATTAAAGGTTGGTAGACATAAATAAAGGTTAGTGGAAGTTAATGAGATTAGTAAATGATTGATGGAGGTAATTGTTAAAAATATCTACCAATTTATGGGTCTTTTTTTACAAAATATAAACTTATGGATGAAATTTTATATTTAAAAAAGTTGAAACCATGGCTTTTTGGATGATTTGGGGTTTGAAATCATAATTTGAAATCATGAATGAAAATGCATGTCCAAACGCTGATTTGGAGTCATGATTTCAAATCATAGTTTGAAAACGGATAGCCAAACACCTACTATGTGTGTATACATCGGATAGAGATCCACAAAAAATTTATCTGCTTGTGTGTGTCTATCCCCATCTTTTAGTTATCATTGACCCCGTCTAGTTCTTAAAAATATATAGGGAAAATACATAAAAAACCCCCCAACGTATAGCCAGATTAATTATGACGCACCCAACCTTTGCGGCCGACCTATTACCCCCCAGTCTTAATTTTTCAGTATTTTAGTACCATTTTCGACTGACGTGGCAAAAAAAAAAATTATGGCTAGTGAAAGCAGTAAAAATATTTTTTATATTTTAATAAAGATTAATTTTTAAAAATTTATTTATATTTTATCCTCTCACCCACCCCCACCCTCCCTTTCTTCCACATTTCAATTGTTAAATGCAATTTATTTTTCTCTTTCTTCTTCTTTCTCCTTTTTCTCTTTCTTCTTCTTTCTCCTCAACCACCGCCGTCTCCGCCACAGCGCCGCCGCCGCCACAGCGCCGCCGCCGCCACACCGCAATAGAATAAAGAACACCACAAAGCGAATAGCAACAGGGAACAACGCTAAAGAATAAAGACCAATATGAAAATGGGTCGACCATTAAAACATAATGCCATTTCGGTGGATGAGATATTTTGGTGTTTGATTTGCCTTCAAATGAATGTGTGTGTGTGTGTGTTAATGGAGGAAGAAAATGGGTTGAATGTGTGTGTGTTAATGGAGGAAGAAAATGGGTTGAAGAAAATGAGTTTTAATGGAGGAAGAAAATGAGTTGAAGAAAATGGGTTGAATGTTTCTTGAAAATAAGCTCTTTATGATTGATGATTAAATTGAATGTGTGTGTTAATGGAGGAAGAAAATGGGTTGAATGTGTGTGTGTTAATGGAGGAAGAAAATAGGTTGAATGTGTGTTGTTAATGGAGGAAGAAAATGAGTTGAATGTGTGTGCGTGTGATTAATGGAGGAAGAAAATGGGTTGAATGTGTGTGTACTAATAGAGGAAGAAAATGGGTTGATGGATTTCTTGAAATGAAGAAGAAGAAGAAGAAGAAGAAGAAGAAGGGTTTAGTGATGAAGAAGAAGAGTTTAGTGATGAAGAAGACAAAATTAATGTTTTAATGGTTAGTTAGAGGTCAATTAGTGTAAATATAATTAATAAAAGAAAAATCAAATGAAAAAAAAGAAGAAGGAAAAGTGGCAGTGATGTGGCAGCAGTGTGGCGGAGAGTGTGCAACACTCTCCACTGTGCAACTGGGCTTCAATTTTTTTTTTTTGCCACGTCAGTCAAAAAATGATACTAAAATACTGAAAAATTAAGACTAAGGGAGTAATAGGTCGCCCGCAAAAGTTGGTACGTCATAATTAATCTGGATATACGTTGGGGTTTTTTTTTATGTATTTTCCCATATATATAACACTGCAAGCACAAGGAAAATAATAGATATATTTTTCTTTCAATCAAATGTCTCTCTAAAAACCGTTGTCACCTCCCTTTTTTCTTCACTTTTTTCGTACTCAGTAACCAATTAACATTTTCTTTATCTATTTCTCCAACAATTAGGGACCAGTTACTGTCAAAAATAAAGAAGTTTCATCGAGTCCGGAGCCTAAAGGGCACTAAAATGAACAAAATAAACTAAAAGGAGTGCTCCATTCCACAATATACCAAAAGGGGTATAACGTGGAGGGGCCAACGTTATACCCCCAAAAAAGTTTTCATGCTGTCAGACCAAAAAAAAAAAAAATTGATTTAAAAGTATAACGTGGATCAGTCCACGTTATACTTATTTATATTTTGCCCCACCCAACGTTTTACAAAAATAGTTTGTAAGATGTTGGCCAGATTTAAATCATATCAGGCTGTTTTTTTAATAAAAAAAATTTCAGTGGTTTTTTAATTTTTAACTCAAACATACACCACAAGTCATATAATAATTAACTCAAACAAATATTTTAACTCATACAATAATTAAATATGTGTTATATATGCGAACATAAAAAAAATACTCAAATATAAGTTGAATAAACGTCACACATTAACTGAGTAGTAAATGTTAAATTACATACGTTATTAAACGGCACAAGACATATTATATATTCTTGGAAGATTACATAAGGAAACAACGATCATACAACTTAAGGAAAAAACATAAAAACCAACAAGCAACAACAACTACTGATCACAAATGAACTCTTTCTTTTCTTGGAGACAATATAGTCTCACTGCGCCTTTGACGACTGCATGCATTCTCAGCTTTAACAAAAAAAAAATTACAAATTAATTTACTGTTTGTTTTAACGACTGCATGCTTGATTTGACGACTGCATGGATTCTCAGCTATAACCTGCATAATTTTTTTTTTACAAGAATCAATTATTGCAAAACGTTGGCCGTTCTTTCTTGTTTTTTTTAATTTGCGTAACTTCCTTTCAGAGGTTGAGGCATCTTATAATGTAGTTTTTACACAAGTCATAGAATAATTAACTAAAAATGCGCAAGACATATTATGTATTCTTGAAAAATTACATAAGAATTGAGATTTGAGATAAATTCAATAATTAATAAAAATTTAATTTTTACATTGTCCCTTTTTTCCCCCCGTGCCACACGTAGTTTGCCGGTGCTCTCGTTTTGATCTAAGTTGGTGAACCTCCTCTTGTATCACTACCTCATTCTGTTATTGCCATAAAAAATAGAAGTTATTTTTGTACGATTGGAATCCTTAGATAACTAAAGTAAAAGGGAATTTTCTTAGCAATTGTTTTAATTGTCTACGTAAAATCGGACAGCATCTCCCCTGTAACAAGGACTTCCTCCAATACCATAGACCAATAAAAACAACCAAAGCAATCCAACAACAGTGAACATCGCTAATAAGACACCACATAACAACCACAAGTCACCATATCACTCCTTAAAGACTTCTTAATCTAATTTAATAGATAAATACTTTGAATAAAAAGCGAACCTGTGGCTCTAAGGTCTGTACATCCGACATAGGAATGTGTGAGGATCCAACATCAAATGACTTGGGAGACTATGCAAAATAAATAATATAGACACATAAGGTAGCCATTAAATTAATGAAATTAAACAAGATACAAGCTATTTGAGTGGTTAGAATACTCACGTCAGTAAAATTCAGTCTCCCAATTGGAGAGCTATGTCCCGTGAATGCAGGAAAATTAGGTGTCATTCCATAAGAGGTGCCTGTCTAAACACCATAGCATTAGGCCATACCTGCGAGGCTAATAGGCTCAGATGATGTGAATGGCTGAAAAGGCCCCTCACGTGTGATTACGCCCGATGTTTGCACCTCGCGAGCCGACATCGATGAGATGGACATACCAAAATCTATTATTGGGTAATATACATCATCAACTGCAGGCATCGATGAGCTTGGCATAGCTTAATAAAAACGAACCTCATCTTCATCAACCAGCGGCGATCCACGGGGCCTCGGCCGTCACGTTATTCGCTTGGCATCCTCTACCACGCACTGCAGGTCTTGGTACATTAGGACGTTGACGACGAGGAACATGCACAGTAGGCGGCTCAACGTACTCCATCGGTGGTATATAATTTGGAGCGAAACTCAATATCGTCCCCAGATATGCAGCAGCCATAGACTCTGTATTAATGTGGCTAAACTTCTCTGCTAATTCCTTCATTTCATTAGGCATGGTTGGATCTTGGATAGTCTCTTGAGCCAACCTGTACGATTCTTGATGTCCTAAAGCCTAAAAAAAATTAAATTATAAGATTTGACAGTGGTCTAAGACACATATAAAGGCATCAAATATCTAATGCAATGTAATGTACGTACCAGTGCCTCATGCTTGCCTGCCATGTGTTGATATCCTCTATCCATATTATACGCGGGATTTTCCTATGAAAGTGAGCGAGTGACGTCAATACCAAGAAAGTACTCTGATAATGCCTCTGGGTCTTGAGTTTGATACTCGGCCCGAATTACCTTTTGTTGACGATTCTCCCAAAAATAGTCTGTTTGCATAAAATTTTGTTGATCCTCCTCTGTTATAGCATACCGCTTGTCACGTTTGAAAACGATCAATCTCAACACATGGTCCCGGAATATGTTGCTTCCTTCCAAACTGTCTGAGAACGCGATCTGCCATGTGCTACTCACGATAGATTCCACAAATAAGGGGCACCTGCGCCATCCAAATATCTCGGCCACGCAGACATCACTCAGGGAGTGTATTAATGATGGTCTCTAAATAAGGCTGCCACACAAACTATGATAGAAAGAACATAAAATTACATGATAATAAAATAAATAAATTACACATAAGTGTAACTATTATAGCAAAATGCCATTAACAACCATAATTATGATAAAAAACCTGGCCATCTATTCGGTTGTCCAATACATCCGTACATATGGGTAGCACATCACGTGCCTCATTTTCGCGGGATTTACGATGAGTCCACTTTCGTGCAAGAGCTGTGTGTGGCGGAAGAGCCCTGCATGGTGGTTGCATCGGTATAATGCGCTTCCAAGCCCAGACCTATATTAAAAAATTAAAAAACAAAATAGAAAGCTTATGACTATCAAATAAGACAGCCAAATAAAATCATATAATTTTAAAGGTCACGTACCTGCAATAAGGAAATGATCCACACACATCCTTGGCCTTTTTCATCGAAGCGCGGCACAGACAAGTATACAAATATGACAATGCAGCCGCTCCCCAAGCTTGTGTACTCATTGTGCTAAGGTCACGCATGTCAAGCAAATAGTCTAAATTAAGTAAGTCACCGGACTTATTCGGAAATATCGTGCCGCCATAGAGCCATAGCAAGTACAACATAATCCGCTTTTGCACATCAATTTCTGGGGTCTGGTCTGTAATGTCATCTAAGCCTCTAACATATTCAATTAATTGTTTCACTTTCAACTTACTAACACCGTTAAAACAATCCTGACCGGATGCCTAACCAGTAAGCTCGTAGAACAACTGTTTCCACCTCACAATGTCTATATTTATAGCATTAACTTCATTCAAGGGGTTACCATCTATAACCATGCCAAACATGATCTCAATATCTTGTAATGTGATAGTCGCCTCACCTGTACGCAGATGAAAGGTGTGCGTCTCAGGACGCCATCTCTCTATAAGTGCAGTGATGACTGCCCAATCATATGATACACATCCTACCTCTACTACTCCCCTAAATCCACACAGGCCAAAGTAGTCAAGGATGCGAGGATGAAAAGGACGACGCCTCACGTGTTTCCAAAATTCGGTATCTGCGCGGCGTGGATTTAGGCATTCTGTCGGTCCTCTCAAGTTCCCATCCCACACACCCTGTGATCAATGCTTCTCCTGGAGTGTTAACACATCGTACACTTCTGGCTCCGGATGTAGGGGTACCCGTGGAAGCTCCATGCCTAAAAATAAAATAATTGAAATCCAGATCAAGCTATTTGGAGTAACTTAATATATATAAAAAAGATGTTTGTTATTCCAATTTTAGCAGAACAAATATGCACTGACTATAATAAAGCCAACTTCCATACGCTTTATTTAGAAACCACTGATAATGGACCACATTAGTACTTATAAAATATAGAGAAAATAATTGTCCACCCACTTAGATTTAGGTCCCATATAATAATGCATTATCATGACATTTTAAGTATCCACTTTTCTAGGCCAGTGAGGCATCAATTAAGTTCCACTCTTCTAGCTATATCAATATCACATTAAAGGTATAATGAAAAACTTAACAAATCAGACTTTTTATATAACAACCCATGAAAATAACAGTAACATAAGATCAAATTTCTTCAA
Organism: Lycium ferocissimum; assembly: GCF_029784015.1. Lineage (NCBI taxonomy): Eukaryota > Viridiplantae > Streptophyta > Magnoliopsida > Solanales > Solanaceae > Lycium > Lycium ferocissimum. The sequence goes on from NC_081349.1 coordinate 22,382,680, forward strand.
AAGTGCTACTTAACAAATCAGACCTTTTATATAACAATGCTTTTAATAATCATGTCTAAAGTTCAGATAAAAATAACACAAACAAAAAATTAAAGAATACATACAAGCAAGATATATAAGATAAATAGATATCCTACATTTACTATAAATACACAATATTATATGAGTTAGAGAAAATACCTTAATTTAGATAGCAACACAAGGTTTTTGATGAAGAAATTGCTCCAAAAATTAGACCGCAATGCAAGGTTTAAAAAGAAAATAAATGAAGGAGAAGAAGTGGGAGAAGGAGAAGGATAAGATTTGTAATAAACTTCTGTAAGTTGGAAAAGAATGGTGGAGGAGGCAGAGGAGGAAGATGTAGAATTAGGGCAGAATGATTTTTGGGGTTAGATGTCTAAAGTCGTGGACTGAGGAACGACGTGTAAAATATATATAAGTAAAACGTGGACTGATCCACGCTATACAAAATTATAAACTTTGCATAACGTGGATCAGTCCATGTTATATTTTTAAATTAATTAAATTTTTTTTTGGGTCTGATAGTGTGAAATTTTTTTGGGGGGTATAACGTTGGCCCCTCCACGTTATACCCCTTTTGGTTATTGTAGAATGGAGCACCCCTTTTGGTTTATTTTGTGCATTTTAGTGCCCTCTAGGCTCCGGACTCAAGTTCCATCACACAACTATATTTTGCACAAATATTAAAATACAACTGCAACTTAAAAGGGCAAATCATTAGTTTAGAAAAACTGAAGGCAATCTTTGACCTGCAAAAATTCCATGCATATTTATATACTAACTGGTAAATATGCCCACGCGAAGCGCGGTGCATTAATCAATTTGAAGAGGAATTGATATAGAGTGTGTGTGTGTGTGTGTGTGTGTATATATATATATATATATATATATATATTTTGATGACTAGGGAACCCGCAACCGCTATCCTTTGGGTGCGCACAGGGTAAACTCCACTCCTATGCAATAGCCCGCAAACCACATAGGATAGATAACCCGCACTAGGCAAGACATATGCGATGAGGTCGACCCAGAAGGCAAATCCCCTACTTTCGTAGGCAGGAGATTTCAAACCTGAGACCTCTATTATGAAAGCCCCATGCTCAACCAACTGAGTCACCCTTGCGGGTATAATGTATATAAATGAATATAAATATTCTACTTTTTTCTTCGTTATATAATTCTACATTAGGGGCGAATCTAGTGTATCACCTATGGATTCACGTGATCTCAGTGCTTTTTGCGCTGTATATGTATCAATAAATCAGCTAAATATCTACAAATATTTGGTTGTAAGCTCAAATATTATTATACACCCCCTCATGTCTCAATTTCTACAGCACTTTTCGCTTATCAAGCTAGAGTCAATTTGACTAATTATCTTTGAAGCTAAATTGACTTAGATCAACTCAACTTTCGTGATTGGCACCCAACGCTTACTACCCGTTGAGCGAACCCTGTTCTAGCTAACTAAAATTCACTTATAAACTCAACCTTTAATGAAGAGAAATAATAAAATAATTATTTAATAATGTCATAAAACTAAATAATGAACTCAATGAAGTATCATCTAAAACATAATCACTGACAATCATGAGCCTCTAGGAATCTGAAATCTAATACATTGTCAACGGGCATTGTTGACACTCAATTTCGGTCCTCCACATTTTAATTAACTAGTCTTTCGAACACGATAAAATACGTATTCATAAAAGTCAAAAAATATTTTAAAACTATTTTGGTGACATTTTGCCATTTCATTTGGAAAAAATATCACAACATATATTATATATATTTTACAACCAGTTTTAATTATTAATTATGATTAAAATAAACAACTAATTTATTACTTATTTATATTTGTCAAATTTGTCATACCCTATTTTAACCGAAGTTAAAATAGTTTACAACATCCGGATAATTTCGGGGTTATTTAAAGTACGGGAGTCGCCACCTAATTATTTACGGTGAATTAGGGCACCTAAAATTAGTTAAAGTAATTATCTAAAGTTGATTTTAAAAGTCTGCGAAACTTAAGATTCTAGGTAAGGGTTCTACTAATCTAGAGGGAAGGTATTAGGCATCCTCTAAATTCCATTAACAATGGTTAATCCGACCGGACTTAGGATTAGTTAGGCTAAGTGTAAATGTAATATTAGAGAAAATAAAATAGCTTGTAAATATTGCTAAAGTTATAGAGAGATATATATAAGGATGCTATTTAAAATAGGACTTGTAATGAATAACAATTTGTATAAAAGAATACTTCCAACGTTATTAAAACAATATGACTTATAAATGTTGTCTAAGCTTTAAACGAAAGTATAATAATGCTCTCTAAAATAACATTTGTAGAGGAGATTGAAGTTATGTTATGAATATAATGTACAATGTAAAATTGATATAACTTAACGTTTAGAATGCACATTTAATTTTGAGAAAAAGAATTTTAATTGTTATGCACATATATTACTGGGATATCTATGTATGGGACGTTAATAAAATTCTATAACTTATGATAGCTTAATTAGATTATATAAGTAAAAATAGTAACGAGAAATTTAACTGACAGGCTTCAATATTTGGCATGTAAGACAAGCCTTCTTTGTTTTAAAATATATGCAAGCCTTCCCTTATTCATATTTAGAAACTTAAATGTACGAAAATTATCTTCTAACCTAGATTTAAGGCTAAACAAGTTGGTTCGTTATGTGCTAATTGTTAACCTTTAGATAGAGCAATTGTATTTACACCTACGGGGATCATTTTGTACTTGTTCAAACCTATATGAAATTAGATGTGACGAATGCATCTGCTAAATATTAACCAACTTCAACATTGAAGTAAACGCATAAACCTCCTCTAACAGCAAACATATAATTGAGAAATAAACAGTTAGCCACGCCAACACAAATAGACAAAACAGACGGAAAGAAGCGGGATAGTCAATAGTCATATTCGGCCTTAACAGGAGGACAAAACCCCCTTGGCAATTCGATATCTGGACAGTATTGTGAAGGCAGGAAAGAAAGAAGACGTGCAGGCTCCGTGTGGTAGCCGTGGCGTTGAGTTTCAACATGAAACTCTTCTTCGAGTGCAGTGATCTAGGGCGCCGACGGTCTCGAATCTACACCCGAACAGATTCAAAACCAGATCGAAACAGAATCGAAAAGTTTTCGTGTGAGAAATGTTTTTGAACAGCCAAATAATAGTCAGCTGGTATGAAGCTTAAAGTAAGCTACCCATTTTCCAAAAAAATCCCCCTCAAATGGGTAATGAAACGAATTTTTATAGTCGTCTTCTAGGGTTTCTCTCGGTTTTAAAATGGGCGGGATTTTTGAGTTTAAAAATTTCAAAATCTGGCCAAAATTGTTAGAAATCGAACGTTGGAGGAACTTTGGACGAACTTGTAACCCATCCACGTGAATCGGTCAGGTTTATACTCACAATGGTGAGATTTTGTTTGAATACAGGTCTGCTCTGTTTTGCTTCACTGGGTTTTGATGCGTACGGGCTAAAGGTGGGCAATCTTGCACGAAAATGGGGTGGCAAAGTCTGTGAGGGTGAAAGGACACTGATATTTCGCTAAAAATGGAGAAAGGCGTGAGAAGAGAGATGAAGATGAGGGGAAAGGAGAGGCGCAGAGCATTGCACGAGAATGGCATGGCAAAACTCTGCCATGGCTGAGTACGTTTGAATTTTTCTTGAAATGGAGGAGGGAGGAAGGAAGAGAGAGAGAGACGAGGGAGAAGTGCGGCTGCAGCTGAAGAGGGAGAAGGGGAGAGATTAGGTTTTTTTGTTAAACAAGTATAGTGGGCCGGTCGGGTCGGGTAGAAATAGTGTTAGTGGGCTGGTCTTGTTAATTAAAGTATGGGCTGGTTGAATTAATGAATATTGTGCTAGTATTTTGGGCCATTAATTTGGCTGAAAAATATTGGTCCTCCCTCCTCTATTTAATATTTTTTGGGCCTCTAATTTAATAACTAGTACAATATATACTATGATAAATTATGATTAATAATGATATTAATAGTAGTAGAAATAGTAGTGAAAATAAAATACTTAGCTCGTCAATAAATTTAGAAACCTGAGTATATAAAATTAAATGAAGGAAGGACAAAATTGGGTGTCAACAAAATTAAAAGTCATTTACGACTTAATTACTATAATTAGTCCGTAATTTGTCAAATAAGTATTTTACTTTGTTAAAGTCAAGAAGCTTAATTAATTGATTGAATCATCAATTTGTCTCAATTTTAAAGATTGGTTCGATTTAGAAGAATTTATTTTAAGGAAAATGGCTAGGATTTAAGTCATAAATGAATCTTCTCTCACAATACCCATTTTCTATCATTTTTATTTGAGATAAGGGTCAAAAACACACTTCAACTATCACTTTTTTTGAGTTTCATACCTAAACTATCAGAAGATTGAGAAAACTACCTAAACTATTACTATTTTGTTTGCAAAACACACCTGAACTAAATGTGTAAACTCACTCTCCAAAAGGCAAGTGAAGCTGAAATTTTCTCAAAAAAATTGTCCACATGGCATAAGTAATGCTATGGTGGCACCTACCTGGAAATTAAAAAATAATATTTTTTATAAAAAAAAAACTATAATTTTTTTAAAAACTGCATTATTTTTTTTTAAAAAATCAGCATTTAAAAAATAAATAAATAAATCTGGATTTAAAAAAAAAATGAAAAAAATAATTTTTGTAAAAAAATTTAGAAAATAATAAATAAAAATGATTTAAAAAATGGAAAAGTTGATTTTAAAAAAAATGTGAAAATTAAATAATCAATTATCTTATTTTTTTTAAAAATAACTTTTTCATTTTTTAAACTATTTTTTTTTAATTTTCTATAATTTTTGATATTTTTTTTTTAAAAATCATTATTTTTCAATTTGTTTTTTAGAACAAATAGTTTTTTTTTTTTAATTTCCATGTAGGTGCCATTGTGACATTATTTATCCACGCGAACAACACTTGGCAACATTTTTATATAAAATGGAGAGTGTAGATCACATGCCATTCATGAATAATTTGAGGTGTGTTTTGCAAACTAGACAGTGATAGTTTAGGTAGTTTTCTCAACTTTCTGATAGTTTAGATATGAAAGTAAAAAAAAAAAAGTGATAGTTGATGTGTGTTTGACACTTATCTCGTTTTATTTCCTAAACGTCTAACCCAAATGAAAGGCGATCCAGCCCAAACAGCCCCATAACCCAGCCCATTAGTGTTTAAGAGGGAATAGCCCTGTTCAGTAAAACATTTCCACAAAAAAACAACAGCAAAACCAAGTGACGCCCTAACAGACCCTTCAACGTCCTCTCTTTTCATTTTTCTGTTTTAGCTATGGTTTTATTCTAATTTAGTATTTGGTTGTAGTTTCCAGCTCCTGTTTCTGTTTGTTTAAAATTAGTCTGAGTTAATTTATTTAATTTCATAAGTATTTGTTTAGCTTTACGTTGGTTGTAGTATTTTAGTGTTAATTAAATTTCATGGATGTTTAAGCTTTACCTTGGCTATGGTATGGGTATGAAATATGGAAGCAGTCTCTTTTTTGTCCTCTGTTTCGTTTAGCTGTTATATGAGTTCATCAGCTGCTTACAAATGAGTTTCACCTTCTCTACTTTAATGTGTCTAAATAAGATCGTGGATACTTGAGCCTAAATAAAGGCATTGCATTTTGTTCATACCCTTTATCTTTCAACACTTAAGTTTATGTATAAGTTTATGTACTGGTTCAAATTGCTAGGACCCTTTTAGTTTTGTTGCTGTTGCAAAACATGACCTTAGGAATTCGACATTAGGAAGTTAACTAGTAAATATTTTTTGTTGTCAAGTTCTTCTAATGTATAAAGAGGATCCTGTATATCAAGTATTGTGTTTCATTACAAATGGATATAAAAATGACTTTAGTTCAAATCCTTTGTTTTACTAATGCATGTGATTGTTTAAGGGGTAGAACGATAGTCATCTCACGAGTTCTGTCAGTCGTCTTTGTTCTGATATATATTTAGTCACTCATTTTGGGTGTTAAGGCATCATGTGTTTTTTTTTTTTTTTTTTAAAGAATGGTTTTTTCTTGATTAGAGATAAGTGCATGGTTTGGAACCTATTGGATGCTAATGTGTTATTTTCAAAGGTTAATACGTTGGTTCAGAACCAGCTTTAAAGTGTTTTAACAACAAATTGATCCCCTGTTTTATTCCACTTTGGCTTTGAGGTCCAAGAACCAGTAACGGATGTGATCTCCCATTAGGCCTTTGTTTGTTCTTATTTTCCCGTCATTACACCAGTTGATCTCCCTTGGATAAATGTTCGTTGCTTAGTTGAATGATAACGAACGATAAAATGATTCATGTACATTAAAGGGACTAAGAATTTCAAGTTCTATGTTAAACTCGTTTAACTTTCAAAAGTTCCGATGTAATTTCAGTTTAAGTGATCATGCCTATTCGGAGCTAAGTTCACCTATTTCTTAAGAATAAAAACAGCCCATGTTTAATCATTTTTGGAAGTATGGTATAAGATGATATGCCTGCTTATATGTTAGATATATCCTCTTCAGATTCATTCAAATGAGGATTATGTTTGGGTTTGATTTTAGAATTGTGTGGGTCATTTTCCTTTTCTTCTGGTAATGTTTAGCTACTGTTTTTACACCTTGCAACAGAGCAAAATGACTATGTTCGGTTAAAGTTTGAGTTGACAAAAAATAGATTTATTTTCCCTGAAAGCTTTTCTCTGATGTGGAAAGAGTTCTTAAAATCTCTGTTCTTATGTGTGGTTTTATGATACATAACCCTTCCAAGTTTCGAACTTTAAAATTGACAAGTGACCTTGTTCTGATATTTGACGTAGCTCAACCCTTTCTAATATTTATTCTCAGATATACATGTGAGTGTAAGTTCTTTCTTGAGATAAGGAAGGTTCCATAGTATACCTTAAGTTCGATGTTTCTAGTCTGATTTAGGATATGTTTCCAATGGTTTGTTTTAAGGCCCTTTTTTCATGTATAACGTATTGCTTTTCTCTTGCAAAATGTGTTACAAGCTAATTGTTCATTTAGTGTATAATTTGCTTATCATAGGGGTAGGTCTACACTATATCTTTGTTCACTTAATATGTAGCTCGTTGTGTTCCATGATCGAATTCAGGAAATCAGCTGAAAGTGTTTGATAAAATAGAGATCATGAGTTGGGTTTCACATTATTTGCATAAGATTCATACCTCAGATCATATATCTCAGTTAAGAAATTATTTGATGACTGATATATTTACCTGAGTGTCAGTTTAGTCCCAGTACTCATTTGATTTGTTACTAATCCTTATTTTTCTTTACTATGCATACAAACCCATGAACGAGTCCGCGGAACTACCTTGGTCAACATATCCGCTGCTTTTGAGTCAAATCTCAACCTCATTAGCCAATCCAGGAGTCCAAATAAGCAGCAGCAGCAGAAATGGGCTATCAGCCCAATTAGCTAAATCCTCCCTTTCCTTTATTTATTATCTTTTGAGTTATGTATTTGTTTGTGGTTTTTGTGAAATTTTTAAGTAACACTTTATTTTGTTTTCCTTTCTTAACTTGGTTGAATCCCCGAACAAAGTGTGAATTGATTTTTTTCTGGACAGAATTGGAATTTTTCAGAAATATGAATTGATTTTTTTTTTTCACAACTGAACGAAGGGTTTAATCTAATGAGGAGTAGATTCTTTTGGGTATTGGAAAAATAGGGATTTTCGGACAAGCCCGATTACTCCAAATAAATCATTGAGGCTAAGTACTTGTTTTAAAAACGTGGAGACTGCTAAAATCTCTTTAGTTATAAGCAAGGAAATACATTGGAGAGTTTAAGAGGTTGAATTAAATAAATTGATTCAAAATCTAGAACTCCTGGATATATATAGAGTTTGAATTAGCTAAATTATTGTATTGATTCATTGGTTGGATTAATAGGATAATTTAAAGTGCTAAAAAAATGATTTTTCAAAAGTAAAACAATCTCTAAAGCTCATTTTCTAAATAAAATACATTTTCTTTTCTAAGTAATTAGCCATGAAAAAGCCTCTTTCAAACTTTACACATATGGCCTTAAACACATTTGACAAACAAGTTATACAAGTTTTTAGCCATAAAATGTTAGATCCGTAGGTAAACTGCATTGGGCGGATCCTTAATACTGAGGTACTTAAAACCTTCCTCGGGGTATCACCAGAACCCTTATCCGTTCTCTGGATTTTATTTAACGGTTTTCAAAAATTGATCTTTAAATTGGTTTTCTAATTCCCATTCAATAAATTAGGTGGCGACTCTGTTTGTTCATGACAAAGAGCCAAAGTTATGAGAAACTTTTATGCGCGAGCGTAAAAGTGGACCGTAACAGATGACGACTCTTCCTCATTGTTTTATTGGTTTATTCTTGGGCCATTTTGCTATTTTACACCACTTTAATTCATACCATGTTTATATCGACATATCTCGAATACTTTGTTAAGACCATGTTGATTTTTATATCTATTGGGCCACCTAAATTATGTCATTAAGCTTGTTACTACCGAAGTTGTAAGCTTAGAGATTTATGGGGCTTTACACTTTATAAAATTAAAATATAAATATTCAAAAACTATATAAAGCAATTCTTCTCATGCCAATATGATTAAAAAAAATACATTTTAAAATGTTGCTTAAAGCTCACATAATATATATCTCGAGAAGCAAAAAATGTAACATAAATTTGGACGGAGAAAGTATTAAGTTCGGATAGTCATAGTAAGTAGTAACCCGTAAATTTTGAATTCTAAATCCGCCTCTCTGCTTCCTCACATTATTGAACAGGCATTTGGGTTTATGAAAACATAGAAATGAATCTCTCATTAGGAGTACTTGGAAATTGAAGAGTTTGAAGATCATTTTTCACATAACCAGAAGGTGCCTTTTTGTCATATATTCCAGGAACATAAGGATATGACACTAAATTGTATTTCAAATATGGCCATATTCACTAAATTGTATTTCAAATATGGCCATATTTCTGCTTTTTTCCCAGCATTTTGAACTTTCTTTAACACCTTGCTTCGTTCTCCATAACCGGTCACTGTCACCCTGCTTTCTTTTCTGCTTATCTCTACTGATTTCACACCTAAAAAAAAAAAAAAAAAATAGAAAAAATTACAATCTAAATCAGAATGATCGTGTATTGTACATAAATTTGATAAGGACATTATATTGTAACTATCATGAAAAGTAGCCTACAATAAATTTGAAAAGCAGGTTTATGGTGTCTATTTAGTTTGATTATTTTTTCTCATAAAAAATGTCTATTTAATTTAGTTTGTTGAGACACAAGTTAAGGTCCATTTATGAAAGATATATGTGTGTCTTATCACCAAATAATAATATCTATTTGATTCGTATATTATCTATCTTTAAAGTTTTATATGTACTTCTAAAAGACGTTTAATAACTTTAATTACAATTAAGATTATTAATTTGAACTATTATTTATCTCTTCCTTAAACATCTTACTTATTAATGAACACACCACATAATAAGAATAGAATAGAAATAAAAAAATAATAAATGAGATCTGGTTCCTGTAAAGAAATAAAATTTTGAAACAAATTCAGTTTGCAGGAAAAAAATTGATATTTTTATATGTTGTCTATGATATAAAACTCAAATAACATTTCATGCAAGAAGAGGAGGTAAAACTTAATCACACAGGATGTTTACATCAAACAAATACAGCTTATTATAGCTAAAGGGTTAATTTGATGAAGTGAAAATATATATTAATCAATTATCGTAAGTGATAGTTATATATATATATGCCCGTGCGATGCACGGGCCGAGCATGTTTATTCACTTTAATTAGCCTGTCTTTAAGGTTTGTATTTTGTAAATAATTTTTAAAAATTTGTCATAGTCATGCAATGCAATTTTATACCAAAAGTTATATAAATTGCACACTTTAACCAACTACTTTTTTATGCCACTTAGACATTTGTCATAGTCTCTCTCCAATAGACTATTTTCAAGAATATTTATTAGAAAGGGTTAATTTTATTTTGGTTTTATAAATGAACAAGTAATTTGGACACATACATATTATATTTTTCAAGAACGCGAAAAGTCAAGAGTGAACAAGGAAAAGTGCACGAAGGAAATAAATGTGTCGGAGAATTAAAATTGAAGTACACAAGTCTATGGAATAAATATTAAGTACTGTGACATATTAGAAATATCCACGTGGGATTAAAAAATAGTTGGATAAAGTGTATAAGTTATATAGCTTATGATACAAGCATTCATTGCGTGTATAATTTGTTAAGCTTTTGGTACAAGTTTGGACAGCTGTGTTCGTACCCCCAAGCCACTTATATATATTAGAAATATGGGAAGAAAATAAATATTTATCAAGAACATGAAAAGTCAAAAGTGAACAAGTAAAAGTGCACGGAGAAAATAAATATGTGTCGGAGAATTAAAATAGAAGTGCACACGTGTATACATGAGAAGAGAATAAATATTCAATATTATGGCATATATCCACGTGAGATTTATTAATTCTTAAAGAATGTGAAAAGTCAAAAGCGAACATATTAAAGTGCACGGACGAAATAAATTTGTGTAGGAGAATTAAAATTTGAAGTGCATACGTCTATACATGAGAAGGAAATAAATATTAAGTACTATAACATATGTCTACGTGGGATATAAAAATAGTTGGATAAAGTGTACAAGTTAAATAGCTCATGGTACAAGCATTCATTGCGTGTACAATTTGTATAGCTCATGTGAAGAAAATAAATATTCAGCAAAAACGTGAAAAGTCAAAATTGAACAAGTAAAAGTCCACGGAGGAAATAAATGTGTCGAAGAATTAAAATAGAAGTGCACACGTGTACACATGAGAAGAGAATAAATATTCAGTACTATGACATATATCGAAGTGGGATTTATTAATTCTTAAAGAATGTGAAAAGTCAAAAGTGTACAATTTGTGAAGCTTTTGGTACAAGTTTGGGCAGCTGTGTTCGTACCCCCAAGTCACTTATATATATTAGAAACATGGGAAGAAAATAAATATTCAGCAAAAACGTGAAAAGTCAAAAGTGAACAAGTAAAAGTGCACGGACGAAATAAATATGTGTCGGAGAATTAAAATAGAAGTGCACACGTGTATACGTAGAAGAAAGAGAATAAATATTCGTACTATAGCATATGTCCACGTGGGATTTATTAATTCTTAAAGAATGTGAAAAGTCAAAAGTGAACATATTAAAGTGCACGGACGAAATAAATTTGTGTAGGAGAATTAAAATTAAACTGTATATGTCTATACATGAGAAGAGAATAAATATTCAGCTAGAATACGAAAAGTCAAAAGTGAACAAGTAAAAGTGCACGGATGAAATAAATCTGTCGGAGAATTAAATTTGAAGTGCATACAACTATACATGAGAAGGGAATAAATATTAAGTACTATGACATATGTCTACGTGGGATATAAAAATAGTTGGATAAAGTGTACAAGTTATATAGCTCATGATACAAGCGTTCATTGCGTGTACAATTTGTGAAGCTCATTGTACAAGTGGGGGCAGCTGTGTTCATACCCCACCGCACTTATATATAATGAAAATTTTAATATATATTGATTTGGTGTAAACAACTGTGGCAGATAAACATTTTTACCAGAATAAGGAATATTGTCAAGCTGTTTAATGCATGAGGGAGATATTACAGAGAGGGGATGAACCTTTCATGGAGGAAATGGCATTTCTGACTTTCCATTCACAGCCATCACAGTCCATTTTTACCTTTATTTCAACTGTCTGAAAAATAATGTATAGCCATTTTTGCAAAATTAGATTTAAAACAAAAGATCTTACAATTAATAATAGATGCATAAAAAAGAAGAAAAAGATAAAGATAAAGATAAAAAGAGGAGTAATTAAGCAAGTACTTTCATGGTTTTGAGCTTGTTTTTCATTCTACTTGAAACTTCAAACATGCCTGATATTTGATCAAGAACCCCCATTCTTTAAAAAAAAAAAATTTCTTACCTCTTCCTTATTATTCTTTCTTCTGTTTTCTTAGAAGAAGAAATAAGAGTTGTGGGTGTGGGAGGCAGAGGAAGTGGAGATATATTGTTAACTAAGTTTATATGTCTCTATTTATACCAACAGTTTTGTGGAACAAGACTCGAGATGAGAAGTAGACGCATGCAAGTTAAAGTAATACTTAAACTCAAGAAAATGACTTGCTTCAATTTTGATTTCCTACAAATTTATGTCCATATATATTTATAGATCATAGGCCCCTTTTCATAATTACGAAAGTGTTGTAACACCAATAATATTGAAGCCACAAGCTTAAGTATATTTAATGAAATGAATGAATTATTATTGATAGATATTGAGAAGATAGTGATGCTGTCCTAATGTGTTTTGTTGCTGTCCTACTGTATTTTCTTCATTAGTCCAATCATATCTTCAACTTCTTTTAATTCTTCTCCCTCAACTCTTGCAAATTAATCCAATAGAGTAAATGCTTTTGCATTAAATATATTCGGCAGCAGTGTTAGGATCGAAATTACTAGGTGTCATGCAAAAATTAATAAAGTAACTCTTAGATGACAATAAATAAGACAGCAAAAAAAAAAAAAATGTCAAAAGAGACCTAGTAATTTGGCATAGTTTGATCAATTGACCTAAACACGAACAATTTACTAAATATATAAAAGAGATTACAAACTATCGACTGAATAACCTCACAAACTTCACTCTTAATTAAAGAGGTTTATGTTCTCCTCTGAACAAAAATTTCTTAACGACTACATTGTGGATATTGTTAAGTGACAAGGAAGGAGTTTCAATTTATAGGACTCTAAAATCTAATAACTCAAGAAAAGAATTAGCCAAATATGAAAGATTTATATACTATCATTTATGATAGATATTTTACCTTTGAAGAAAAAGTAAAATGAAAATATGATAAGAAAATGAGGGCAAACATCTAACAAGCAGCTCTATATGAGCCTCCAACTTCATGTCAGCCTTTTTTTTTTTTCTTTTTTTTTTTTTTGCTTCATAGACACACATATCATATTATAATTATGGACTTTTCTAATAACCTTGTGAAGTTGAGAAACTATTCAAGCCAATTCCAATTCAAAAGCGGAAAGAAATAAAAGGAAACTTTTTTCTTTGTTGTTTGCGAGTGTTATTGGGATTTAGATCATTTCTAGGAAAGGATTAGACCTAGTGCTAGCTAGGATTTATTAAGTAGGACAGAACATAGAACCTAAGAGTATTCAATCTTGTAACTTACTTTCTCCCTTGATTTTAATAAAAGTGCCGACCGTTCTCCGTAGACTAGGATCACATCCATCCGAACCACGTTAATTACTGTATTTTTATCATTTCCGCACTAATAATTGGTATCAAAAGTGTCACGACCCAGCTAGGGCCGCGACGGGTACCCGAGGCTACCCACGAGCACCTCTCATTCTATTCTTCATTATGCTATTAATGCTCTCTGCTTACTAATGCATGAATTATAGGAAATCATGATTTATATGGGAACATAACTGCGTATGTACAGACGCCTTTCGGCCAAAACAGCTAGTATATATAATACAATGTTATCTCGGGAGGACCATCTAACCCACAGCTGCGTATCTACGAGCCTCTACTGACAGACTCTACATATAGACGGAACAAGGCTCCGTCGTACCCAAATGAATATACATATATATATACAACAAAAGAATTAGTCATAGGCACCTCCGAACAATGGAGTGCCTTCAGTCAGCTGTCAGAACTATGGATCTGGATCAAACTCAGCTCCCTGCCTACCTGTGGGCATGAACACAGCGTCCAAGAAACGGACGTCAGTACGAATAATGTACTGAGCATGAGAGGCATAAACAATAAGGAAAAACAGGGATAATATAATGCTGACATCAATATGGTATATTCGAATCTGAATGATAATCATAAAATAAGTAATGCGTCTTTGTCTTACTCCTAAATGTAATCTCATGTGTGCATAATATGCAAAGCTGCCGTCCTTATCGGTACGGTGTGATAATCAATAGTGTTAGCCGCGTCCAGGCCTCCGCGTCGGGTACCATCTCTCGTACGCCCACTAGTGGTGTGCCTATGCCAACCGGCCATGGTGTATCGTATAGGCCCGCCTTGGCGGTTTGCCGACGACTAGGCGCGGTGTGAAATGCTCATGACATGCTCTTAATATGCTCATATTACACTCTTATGCTTATCATGTTATGCTTTTGTGTCATTACTTTCATAATAATGTACTTATCATATATATCTATGCAAGGGACTTACAACTAGCGTGTGTTCTATCGGGGCGACGGAAGGTCGTGAATCACGATCGTACTATGAGCAATTATAAGCAATGTCTCACCTCGAAGGAATTAACATATGAGGTGAGTGTAAGAAATGAATAGCCTCGTATCAATATGGCATCATCATATCATATCTCTTATCTCTTATCTTAATAGACATTTGTGGACTTAGGCTTCTAGCCTTCGGAATAGTAGGAACTCATGAAGAGGAAAAGAACTTATGCTATAGGATTCATGCCATTGGAGAGAAAAGACTAGCCTCATACTGGTCGTTTAGCTAAGCTATCGTCCTCCTTATTCTCTTTCGATGCCACGTTGTCACCTTCGTGAGAGGATTTGAACTAACATTAGTTAATCGACTATAAGATTGTTCTACAAGTTCTAGGAGAATTGGACAGCACTTTCTTTGTTTATACTACTCTTCCATGCTCATATCGACTCCCATCGTTCCCGACAACGTTCACAACATTACAATTAATAATCGTCATTCGGATACATTGAGCATAATCCACCATTTTCCCCTAATGTCCTTCATTTATGGTATAGCTCTTAACGACCCATTTGGTCGTTTTAGCACTGAAGCATAATATTCCTAAAACACCCTTTTCGTGGTCAAATCTTCTTGTCTATAGTGCGATAACGGGTGATTCGGTTATTTAATTGACGAGTTTCAGCGAGGACGAATGTTCTAAGGGGGGGGAGAA